>NC_137805.1:7774422-8151922 GCF_963383645.1 Muscardinus avellanarius | reverse complement strand
ATAGTTTTTAGTATTATATTGAAAAGGAGTGGTGATAGTGGACATCCTTGTCTCATTTAAATCATTTCATTGATTTAAAATCAATAAAAATCACTCATTGATTTTAAAGAGAATTCTCAAAAATTTCCCCCATTCAATTTGATTTTGTCTCTGGGTTTATTGTATATCATCTTTATGATGTTTAGAAGTTTCTTCTATTCCAGTTCTTTGCAGTGTTTTTAACATAAATGGTTCTTGTATTTAGTCAAATGCTTTTTCAGCATCTATTGAAATGATCATGTGATTTTTGCCCTTAGTCCTATTTACATGGTGAATTAATTATTGTCTTAATAGATTGAATTAGCCTTGCATACTTGGAATGAATCCAACTTGGTCATAATGTATAATTTTGTTGATGTGGTTTTGAATGGGTGTTGCTAGTATTTTGTTTATAAGTTTTGTGTCTAAGTTCAGAGCAATGTCAACAATATTGGTTTGTAATTTTTGTGTGTGGTAGAAACCAGGGGCATTCTACCTCTGAGCTACATCCCCATCCCCTTTTTATTCTTTATTTTTAAACAAGGTCTCACTAGCTGCATAGGGCCTCACTAAGTAACCGAGGCTGGCTGTGAACCTGCAATCCTCCTGTCTCAGTCTCCCAAGTACTGAGATTACAAGTGTGTGCCACCATACATAGCTTGGTCTATAATTTTATTTTCTTGGCCTTTCTTTATTTTGTTTTGGTATTGATGTGATAAAGGCTTCATGGAATGTGTTTGGGAGAATCCTTTCTCTTTCCATTGCATGGAATCATATGAGAAGAACTGGGATTAGATCTTCTATAAAGGTTTTAGAGAATTCATCTGAAAATCCATCTGAACCTGAGATTTTTTTTTTTAATGGTAAGCTTTTTTATTGCTATTTCAATCTTTTTTCTTGCTGCTGATTTCTTTAAATTTTCTATATCCTCTTGATTTAATTTAGGAAGTTTGGATGTATTTAGAAATTTATCAATTTCTTCTAGGTTTTAAATCTTGTTGGAGTATAGTTTTTCAGAATAGTTTCTCATGATCCTCTGGATTTCCAGTCTGTCTATGGTGACATCATCTTTTGTCTCCTACTTTAGTAGTTTGGATTTATTCTCTCTTTCTATTGGTTAGATTGGCTAATGGTTTATATATCTTGGTTTGTTGTTGTTGTTTTTGTTTTGTTTTGTTTTTGAGAAACCAGTTTCTGGTTTTAATAATCTTTTTATGTGTTCTTGTTGTTTTCTACTTTATTAACTTTTGCTCTGATTGTAATGATCTCTTCTACTGTCTTTGGTATTAGACAGTTCCTCCTTGGCTTTAAGGTGTGTCATTAGGTTGCTTATTTGGTGATTTTCTGTTCTTCTGATGTGAGTACTCAGTACTATGAATTTTCATCTTAATACTGCCTTCAAAGTGTCCAAGAGATTTTTATATGTTGTTTCTCTATATTCACTTGATTTTAGGAATTTTTACTTTTCTATTTCCTTTATGATCCAGCCCTCACTCCGAAGTGTGGTAATCAGTCTCCATGTATTTATGTATTTCTCTTGTCTTTTTATTGTTGATTTCTAAGTTCATTCCATTTTGTGAAGATATACAGGGAATTATGTCACATTTTTTTAATTTGATAGTGCTTGTTTTGTGGCCCAATATATGGTCTATTTTGTAGATTCTTTCATAAGCAGCTGAAAAAAATGTGTACTCAGCTGTAGTTGGATGGAATATTCTGTATATGTCTAGTAGGCCCATTTGGTTTATGGTGTTCTTTAGATTTGAAACATATTGCTGATATTTTGTCTGGAAGATTGGTTTAGTGGTGTGAGAGGAGCGTTGAAGACTTCCAGTATTGCTGTATTGAGGTCTATGTGAGACTTAATGTCACAAAATGTTTGTTTTATAAAAGTGGTTACACCTATGTTTGGAGCATAAATGTTGACTATAATTATATTTTCTTGTTGGATTGTTCCTTTTACCAGTAAAAATAATTACCCGCTTTGTCTCTTCTAAGTTTATCTTAAAGTCTATTTTGTCTGATTTGAGATTTGCTACCACTACTTGCATTGGAGTTCCATTACTATGAATACCTTGTTCTAGCCCTCCACCTGTAAGGTATGTTTCTGGTAAACAGCAAAGCGATGTAATATAATTTTCAATCCATTTTTCAACTTTGTCTTTTAATTGGAGAGTTGAGGCCATTGATATTCAGTGTAATTGTTGAGAGATGATTTTTAATTTCTTTAATTTTGAGTTGTATTTTCTGTTTGAGGTAGTGTTTATTCTTCTTTGCTTAGTTGTCCATTTGATGGAAACCATCCTTTCTCTGGTTCTGGTGTTTATTTTTCTATTCATTCTTTGTAATTTATTTCCTTGAGTTTTTACTCTAGTGCTAGTTTGGAAGACATAAATTCTTTTAGCTTCTGTTTGTCACAGAAAATTTTTGTTTATCAGATTTAAAGGATGTTTTTGCTAGGTAGATTAGTTTTGATTGGAAGTTATATTCTTTTAGGATTCAGAATATGTCACTCTGGGCCCTCCTGGCTTTTGTGACTTGGTGGGAGAAGTCTGGAGTTATTATTATCATTTTACCTCTGAATGTCACCCAATCATTTACTCTAGTTGCATATAAGTTTCTTTCCTTGGTCTCTACATTAGTTGATTATTATGTGGAATGGTGAACCTATTCTTTGATCTTGTCTAATTGAGGTTCTATATATTTCTTGAACTTCTGTATCAACCTTGTTTTCTATATTTGGACACTTTGTGATGTTATTTCTCTGAAGAGATTTTTTATTCCTTTGGTTTCAGCTTCTAGAGCTCTCTTATATGCCTATTATTCTTAGTTTTGCTCTTTTTTATTATTTTTTTTAATGTTTTATTGGTGCATTGTGTTCATACATCATAATGGGATAAAAAAATACTCGTGTAGACATGCATGCACACATCATCCAGTTAGCCCCTACCCAATCCCCACCCCATTCCCTCCCCATCCCTTCTTCCCACACTTGGCTTAGTGGTTGACATCAGTATGTTTGTTTAAGTACATCCTGTGCAGCCAGGTGTGGTGGGGCATGCTTGTAATCCTAGCATTTGGGAGGCTGAGACAGGAGGATCGTGCTTCATGGACAGCCTCAGCTACTTAGTGAGGCCATCTGCAACTCAGTGAGACCCTGTTTCAAAATAAAGAATAAAAAATAGGACTGAGGATGGGGTTCCATCCCCAGTACTGCAAAAAAAAAAAAAGAAGTAAATCCTGTGCTTTATAGAGTTTCCTTCTTCCCCCCTCCCTTCCCCTCAGTTAGGTTGCCTTATTTGCTCCTCTATAGGATCTCCTTTTTCATCTAGAGTTCCTCCTATGACCCATTTCTCCTTAGCTTTCACATATTAGTGAAAGCCTCTTGATTGCTTCTTTTTTGTGACTGACTAATCTTGCTTAGCATAATGTCCTCCAGTTCCATCCATTTCCTGGAGAATGATATAATTGTGGATTTTTATGGCTGAGTAAAATTCCATTGTGTACATATCCCAGTTTTGTAATCCATTCATCTGTTGATGGGCATCTTGGCTGGTTCCATAGTTTGGCAATGGTGAATTGTGCAGCTATGAACATAGAGGGAGGCAGTTAACCTGCCTACCTCTACCAAGAGTTATCCAAAGAGGATATGGAAAAAATCCTTATGTTTCATTTGGTGACTAAACAATGTCCTCAAAAGTCAAGATTCAATCATAAAAATAATGACATTCCCACCAAATTTATTACTGTTATTATATCATCATTACCCTATTTTGTGGGCTCTCGAAGACATCTTACATTTTAAATTGCTTGGGTTTTATAATTGAGGAGGATTCAGCCTCATACCTAATTGGAGGAACTCAGAGAATGTGAAGGGTAAAAGGGTCAAAAGAGCCAAAAGCTGAGACAGCCTGAAATTCCAAATCTGGGGCATTCCTTTTTGCTGCTCTATAAATAGCCTATAGTTGCTTTTCTTATCTAGACTCAATATTAATTGCTAAATTTGGGAGGAGGATCTTGATGTTTGTCCATAGATTTTCTTTGTTTAAAGGAAAGATTTTTGTCATTGAATATTCGAGAGTGAGCATGAGTCAGAAAATGACTCAGGCAGAAATCTCCTCAGAGGTGGTTGGTCATAAATCAGCTTCTGAAGAATATTAATTTCCCCTGGCTCTTTTGGAAAGTTTGCAAATATTAGTAGGCAATATGAAAGAGAGTCTTCAAAAGAGGAACACCAAAACATTGTCACCTTGAGTTTCTTCCAAACTTATCGATCTTAGGAGAAAAGACAAGCTGTTCTCTCAAAGATAATGTGGAGGAGACGATCCTGGAAGGCAGGCACAGTAAAAAAAAAAAAAAAAGTTATTAGGGACTGAAACTCACTGCATACATGAACTGGATCCCAAGAAACATACTGGTACCTTCCCAGAATGATAAAATTCTATGAAGCCATGTCACCCAATACTGGATCATTTCTATCCACTCCTGGAATACTCAAGATGCCTTAAAAATACTTAACCAATCAATTTGAGAGTTTGAATATCTAGCACCCAACAGCTGAATATGGATAGATAATATCCAGGTCTTTGGGACTGGAGTAATCAGAGTCACAAAACTAGGGAATTTAAGAATACAATGAAATATCCCTCACTTTAAGCCATCAGTTAAAACCATCACAGACAGGGTTTTCTCTTTCTTTCAGTATTTCTAACATTACCAGATCAGAGGATCAGTGCTACTCATGAGCATGTTTAAAATGTAAATCCTTGGGTCCCATCTCAGATTAATTGAACCAGAATTCTGGGGTTTAGATTTAGAAATCTGTGCTTTTTTTTAAGACAATGATTTTTATTTCCTCCAAATGATGCTGATGCTTGAGAAAGTTGCTTTAGCTGTGGCAGTAATGGAACTACTTCCAAGAAGCAAGCAGATAAGGCTGGGCCTGTGGCCCATGACTGAGAACTTGCTTAGAAGGCCTGATGAACCGTACTCAATCCCTAGCACAAACAAAACAAAACCAAGTAGCTATACCTGTCGGGATTGTTTTGGGCTGCAAGGAACAGAAATTGGACCACAGTGGTCTAAATAAATAAAGCTTATATTTTTGTCACAAGAAATCTAAAAGATTTCTGGAAGCATGAGCTGATTATCTCCAGTACTGGTTACAATTCACAGAAAGCTAACACACAAGGAAGATGCCTGTATTGTCTTTTCTTGACTGATTTCATTTCACTTAATTTATTTCTTATCCTAATGTTACTTCTTATCCAGAAATTGTTAATTTGTAGATAAGTCAAACAGCAATATCCTAATCATGGAGAAGTACTCTTAAATCCACTTACTATGAATATACGATTTTCATCAGCTACTTTTCTTGGCAGCAGAGGTTTAAATTTAATTGAGAAAATATCCCATTTGGACTCTCAGTAGGTACGCTCCTAGCAGGTTCTTTTTCTAGATACTAAATGAAGCCACCTGATGCTCACCATTGTCTAAGAAGCATTTCAATAGATAACTGTTTCTCTCCACCAACCCCAAACTCCAGGATCTAGCCAGCAGAATTGCTAAAACACCCACTAGCACAGGTGGGATGAGGGGGGTGGAGTTTCTAAATCTAGAAACTTATTGCTGAAAGCCTGGTCTTCCCCCGTCATGTCAGCATCATCTGGGAATTTGCTAGAAACGCAGAGTTGCAGGTGTCATCCTGAATCCACTGAATCAGAGCTCATGGAAAGAAAAAAATCTCCAGTGACTGGTGAGCATATTAGTTTGAATTTCAGAGAGTAAAACAGTTTTGCATAAAGTGCTACTCCAGGCCTGCTGCATAAGCATCTCCTTGGAAATTGATAAAAATGCAAAAATATTGGGCCCATCCCAGATCTATTGGCTCTGACACTCTGTGGGTGGAATTCAGTAATCTGTGCTTCAGCAAGCCCTCCAGGTGATTCTAGTAAGCTAAAATCTGAAAACTGCTGCTTCTAAAACAATGGTATTCCATCTTAATTATGCAATAAAATTATGTGAGGGGTTTAAGAATTGCAGTTATCATTCACCTGCCCCTTAGAAAGGATCCCCAGGTGATTTTATTGTACAGCCAGACTAAGGACATGAGGGAAAATTCCACTCTGTACTAAATAGAAGACACATATTTATTTATTATTTGGATCTCTAATAAAGATTCAAAGTCAGTACTGGTCAGTAATGGGGCTTTGGGGAGGATGTGACTAGTGATCCTTGTCTTGGGTTCTGAGCTCTCCTTTAGGGTCTGATTTTCTCTTTGTAGATGGTGCTGGTGTATGCATTAGTGCCTAGCCAGCCAGAGCTGGTCGTGAAGCAGGGTTTGGGGGCAAGACCCCTAAGGCAATAAGAATACATCTTCCCTGAACACCCCTTTGCACACCTCTCTCTTGAATCACTGGTCCAGAATATTGAAGGCTCCAGGATCCCCACTGTACCAGTATTGGGAATGGCCTAGGAAGATTTGAGAAAGCTATGATTATTATATTTCAAAAATCTGTGAAAGGACTTGGTTTCTGCCTAAACGCAGGCAAGGATTCCAATGTAAATTGACTTAGATAAAAGTAATTAACAAGTCAATAGGAGAGGGGAGCTAGGGCTTCCTCTTTCTAAAAGACAGATCTACACAGTCTAGCTAAGATAGTAGGAGGGGTCGACCTTCATGAAAGGAGACACCTTGCCACACCTTGCTGGGGGAGGAACCTTACAGGGACACTTACTACATCAGAATTACTTAAACAAGATGGAGGTGATAAGCCGGGGCGTGGTGGCGCACGCTTGTAATCCCAGCATTCGGGAGGCTGAGACCTGGAGGATCGCGGTTTGCGGACAGTCTCAGCTACTTAGTGAGGCCCTCTGCAACTCAGTGAGACCTGGTTTCAAAATAAATAATAAAAAATAGGGCAGGGGGTGTAGCTCGGAGGTCAAATGCCCCTGGGTTCCATCCCCAGACCCGCAAAAAAAAAAAAAAAAAAAAAAAAAAAAAGATGGAGGTCATGGGTATAAAAAGTCCAGTCCACGAGCTGCATCTTGGGTGGGGCATTCATTTGAACCACACCACCCCCCAAGCCATTCTAACATTGGACCATAACTATCTTCTGTATTTCTATCTTTTTAATAAACTTCTTTAAATTTTCAGCAAGAGTCTGGACTAATGTGTATTGATCCTTAGCTCAGGACAAGAACCCACGGTTTTTCTGTTTTGGGGGGGTTTTGTTGTAGTTTGAGAGAAATTGTGTCTGGAACCCTAACAGGGGTCCTCGGGGACAGTTTCCCCAAAACCATAACATTCACTGCCATCTCTTTCTTTCTTTGAGGAACCTAACCAATGTCCCAAACTATCTGCCTACCAAACAGAACCCAGTTTCTTTTTTTTTTTTCCTTTTGTATTGGTAAACTCACACTCCTAGGGCATACCTTTTCATTTTGGTATTTTTTTTTATATCCTTAGTCTGGCTGTACAATAAAATCACCTGGGGACCCTTTAAGAACCCCACTGTCCAACGCAGTTTCTTGTTATGGTTTGGAGGTGACCATTTGGGGTGAAGGTTACTGTTTAGGGGAACTGTCCCCAGGGACCTTTGTTAGACCCCTGGAAACGATTCCCATAAAAAAAACCCACAGGTTCTTGTCCCAACTCAGGACAGATGTACACTGGTAGGACTCTCGCTAGGGGATTTAAATGAGTTTATTAAAAAGAAATACATAAGACAGTTACAGCACCATGCCATTCAGGAGTGGCAGGGTGGGGGGTTGAATAAATTCACCGACTCACAAAACCCAGAATAGTTTTTATAGACATAGGCCCTCCATCTTGTTCTACGTAATCCTGACAGGTAAAGTCCATCTCCATAATTTTTCCCACTGAACTCCAGGTCTATGCCCAGGTTTTTCCTTTCAGGAAGGTTGTTCCCCTCCTCCCATCCTAACTAGATGCCAATTATTATGTAAACCTGTCTTTAGAATGACGAAGTCCTAGCTCCCCTTCTCTTTCCACTTGCTAATTACTCTTAGCTAGGATGATTCACATTATAATAGCTGCTTGCTTCCTGGCCTAAACCAAGTACTTCCACAGGTCTTCCCTTCACCCAATTTTTGAAATATATTTATTAATAATCAGAGCTTTCTCAAATCTTCCTAGGCCATTCCGAATACTGGTACATTTCTAAAGGGCAGGTGAAAGAGAACTGCAATTCTTAAACCCCTCAAATAAGTTCATTGCATAATTGTGCAAAGCTCTCCTCTTATATGAAGCCCAAGTCTGCCTCTTTGTAGGGTCTAATTATAAATCCTAAGTCTGCCCCCAGAATGAAGTTCTCTCTATAACATCACCACTCATCAAATGTTAAAGATAGTTACCCCCTCTAAACTTTCTCTAGTTTTTTAGGCCTCGGGATTCATTTGCTGAAGAGTGACTCTCAGGTAGAAGATGCAGTTGGGGGCCAGACTGTTCTTTTTTGAGCTCAGATCTCATTCCCCCAGCTGCTCCAGAGTGTCTGTTGTCAAACTCAAGCCACACCTTACTCTAGAAAATTGTCCCAGGCTGAAGAACAGCAGAGCAATATGAATGTCTGCTACCTGCCAGTCACCGCAGAGGCGGCCACTGCCTATCAGGAGCAGAAGTCTCCTGCTCTCAGGGTGGGATAACTGCATTCATATCTGTTACGGTTTGGAAATGTTATGTGTACCAGTATTGGGAATGGCCTAGGAAGATTTGAGAAAGCTATGATTATTAATATATTCCAAAAATTGGGTGAGGGGAAAATCTGTGAAAGGACTTGGTTTCTGCCTAGAAGCAGGCAATTATTCCAATGTAAATTAACCTAGCTAAAGGTAATTAGCAAGTCTATAGGAGAGGGGAACTAGGACTTCCCCATCCTCATTCTAAAGACAGGTCTACATAATAATTGGAAAATCTAGCTAGGATGAGAGGAGGGGGTCGACCTTTGACCTTCATGAAAGGAGACACCTTGGTGGGGGAGGAACCTTACAGGGTTTTTACTACATCAGAATTACTTGAACAAGATGGAGGGTGTCATGTATAAAAAGTCCATTCCACAAATTGTATCTTTGGGTGAATTCATTTGAACCCCCCCTCCCCGATGCCTGAATGTCATGGGCTGTAACTATCTTCTGCATTTCTATCTTTTTAATAAACTTCTTTAAATCTTTAGCAAGAGTCCGGACTCATGTGTATTTATCCTTAGCTCAGGACAAGAACCCACGGTTTCTCTGTTTTTCTGTTTTTGGGGGTTTTTTTGTGTGTGTTTTGAGGGAAATTGTGTCCAGGACCCTAACAGGGGTCCTCAGGGACAGTTTCCCCAAAACCATATAATCTCAAACCGTAAAATTATGATTTTGGGGAAACCGTCCCCAGGGACCCCTCTTAGGGTCCCAGACACAATTTCCCTCAAACCACAACAAAACCAAAAAAAAAAAAAAAAAAAACAGAAAAAAAAGATAAAAAGCACGTGGGTTCTTGTCCTGAGCTAAGGATAAATGCACATTATCCTGGACTCTTGCTGAAGATTTAAAGAAGTTTATTAAAAAGATAGAAATACAGAAGATAGTTACAGCCCATGACATTCAGGCATCAGGGAAGGGGGGTTCAAATGAATTCACCCAAGATACAACACGTGGACCAAACTTTTCTATACATGACACCCTCCATCTTGTTCACATAATTCTGGTGTAGTAAAAATCCTGTAAGGTTTCTCCCCTTACCCTGTAAGGTACCTACCCCCCACCAAGGTGTCTTTCACAAAGGTCCATCCCCTCCTACCATCCTACCTAGATTATTATGTAGATCTGTCTTTAGAAAGAGGAAGCCCTAGCTCCCCTCTCCTATGGACTTGCTCATTACTTTTAGCTAAGTCAATCTAAGTTTCAAGAGCTGTTTGCTTCCTGACTGAAACCAAGACCAAGTCTTCCTTTCCCCAGGTCTGCCACCACTTTGACACAATTATTTTTTACATATATCTATTAATAATCAGAGCTTTCTCAAATCTTCCTAGGTCATTCCCAATACTGGTACAATATCTTCCTCTACCCTACTTCTGAGAACCCCCTCCCCACCAATACTTTGACAAGAACCCACATTTCAGGCTTTCCTAGGACCTCAAACTCTTTTTCATGAGCAGAAACGTTTACAACTATTTCTGGCAGGTGGGCATTCACACTGACACACATTTGTTCAGTCAGGATAAAAGCAGCCCCAGCCCCAAAGGACAGTACACGAAAGAGGGAGAAGAAGAACAAGTTTGATGGGTTCCGGAGGGTCAGTGTCAGGGCTGCAGCTGGGAGGACCCAGAGAGCAGCTGCTACCCGATACAAACAAGCTGTCGAAGGCAGAAGACCCAATTGTCAGTGACAGCGTCTTGGTGCCTTAGCCATGTGTAGACTGATTACCAAAAGTAGCCCCGATTTTCTATCCCTCTCTATAGGTACGCTCTGCAGTGCGGTCCTGAAGTTTTTCCACTCTGATGTAAAAGGTGTTTCTCTATCTTTTGAATCTGGCCTATGACTTTTGTTCTGACTGATAGAATGTGCTGGGAAAAGGATTGTCAGTTCCAAACTTGATTTCTAGAGCCAGAGAGCACCTGTCCTTTCTCTCAATCCCATCGCCAGCTGACCTCCAAAGCCGGGTGAGGCTCTCCTAGGGAAGCCACACTCCATGGCCAGCAACTCACAATCAAGCTGTTACGGTGTGGGAATGTTATGGTTTTGGGGACACTGTCTCTGGGGAACCCTGTTAGGGTCCCAGACAAAATTTCCCTCAAACCACAACAAAATCCAAAACACAGGAAAACTGTGGGTTCTTGTCCTGAGCTAATGGTAAATACGCATCAGCCCGGACTCTTGCTGAAGATGTAAAGAAGTTTATTAAAAAGATAGAAATACAGAAGATAGTTACAGCCCCATGCCAGAATGGCATGGTGGTGGTGGGGTTTCAAATGAATGCCCACCCAAGATACGGCACGTGGACCGGACTTTTTATACCCATGACCTCCATCTTGTTTACGTAATTCTGACATAGTAAACAACCCTGTAAGGTTCCTCCCCCAGCAAGGTGTGGCAAGGTGTCTCCTTTCATGAAGGTTGAAGGTAGATCCCCTTCTACCATCTTAGCTAGATTATGTAGATCTGTCTTTAGAAAGAGGAAGTCCTAGCTCCTCTCTCCTATTGACTTGTTAATTACCTTTAGCTAGGTTAATTTACATTGGAATAGTTGCCTGCTTTTAGGCAGAAACCAGGTCCTTTCACAGATTTGCCCCTCACCCAATTTTTGGAATATATTAATAATCATAGCTTTCTCAAATCTTCCTAGGCCATTCCCAATAATGGTACAAAGTTAGCTGAGAACAGCAGAAGCCAGCCCAGGGGAAAGGCCCACCCAACAGACCAGTAACCTTAAGAACTAATAATGGCTTGTTTGAAGACACAGAGTTTGGGGGTGGCTTGGTTGGCAGCATTATTGTGAGAGCTGTTAACGGATGCCTCACAACTTTCAGATCTTTGAAGAAATCCACACACGAGACAGAAGCATTAAACTATAAACTACAAACAGCTCTGCTTGGCTCTGGACTTGGGAAGATGGGTTTGGGATTCAGGGTCATAGAGAAGAAAGAGGCTTTGGTGGCTGGAGAACACAGCACCTGAGCAGGGCAGGTTCAATGCTCAGAGGGGGCCCTGTGAGCCACAAACAGCACTGCCCAGGCCTTCTGTGAGGTCACAAGGGGAGGAAACGATGAGAAGGCTGGATCTATTTTTGTTACATGGTCTAGAAAAAGTACCTGGGAAGCTGGCAGGGAGCGATTCAGGAACGTGGACTGATAGGGCCCATAGCCGGTTTCCAGTTAATAAACAAGAGGGAAGAGCTCAGAAATGTGACACTGGAGAGAAGGGGGCAAAATTAAAACTAGGCAGTCTTTCTGTAGCTGTCATTTCTTTCTTTTTTTTTTTATTACAGTGTAACAACCATAGTAAATTGTGTAAATTTTAAGCATCCGGCTCAGTCCTAGCAACATGAAGGCGTTTTTCTAGCACCCTCCTGTCCATTTCCATTTGACACCACCCCTCCTGCAGAAGTAACCCGCCTTCTCACTTGTGCCAGTGTCGATTAGTTTTACCTGGCTTTGACCTTCATGTAACTGGAATCATGTGGTCTGTGCTCCTAAGTCTTTCTTTTCCTGCTCATCATTTTGCCTGTAACTCTACAAAGGAGGAGCATGTTACCATAATTAGTTCTCTCTTGCAGTTCTGTAGTATTCCATTGCATGAGTACATCACAATTTCTCCTATTCTGCTGCTGTCAGATATGGGGCTATTTCCAACTTTAGCTCTAGGAAAACGGCTGCTGTGAACATTCTTACCTCTGCCTTGTAACACACAAACTTGCTCTTTCTTTGGAGATGGCAGCGGCTTTTAACCAAGCCCTCTTTGCCCATCATCTGGCCTGGGAAGTGACCAGACATAGTCACTGGTTTGGCATAGGTAGAGAGAAGAAATTAGCAAAAGGAGCAGCTTCCTAGGTTCTTCCGAAAGTCACACCTTCTCTCTAGTTGCCGTCAGAGGTTTCATGAATAATGACAGTCGTTTGAATTAAAGATGTGATGACTCCCTTTAATATGCAAATATGCTTTTTCAAGGGCAAATCCATAAAATAATTAAGATGTTACATATGCCTGGTGCTTTGTAGGGCCAAATTGTGCTCTTCCGTGTCAGCCCCTCTCTATTCAGAGTGGTCTCCAGATCAGCATCCTCTGGTAACTTAGGAGTTTGTTAGATAAACAGAAATGGCGGTCTGTATTTTTGCTTTTGGCTTGTGTGTGTGTGTGTGTGTGTGTGTGTGTTACTGGGTATGGAACCCAGGGGCATTTTATCTCCGAGCTACACCCCTAGCCCTACTTTTTAATCTTTATTTTGAAACAGGGTCTCACTGAGTTGCAGAGGGCCTCACTAAGTAGCTAAGGCTGTGCACAAACCGCGATCCTCCTGTCTCAGCCTCCCAAATTCTGGGATTACAAGCGTGCGCCACCATGCCTGGCTGGAGATCCATATTTTAAGCACGACACATTGAAGTTTATGAGTCTCTGTATTCTTCCAATTGATATTTATATAAAACTCTACAAAACAGAAGAGGGAGAATTTTTGTTTGTTTTACAAATGAAGAAACCAAGATACAGCAAGAGACTTGGCATGCCAAGGGCACCTTCCTGGCTCTGTGCTGCGGGGAGACGTCCGGAGGACACTCTGCTGACTTTCTGAGCGCACCTATTCCCACTGAGACACCTCACATCTTCTCCAACCAGCCTGTTTCTCCCAAGATAGCAGTGTCCTGATATCAACTGGAGTGGGGGGGTCCAAAGAGTCCACCAAGAGGGTATGGGTCTCAACTCAGAACATCCAGGTCATTGGCATCAACAAGAACAGAATGTCAGGGTGTGTCAGTAAGAGGCACAGGCTAGTTTACTAAGAGTCAGAGCAGCACACACTCAGAATTGAGTGTGGGAGCTCAAAAGAGAGAGCGCGCTATGGTCTCGGAACTGGAGAATAAATATGATTTCCCAGGTATTTTATGTATGTTGGGTGAGCTAAGATATTTGTCTAAAGTTAGACTTTGAATCATTTGCTATTAGCTAGTGGACTTTTCTT
Organism: Muscardinus avellanarius; assembly: GCF_963383645.1. Classification (NCBI taxonomy): domain Eukaryota; kingdom Metazoa; phylum Chordata; class Mammalia; order Rodentia; family Gliridae; genus Muscardinus; species Muscardinus avellanarius. The sequence goes on along the minus strand of NC_137805.1, from coordinate 8,138,233 downwards.
ATGACTGCCCTGTGAGGATTTTTCCTCTATCTTGAGATGATTTTTTTCTAGCCAAATAAAAACTATGAAGTCCGTAGAGAGAGACCTAAGGCGCCCTCGCTTACTCGCTCTCTCTCTCTCTCTCTCTCTCTCTCCCTCCCTCCCCCCCTCTCTCTATATATATACTTGTTATGTAATCTGTGCGACTTAGAGTTTAAGAATTGTACTGGCGTATAGTCCACTGTGTGCTCCAGCAGTCTAGGACCAGGAGTCTATGAACCATTTAATGCTTTCATCTGTGCACTGCTCCCCTTGAAGGTGGGGTCTTTGAGGTGAGGCGCACGCATGCAGCCTTGCTGGTTCTGTGTGCCTTGTAGCTTGCGGCCTGTTCTGTCTCCTTGCCCCTCTCTTGGTGTATTGCTTGCACTATAGTCTGGGTAGCTTTGTTTGGGGTTGGCATGTGGAGTCTCCAGGAAGGACATAAATATCTCAGGGTGTTAAGTGGGGTGAGAGAAGGGAGAGGAACAGAAAAGGAATAAGGAACCCCAGCCACTGCATGAAAAAGTAGAGGGGCCTGGGAGGAAAGAGACAGTGACACCATAGAGACATTTCAAGTCTCTGGCTTTGCTGTTTGTTCCTCTTCTGCCTGCAATGGAGAAGTCTGTGCTGTGACGCAGTCTGCAAGAGGCTGTTGGCAGGCTGCCCAGAGCTGGCCCAGGTCCTCACTGCAGAGCTTTCAGCTCTGCGGGGAGACTGGTGGCTGCCTCGCGCACCTTTGCTGGGGCCCGCGGAGGATCAACAGCACCTGCACCAGAGGGCACACAGCTCTGCGGCAAAGCGGTCAGATTGCAGAGCCGGCTGCAAAGCTGCTGGTGCAGTAACCTGAGACGGGTGCAGCTAAGAACTGGGTCTGGGGTCACCAGGGCTTCAACATCCTTTTCTGCTTCTCCAGGAAGTAACTCCAGCTTTCAGACTCATTCTGCCTCTCCTGGAGACATCCACATGCTTCCCCTTGACCCCAAGCCCCTCCCGGTCCCACAGCCAGGAGAATGCTGGCTTGGCGAAGCAAACCTACACAGATTCTATGGCCTCTGTCTAAATCCCCTGAAGATGATGTGGACTGCTGGGTTCCTGTGCTTTTCATCAAAAGAATCAGAGGCACACTGCAGTGGGGGCTAAGACCTTTGTTGAAGGGTGGGGGTTTGCTCCAGTGGAAGGGAGGCTCAGCACTGACCAGGAGTGAGGGTCAGGCTGGCTCCCAGGACAAAGGAGAGAGTGGGTTTTTAATTCATGTCAGCAGGACTGTTAGCAGGGGGTGGGGAGCTAAGCATTTAAGAATATTAATTGGCTTTAGGTACATTTCAAAAAGTGTATTTTCTTCTTTTCCTGTGAGGGCACTTTAATTTCTGAGGAAGGCAAGGCCATCTGTCTGCCTGGAGCCAAATTAGTTTTTCATATAGATGCCACATCCTGTATAAACATCTTTGCTTTGTGATAAGGAAGAATGCCATGGCTGTTTAGAGAGCAGAGAGGTGGGAAGGAGAAGAAACAACAGATTATGGCAATTGGCAAGTCAGAGCCCCAGGGCTTTGCTATTTCTGGCGACTCCTCAACAGTTTGCCCTTTATGTTGTTTGTTAATTTCTAATGCGCAGCATCCTGGCCCTGATGATGGACCTGCTCCCCAAAGCTGATGGGTGCATAACAAGCTTTGAATAGCTAACAAGTGATGAATTAAGACCCAAGAGTGCCTTTGCTCTTTGTCCCTATGGTGGTCTACAAAGAGAGCTGAGAAATACACCTGGGGCTCTGCCTGAGAGACATACAACTTTCCCTACTCACCCTACAGGGTCAGACGTCAAAGGTGCAGTTCGCTCTGGCTTTCCAAAGCCGATGTCAAGTTTGTCTTCTAACCCAGAGGGATGGCTCTAAATGGACCGACGGAGAAAAGAGGCTGCCACAGGATGCTGAAGGAGCCACTTAGGGCAGGTCAAGAACCTTGTGGGCCTTTGAAACCACAGTGTGTAGTGAGGTGTCCCCACTGAGCTCTCGACTGACTCCCCAAGTCAGAAGAGTGGGATGCCTGTTGACATTGAGCTGAAGCCTTCTTGCTCCTCCCAAATGCCCAGTTTGTTTCTACACGTTTCACTCCTGCCATCCATGGCTTTTAGTCCTCGATGTGGGGAGATGGCTACCCCTTTCTGTGAACAGCTGGGGCCTTATCTATTCCATCAGGATCAGTCTGTGAGTCAAAGGTGCTAAATCCGACTTCCAAGTACACAAAGCTATGCAGGAAGGAAAGTCGAGTTCTAGGCCATGGTCAAAAAGTTGTTTGTGTGGGGATGTGCAGCCGTGGGTGGATGGAAGTGGGGAGGGTCACTGAAAAGAATCAGTGGAAACCCCAGCTTGAGAGCCCACCTGACTCAAGTAGCCCAGGACTACCTTCCCACTAAGCTCTGCAGGAAAGCTATTCACCTTTCCTTCTCCCTGAGTAAACTATACTCAGCGTCTGGCACATTAGCAAATTCCCTGGAAACTCTCTCTTGAAGGTGGAAACCTTTAAAAATCTTCATGACAGAAAGTATCCAGCCACATTTTAGGGGCTACATGGTGAGAGTGTGAATGAGTTAGGTCCAGACATCATGTCTTCTAAACCTCTATCCATATTTTTCCCACCTGCCTAATTGAAGCAGCCAGAGCATTAGTCTTCTTTTTACATCTTCTCTCACCAGCCACCTAGAGCCCAGCAGTACCTTTATTCATGCATCTGAATAATCATTATTGAGCACACATCCTGAGTCATTGTGCTAGGGAGAAACCAACATTCTTTCTACCACACAGGAATATTTTTATGCTATGAATGCTTATTGAGTGCTACCTGTTTACATAGCACTGTGTGAGCTGCGAGGGATGGCACAAAGGAAGAAAGCAGGCAAACCCTGGAAATGCTTCAGAAACATTTGAAGAAACTTACAACCTACAAAAGAGCCCATTTCTGCTGTTGAAGAAACTAGACGAGCTGGATGTAGTGGCACATGCTTGTAAGCCTCATACTTGGCTGGAAGGATTGCAGGTTTATAGCCAACCTCAGTGACTTAGTGAGGCCCTCTGCAACTTAGCGAGACCCCTTTTCTAAATAAAAAGTAAAATAGAGCTGGGGGTATAGCTAAATGGTAGGATGCCACTAGTTTCAATCACCAGTATCACAAAAGAAAGAAGAAAGAAAGAAAGAAAGAAAGAAAGAAAGAAAGAAAGAAAGAAAGAAAGAAAGAAAGAAAGAATCTGGACCCTTGCTTCCAAAGTATGCATCCCCTGAGAGCCTGTAAAAGACCCACCAGACCGGCTCATTCAGAAACTTCATTTTAAAAAGACCCTAGGAATATAACAAATATTAAAGGTTTAAGTTTGATGATTCCAGCAAGAGAAATTCTAAGATTTCAGAGAAAAAAAGAGATTATGAAACACTTCGATGTACTAAACATTAAGCAGACATTTGCCTTTGAAGAATGCCTGGGTTTACTGGGTATAGAAGGCTCAAGGAATATTCCCAGCTTCACCAAGTTAAAAAGAAGAATGATGTCTGCAAGCAGCAGAAGGCAGTACAATTTTGCAGACACATTTTCCACAAGAGCAAAACCTTTGAGTCAGGTACAATGAGTCTGCAAATTCTCCTGGCTCATGGTCTCTGGATCCCCAAATGGCAACTTGCCGAGTCTAGACAGCTTCAAGGTCAGATCGCCTGGTGTCTTGGAGTGGACATGCCCACACAAGATTCCTGGTCTTGCCTGGGCTGCCTATCAAGTACATCAACCAATAAGAAGCTGGCTCATTATCTTCCATCAGTTACTCGGCCAATTGGCAGTTTCCAGCAAATTGAGTCTTGGACTGGCACCACGGGTAGACTGACGGTATGGCAGCTTTGTCAAGCACAGTAGAGCAAATAAATCCTGTGAAGTTGCAATTAGAGGCTGTTTGTACCATGCTGTTAGCTTCTCTATCTACTTACCACCGAAAATATCTACATTTATCCAATAATTGAACCAGAAAAAGATTATACAGGAGTTGACATTTACCACTAAATGCATAGCTTAACATCCAGGCCGGTGGTCTAAAGTGATAAAATCTGCCCAGCATTTCTGAAGGCAAGCCACAGAGGGAGCATGGGGAGGCTCCGAAGACAACGCAGCCCAAACGACCTGTCACTGGAAAGATTTCTCCTTGGTCTGCTTGTCTAGCAGCAGGGAGGGGTTTGTCCTGCTCCATCTGTACTCTCTGACCTTTGTGGCCACAGTTTATGTTTATGAGGCAGCTCAGAGAGATAAGGAATTGGGCTGAGGCTGAGTAGAAGGACCCAGGTGGCTGCTCACGTAATATGGAAACGAGGGCTTTGACTCATCGGTTAAATTAAAAACATCCTATTGATCATCCTATGCTCAATTAATAACTGAGCAATAACATCTGCTATGAATCCACCACCACTGCAGGGCCTCTGCCCTCTCTTTTCTCTTCTCCGTCCCAGCCTCTAAGAAGCTGGAAGCACTTGTCATCCAACATATTCTCTTCACCATGACTACAGATGTGTTTCCAATTAGTCCAGGAAGACGTTCCTAAGATGGCAGGAAGAGGCAGGCGCTCGCTGAGAACAGACACCCATCCCTTTATCTAAGGACTCGGCTACTTGGAAAGGGCTTTTGAGTGGGGAGGCGTTAGCTTCAAAGGCCCTTCTCACCATTTTCTCCTTGTGTCATTCAGAGAAAGAGCATTTAGTGTGTGTGTGTGTGTGTGTGTGTGTGTGTGTGTGTGTGTGTGTTAATGATCCAATGAAAGTGTGAGCAATCTGGATGTCAGCCCGATAAGATTGAAGGAACTGATGAAGCAGACATGATTTCAGATGTTACAGGTGTTGCAAAAAGAGGCAGCAGGTTTGTTTCCTGTGGGTGCCACAGGTAGAACGCACGCTCATTGGAAAGGGTCCGCTTCTTCACACGAAAGTTATGCAATGGGAGGCGAGGCCCTGCTCCCTGAGGTGGGCGCTCCCCACTAACACAGGCCCTCAAGCTGAAGCTCCATGAATATTTTAGAAGACACCTGGATTATAAGGAAAAACTGAAATAGAACTTTATCAGTATTTCAATTCTGAGAATCTGTGATACTTGCAAAGCTAATGCTCACTAAGTAGCTCCATTGCTCTCATTTTATATGTATTATCCCATTTAACTTCCACAGAAACCCAACAAATAGGCAAAACTGTTAGGTTTGGTTCGGTTGGGTTTCCACTCTCTCTGCTTGAAATGCTCTCGCCTCAGATGCGCAGATCTTCTGAGCGTCTTGAAAGAGAGTCTCACTAGGTTGATGGGATTCTCACTATTTGCTTAAGGCTCAGATCTTCTGAGCGTCTCCCTGCTCCCACTATTCTGGTCTTCTCAGTCAGTGTGTTCTCTCATCCAAGAGCTTCTTGTCATACCGCTACCCCCTCCCCAGCTTTCATCACTTTCCCTGCTTCATTTGTTTGTATGGTCATCAACACCACCTAACATTGTGTTACAATTACATTTCCTTTTGATCTGCCTCTGTGATGGACTGGATCTTGAGTGTTGCCCACAGGCCTTTGTTGAAGACTTGTTCACCTGACCATGGGAACTTTGGGGAGGTGGTTAGGTCATTGGGGGTGTGCCCTTGAAAATGATATTGGGACCTTAGTTTCTTCCTCTTTCTCTTTTCTTTCTGGCCCCCATAATGTGAGCAGTTTTGCTCCACTCCGTGCTCCCTTTCAGAGTGTTCGACCTCACCACAGGCTTCATAACAGAAAAGCCAGGGACTGAGACCTCTGGAACCAGGGAGCAAATAAATTTCTCTTCCCTTTATGTTATCCCAGATATTTTGTCATGGTGATGGAAAGCTCACTAACATGTCTTTCCTCTGCGAGTACAGAAAGACGTGACTGGTTTTGATCAGGGTACAGTAGTATAGCTATGGAATCAAGGCCTGGCATATGGTAGGTGTTCAGAACATATATGTGGAATAAAGGAGTCAGTTTTAAGGATGAGTAAACTTGTGACGGGCCCCGCCCATCAGCCAGTAAGTCCGAGAGCTAAGATGGCGCTGAGCGGAAATCTTCCCCAGAGCACTTAGGTGGTAAACAGCTTTCAGGAAGTGACGACAAGAGCATGAGATACACGGGAACACCGCATGCCATAGGGCAACAGCCAATGGACTGGCTGTTGCCATGAGTTGTGCACGTGAACAGTCTGCTGATTGGCTGTTGGGCTCTATATAAGGGGAAGATCTCTGGGGGGAAAAGGGAGAGAGAAGAGAAGATTTACGGGAAGAAGATTTGCGGGAACTGTACAAGAACCTGGGGTAATAAAACTGCTTGAGGAAGATCGTGTAAGAGTCGTCACTGCGCGCGACAAGTGGTTGGCCCGTACGGGGACCTTCGCTTTGATCAGAACCTCGGCAGTCCAGGGCAGCCGGCTGGTAAGTACTCCTTGACTCCGAAAAGGGAGGAGGAGGCTCCGTTTACGGAGGGTTATTTTCCCCGATCAAAGGGGGCTCCATTAAGGAGGATATTTAGTAAATAAGGCTCGCGGATAAGCGAGGCTCGCGGAAAAGCGAGGAACAGCGCTGTATTTTCCCCGATCAAAGGGGGCTCCATTAAGGAGGATATTTTTTAGTGTAAGCAAGTTAGAGAATCGGGCTGGTCCTGATTCGACAAGATGGGAAATAGTCCATCTCACCCATTGCATAAAGCATTGAAAGCTTTGTTGAAAAGTAGAGGCCTAAAGCTTAGGGACAAGACAATACAAGATTTTCTCGAACAAATAGATAGGGTAGCGCCATGGTTTACAGTATCAGGGAATCTTTCTTTAGCAAGCTGGGATAAATTGGGAAGAGACGTAGAACGCGCCGAAGAACAAGGTATTGTCACAGGAGGGACTCGGCCGCTTTGTCGGCTGATTCGTGCCTGTTTGGAAGAAAGGCGCTTTAGAAAATTTGTGCAGGAGGGCCAGGCAGCTTTAGACGGTGTAAAAGAGGAACGTTCAACTTCCTCTAAAGTGGCCAGTGAGGAGGATTCAGAGTCAGAGGGGGAGGATGAATCTGAGGAGGAATTAGAGGCCATTTGTAAACAAGTGAAAGCTTTTGAACTGATTAAAGAGGAAATTTCGCCTCCTCCGTATAACCCTTCTGCGCCCAGAGCAGGAGAAGGTGTCTCTTTTAGTAGTCAGATGTGGAGAGATGCGGGAATTTTTTTAGCAAATCAAGCTTTCCCAGTTTTCCAGCTGCAGGAGGGGGGAAATCGTTATCATGAGCCTTTGGACTTTAAAATAGTTAAGCATCTCGCAGAGTCAGTTCGCACATATGGGTCGTCAGCTGCTTTCACTATAGCAATAATAGAGAGTTTACATCGCTATGCCATGACCCCAGGAGACTGGCAAAATTTGGTTAGGGCCACCTTAAATCCTGGCCAATATTTGGATTGGAAAGCTTATTATATAGAATATGCCACTGAACAAGCTGCACGTAATCGAGCAGCAGGAAATTCAGCCTGGGATATAGACATGCTGATGGGCCAAGGACGATTTGCTAATCAACAGCTTGGGTATCCACAACAGGTGTATGAACAAATCAACAGACTCGCTACCCAGGCCTGGAAGGCCCTCCCTAACAAAGGAGAGGTATCTGGTAACCTTACAAAGATTACTCAAGGATTGACTGAACCCTTTTCAGACTTCGTTGCCCGTCTAGTAGAGGCTGCGGGAAGAATTTTTGGGGATTCTGACGCGGCCATGCCGCTCATTAAACAATTGGTCTATGAGCAATGCACTAAAGAATGCAGACAGGCCATCACTCCTTACAAACATAAAGGCCTAGAGGTGTGGATGAAGGTGTGCAGGGAACTCGGAGGACCCTTAACCAATTCAGGACTTGCTGCAGCCATTATACAGGCCTCCGGACAACAAAGTAAGAATAGTACCAAAAATGGCAATTGTTTTTCCTGTGGAGCGACAGGACACTTAAAACGAGATTGTCCTAAGTGTAGGGCGTCCCAATCTTATCCTTCTCCTCCTGAGTATTGTCGTCGATGTAGAAAAGGAAGGCATCCTACTTTTGAGTGCCGTTCGGTTAAAGATATCGATGGCAACCCCTTGCCCTATACTGGAAAGCAATCATCAAATACTCAGACAAAAAACGGGAGGGCGGGCCCTCGTTCCCAGGGCCCACAAAAATATGGGAACCCTCAGGTGTATGGGGTCATGGAGACACAGCCACCTCAGTGGCCCAATTTACAGCCTCCGGAACAGTCCGGCGAGCCACTCCAGGTTCGGCAGGATTGGACCTCTGTGCCACCTCCAGGCTGGTATTAACGCCACAAATGGGGGTTCAAATTATTGAAACAGATTTTCAAGGTCCTCTGCCACCTAATTCTGTTGGCTTACTTTTTGGAAGGTCTTCCTCTACCATGAAAGGACTTGTAGTCCATCCGGGGGTTATAGATGAGGATTATACCGGTATCATCAAAGTGATGGTTTCAGCGCCCCGGGGTATCGTTGCCATTTCCCCTGGGGATAGAGTGGCACAGTTACTTTTGCTTCCCAGTCTACATGGTATGTTTCCTTCAGCAGAGGGACGACGCGGTATTGGTGGGTTCGGTTCTTCAGGAAATGAGTTAATATCTCTTGCCTTTGATATGGGAACTCGTCCCTTGATAACCTTGGACGTGGAAGGCAAGCAAATCCTAGGACTTTTAGATACTGGGGCAGATAAAAGTGTCATCGCCTGTAAAGATTGGTCATCTTCATGGCCCACTCAAAAGGCTACCGGAGAACTTAGAGGTTTGGGTTATGCTAAAACCCCTGACCTCAGTGCTAGGGCTTTACATTGGAAAGATCAGGAGGGACATAAGGGGCAGTTTGAACCCTATGTGCTGGAGCTGCCAGTTTCCCTCTGGGGAAGAGATTTATTAGTGGACATGGGATATTCCTTACAAAATACATCTTATTTCCCCCAAGCCCATAATATTCTCCTTCGCCAGGGCTACCACCCTTCCTACGGGCTGGGAAAACACCTCCAGGGACGTAAAAGCCCAATTCCTACTAAAGAAAAGAGTGGTCGCGAGGAACTGGGTTTTGTGCAGTAGCCACTGAGGAGGCAATTCCCATTACCTGGAAGACGGGAGATCCAGTATGGGTTCCTCAGTGGCCTCTCTCCCGTGAAAAGCTTGAAGTAACAAGGAAATTAGTACAAGAGCAATTACAGTTAGGCCATATCCGGCCATCCACCTCTCCTTGGAATACCCCGATTTTTGTGATAAAGAAAAAATCTGGAAAATGGAGGTTATTACACGACCTCCGAGCCATAAATAGCCAAATGCAGATTATGGGGCCAGTCCAACGAGGGCTTCCACTCCTCTCTGCTATTCCGAAGGAGTGGCCACTTATCAGCATAGATATAAAAGATTGTTTTTTCTCCATCCCTTTAAATCCTGCGGATACTCCTCGTTTTGCTTTTACTGTTCCCTCTATTAATCAAGAGGAAATTGACAGTAGATATGAATGGGTGGTCCTCCCACAAGGAATGGCCAATAGCCCTACCCTCTGTCAATTATATGTAAATAGTGCTCTTGAGCCCGTAAAAACCAAATTTCCAGAAATTCGGTGTATTCATTACATGGATGACATTTTGTTAACCACAAAAAATCCCTCCATACTTGAGGAGGCTTATTGTCACCTTGTAAAGATTTTGGAAACTCATCAATTATTCATCGCCTCAGAAAAGGTACAAAGAGGAGAAAATATACACTTTCTTGGCAACATTGTTCTCCCCCATGCAGTCCTGCCTCAAAAATTAATCATCCGCACTGATCAATTAAAAACCCTCAATGATTTCCAAAAACTGTTGGGAGACATTAATTGGGTTCGACCCTTTTTACAAATTCCTAACCATGCCTTGAAACCTTTATATAATCTGCTCGTAGGCAATCCTCAATTAGATTCTCCTCGCGTCCTTACCGATGAGGCCCGCCATGCGTTACAATTAGTAGAACAAGCACTTACGAAAGCGTCTCTCCGTCGAGTGACCCCTGGACAGCCATTATGGGCTTGTATCCTGGCCACTGAAAAACAGCCTACTAGTGTTCTTTGGCAACAAGGACCCCTTCTTTGGATTCACCCCAAAGTCTCCCCTCAAAAGGTAGTTGAATATTATCCCACCAGTGTAGCAAGCCTTGCCCTTAAAGCCATTCAGCAGTGCATCCAACATTTTGGCAGAACGCCCGATAAGTTGGTGGTACCGTACACTGCTCTGCAAGTACAAACGCTGGTAGCCACTATTGATGATTGGGCTATACTTATGTGCTCTTTCAGTGGTGAAATAGACAATCATCTTCCCAAAGATCCATTGTTACATTTTGTTCTGGAACATCCTCTCATTTTCCCATTGGTCACTAAAAACAAACCTGTAGCTAATGCAATTAACATTTTTACTGATGGATCCAAAACTGGTGTGGGGGCCTACCTAATAGAGGGAAGCGATCCTGTTATCATCCAATATTCACATACCTCTCCACAACTGGTTGAATTAAATATTGTTTTAGAAATTTTTAAGAGAGTTTCTTCTCCTTTCAATTTATTATCAGATTCACAATATGTGGTTAATCTGGTTAGATCGCTTGAATGTGCGGGTCAACTCTCTTTACATACTCCTATTCATTCTATGGCTAGCCAAATCCAGATTTATATACATTTAAGAAAGACACCATTCTTTATCCAGCACGTTAGGGCACATACTGGATTACCTGGCCCTATTACATATGGAAATGATCTAGTAGATAAACTCACCAAGATACATATGATTTTTTCTCTTACTCAAATGCAACAGGCACAGGCATTTCACCGTCAATATCATGTAAATTCTAAAACATTACAACAGCGATTTAAAATCCCTCGACATCAGGCTCGGGAAATTGTAAAAACCTGTAATGCCTGTGCCCCTTTTTTACACCCCTCACATGTGGGCATTTGCCCACGAGGCTTGCTCCCTCTACATCTCTGGCAAATGGATGTAACTCACATATCTGAATTTGGAAAATTGAAATATATCCATGTTTCCATAGATACTGTCTCTGGAATTATTCATGCATCTGCTCATGCCGGGGAAAAGGCACATGACGTCGTCAATCATTGCCTTGAGGCCTGGGCAGCATGGAATATGCCTAAAGAAATAAAAACTGATAATGGCCCGGCTTATACTTCCCAAAAATTCACATCTTTTTGTTCACAGATGGGAATAACTCTAAAGCATGGCCTTCCGTACAACCCTCAGGGACAGGGTATTGTGGAACGCGCCCATCGTACTCTTAAAGAATGCTTGATAAAACAAAAAGAGGGAATTGGAACCAATATGAAACCGAAGCAGCGCCTATCCTTAGCCCTTTTTACTTTGAATTTTTTGCAATTAGATGTCAATGGCAAGACTGCTGCCGATCGTCATTTTGCCCCCTCGGGTACGAGCCAGGGTTTCGTGCGTTGGAAGGATGCCCTCACAGGGCAATGGAGGGGACCTGACCCAGTGCTCACATGGGCCAGAGGCTCTGTTTGTGTGTTTCCACAGAACGGCGCCGATCCTGTCTGGGTTCCAGAGCGGCTGACTCGTCTGGTGAAACAAAAGGATGATGAGCCATCGACTGATTCTTTTGGGGACCATGATACTGTGGAATTCCAAGGATAGGAAGTGATCCACAATGGGGGCTTTTGACTGCTTTTTCTTTTCTATTGCCTTTGAGTCATTCTGCTCAAGTTCTTCCCCGCTTAATCCTTTTACCTTTTCCCCTTAAAATTGGCACAGGAGCAAATTCTACTTTTGCAGGTTATAATTTTACTTATTAGAGCCTGACCATGGCCTTTCATTCTAACCTATTTGATCTGTGGCTTCTTTGTGGGATAAATGGCAGTTGCACGGATTTAGCTCCCCTTGTCATGATTAATGATAATGCGTTTATTGCCGCTAATCTTTCTTGCGAGCTTTCTGCATATCCTACAGATAACCGGTCATCGAAATTTGACAATTTGACAAGACGGTTGCGGTTGGAGATCATCAAAACCAATACTACTCAAGTTGACCCGGTGATGGCCCGCACCTTGATGTCCTGGATCCAACAAGCAGCTCGTCATTTAAAAGAGTGGGCTGGACTGGGTGCTCTTGGTCTTTGTCTGGTCTTACTGTGTATCTTATGTCTCTACTGTCTTAGAAAACTAATCCGTCAGCGCGCTACAGATCAAGTGCTCATAGCTCAGGCATTTGCAGCCATGGAGTTGGGACAATCCCCTCAAATATGGCTTGCGGCGATGGGAAAGTCTTAATGACAGGATGCCAGCTAGGACTGCACTCGGGACCCCGGGAGGGTGCATCCCGAGGAGGGCATGCTCAACTGCATACGGGTTGCCACTGATTCTTGTCCCGTCCCTGGCAAAAGGTGGTGGGCCTAGAAGCCCCTTCCAAACATACAGGGGTTGAGTCCTCTGTCCTCTCCTGTCTGAAAAAACAAAAAAGGGGGAACTGTGACGGGCCCCGCCCATCAGCCAGTAAGTCCGAGAGCTAAGATGGCGCTGAGCGGAAATCTTCCCCAGAGCACTTAGGTGGTAAACAGCTTTCAGGAAGTGACGACAAGAGCATGAGATACACGGGAACACCGCATGCCATAGGGCAACAGCCAATGGACTGGCTGTTGCCATGAGTTGTGCACGTGAACAGTCTGCTGATTGGCTGTTGGGCTCTATATAAGGGGAAGATCTCTGGGGGGAAAAGGGAGAGAGAAGAGAAGATTTACGGGAAGAAGATTTGCGGGAACTGTACAAGAACCTGGGGTAATAAAACTGCTTGAGGAAGATCGTGTAAGAGTCGTCACTGCGCGCGACATAAACTGAGGCATTGAAGAGGTGAAGTTATATCCCCAGGGTCATGAAGCGAACAAATAGAAGAGCCAGGATTTCAGCAAGTCAGCTCCAGAGTCCATGCACATCATCACTAGACTCCACCTGACCCTGGAAGGAAGCCATGTTTCTCAAAGAAAAGATGAGAAACCCTTGAAAATTCAATGACTGTCACAACTTGTTTATTATTATTATTATTGTCATTATTATTATTATTATTATTATTATTATTATTATTATTTCAAATGACTATAAGCAGGTGTCTTATCACCTGCCACCAAGCTGGTAACAAAAGGCCCAAGGAGAGGGATAAAGGGCAAGAGGCAGAGGCACACAGCTACACTTTGCCTCTCTGGCCTTTTGGCTACACAGAGATTTGGTAAGTAGAACAAGAGAATTAGAGAGGAACCAGCTTGCAGTCACCTGGCCCTAACTTGCCCCTTGGCAAATACATTAATTCACTCAACTCCCATTACTAGAAGCTTCAAAATCAAATTTGAAAATTCAAAACAGATTTCTTGTCCCCCCAAGTGACTTGAAACCAAGTTCAATGTCACTTTTTCATCCACGGGGCTGCATTTTTTATATTCTCTGCTTCCTCCCTCCAGGCAAAGCTGAGATTTTCCCATGACAGAAAGATACATTTATTTAAATATTAATGAGTTATAAAAGGGAGTCCACATTGACATTTGTAGTTAACAAAAAATAATATGGACTTGAAAATCAGACTAATCAAAGTCGCTTACGTGTGTGTGTGTGTGTGCGTGTGTGTGTGTGTGTGTGTGTGTGTTACTGGAGAACTGAACCCATGGGCATTTTACCTCCAAGCCACACCTCATCCCTATTTTATTTTTATTTTGAAACAGAGTCTCACTAGGTTGATGAGATTCTCACTATATGCTTAAGGCTATCCTCAAACCAGCAATCCTCCTGTCTCAGCCTCCCAAGAACTGAAATTACAGATGTGGACCACCACGCCCAGCTCCAGCTTACCCCTTTGAGCTTTGTTTTACTTATCTGAAGAATAAGAATTGAACCTTTTCACGTGACTTTTGCAAAGCATAGATGAAAAATATTAAAAGGAACAGCTACCATTGATTTTCTCTTCAACTGTCAAACCAGTCTTTCCCTTCTAGCCACTTTCTAATCTTTCCACATTATCTGAACTAGACATTAGAGCTGAATCCAAAATAACCAGATCAAATTAGCAAAAAGACATGGACAGTCCTGTTCCAGATAGCCAAAGAAGTGCCACATCAGCATGTTGTCTGCATTTCGCAGATGTATAGGTCAGACCTTGAACCATCTTTGTGCCCCACAGCCTGGCTCACTGGAAGACCATGCACCTGTCTGCAAAGAGGCAAAGCCAAGAGACTGGCCAATCAGGAGCTTTCATGGCCAGAACCTGCCCTGATCATGGTCCCCTCTTAAAATTCCATGAAGGGAGATAGGAATGATTTTGCTGGGTTAAACATTTTTGAAGACCTAACAGAACGTGTCAAACTGCTAAAAAATTTCTTCTGTTTCAAGGAATAAAAGCCTGCTTCTCAGTAGTTTCAGGTTCACACTAATGAGTTCTCTCTTGGGATCACCATGGTTCAAAGGTTAACATCATCATTTTCCTAGTGGTATCAAATTCTGCTGGCATGCCTCTTCCTAACAAAGCATATAGACTATTCGCCCACAAAATGTGATACTGAGACTGGGGTTGTAGCTCAGTGATGGAACACCTGCCTAGCATGCGAAAGGACCTGGGTTCAATCCCCAGCACACTCTCCCCCACCCCTCCCACACACATAAAGAAAGAAAAAGGAAAAAGTGATATTAACATATAAATTACATTGAGAAAAGTGCATCTCTGTGTTTCTCTTCCTACCACTAAGCTGCTGCACCTGCCTCTAGCCGTCAGCAGGATAGGTCCCACTAGTATCTAATAAAAAGCCCGATGCAGTTATATCTGGTTGTCTCTACTGGAAGGTGGGAAAAGGTGGGAAAATGTATCTGAGATATCTGCAACAGATTCAGGCTCTATCTCCTTCTAAGACTCATTACACAGGAAGAGATGTTCTAAGGTGCAGGGTGCTCAAAAAGACTGGTTATTGTTGGGGTGCTTCCCAACTTCCAAGCACTCAGTTTATCTACTCAGTTTGAAACAAGGCAAAAGACAATATTAAGCCTGACATCTTGAGAATGAGAAATCTAAGAGCCTGGCACATGATTAGTGCTAGACAAATAATTTGAATGGGTGAGAAAGTACAATAATTTGAATGAATAGCTAAATCCTGGGAACTCTGATATCTGAATGGTACAGAATTTTCCTGAAGGGCTAGTGAAAAGGCTAATGAAAAAATTTAAATCTCTAAAAAAAGAGCAGATGATTAATGTTACGTTATGATACATTATGTTTTCAATGGGTTAATAAATAATAGATGAATTCTGGTCTCTTGTCTGAAGGCTATAATTTATCGGCCAAGGTTTCCTGTTGGTTACTAATGAATAATATCAGTTTTAATGCAGCACTTCCCAAAGACAAATCGGATATGCCCTCAGAGTCAATTATGCAAAGAAATGTATATTTAGCCCAGGTTTCTCAACCTTGAAGCTTTTCACATTTGAGTCTGGGTAATTCTTTGCCATGAGGAGCCATCATCTTAGATTGGTTAGCAGCGTCCCTGGTCTCTACCCTCCAGGTGATGATAGCACTCCTACCCTGAGTCATAACCATCAAAAACATACCCAGACCTTGCCAAAAATCCCCAGAAGACAAAATCACCTCTGGTTAGTAATCTCTGGCTTTGGCCTTAAAAGTGGTTGACTACTAAATAAATTTGACTCCTGAGATTTTAAAATTGTCATCTAATTTTTGTGTAAGCACCATTCTGCCATGACGTTGGCCTTTGAACCAATGAGGTCTGGAACAGTAACTCACAGAGACCAGAGATCACAAAGGGTACTGCGTCTATAAGAAAGGTTTCTATGTCACATAAGGCTGTTTCGGTTAGCTATCAACACAACCATATTGTTGAGACAGCCACCTTGGAATTCAGTGACTTAAAGTAACAATTGCTTACTTTTATACTTCTGAATCTTTATACTTACTGAGATCAGTCAAGGTCTAGAGGTTGACTGGGGCAACACTATTCCAAGAATCTCATTTTGAGACACAGGCTGAAGAGGAAGCAGCTGCTAGGGAGAAGATTCTTTCACAATGGAAAAAGAAAGTTCCAAAAAGAATCACTGTCAGAAATGTGTACTGTCCTCTGAGGTCTGAAAGGCACTTAGCATTCTGTCATTTCCATCCACATACCACCAGCCTAAGCAAGACCTATGGTCAAGGTCACAACAGCTGGGCAGTAAACTACACATCTCCCTTTTAAATTGGGGTAAAGAAATAGAAATTTGCTGAAGAATAATCTACCATACTTAGATGCATGAACTTCAAAGACCATATTTCAAAACTAGTACTGAAATGGAGCCATGAATTTTCATTTCTAGTCAGCTGCAATATTTTTTAGCTGCACTTAATAAATCTTATTATTGATCAGTAGCCAGGTGATTTTATTATTTTGTTTTATATTGTTTTCAGGACCTTTGGTGAATATTGTCTTAATCTGGGTTCGTTGGTTTTGAAGGGAGCTTTAAGTATTGATGCAAATGATTTCATATATATTTAGTATTCTGCTTCCTTGCAACAAGAATACTAAATAAATCACTAGCACCTTGACAACAGCCAACAGCTTACGACAGATGTAGGGAGTCTGTATTTTGTTCCGACTTCTTATGTACTCTGCATTAGTCATGGCCACATTAGAGAGCTCTGTGCAATGTTTAGGCTTCTGTGTTCACTAAAGGATAATACAGAGGAATGGAATGCATCCAAGAGCAAAATTGTTACTGGAATGGAATAGAAGTTGCCCATGTGTAGAATATATATATATATATATATATATATATATATATATATATATATATATACATTAACTTAAAGCTAAAAGATCATCTGAATACCTGATTGAGGCCAACCCCATCATTTTACAGCTGAGGAGGCAAACCAAATTCAAAGACAATCTGTGCGTTGTTCAAGATCTCTGTTTAGCAACACTGACCCTTAGCTAGACTGGACCCGGTTTTCTGACTTCCAATGCCACCACTTTCCAGTATACCACATTTGTTTTATCAAATTGTCAGTATTTGGTCTCAAGAAGACAATAGTAACTTGGAATTTTTAGTAAACGAGAGCCTCTTCCATCGTCCACGGTTCGGAAGTCTGGGGCCTCCAATAGCACAGAAAACAGGCTTATTTCTGAGGACAGGAGACACTCTCTGGGCGCCTCACTCAGGGTGAATGCAGGTGAGCATCTCCAGTCTTCTCAGTGGATGTCCATTCTGTCATCTGGACCCCGTGTGCCTGGTCCAGCAGATATTTTTATTCTTGTGCTATATGTTTCCGACTTAGGACACTGTTGGCTCCCTCTTTGAAAATTGTCCCCTGGTTTCTTCTTACTATTCTGATTGCTATTTCTTAGTTTTATTTGAAGTTTCTCTTTTTCTGCATGGGTAATGGTTGCTCCCTGAATGCCCTGCCCGCCTCCTGCCACATGCTGTCAGTAGAACCCAGGATTGTAGCTCTCAGGTCTTCATCTCCAGCCTAAACATTTCTTCTAAGCTCCAGTCTCTACCATCTGTGAAACATCTGTTGGCCACTGGGCACCTGCCATCTTGCTCCTCCCTCTTCATGCTTGTCCTCCAAACGACCTTCTCCCTCTGCAGTGTCTCAGTAAGAAGTAGCAGCTACGCAGCTGCCCAGTCCAGAAATGAGGGATATTCAATACAGTGTCCACCCTCCCACCACACCTCCCATCCAAACAGCCACAAGCCCTGCCCTTGTACATCTCAGTGTTCCCTAACTACTTCCTCATGTCTGAGATGACACCTGTCTGTCATCTCTTGCTTGGATTATACATTAGCTCCTAAATCTTCCCTCAGCCCAGCTCTCGTCTTTCCCACCTTCCACCCTAAACCATCCTCCACGTGAGTGCAAGCCATCTGTGCAGAACACAGTCTTCAGAGAGTTTCCTCTAATAAAGAATCAACTCAAGTTTCACCCAGTAGCATGATTTATATCAGCCCTTGTCCTTTGAGCATGGAGGTTTGTTTATTCCCTCAAGGTTATTTATGAAGTGCCTACTATGAGGTTGGGCCTGGTGAGACAAAAATAGCAAAAATAATTATTTGCATTAAGTTAGAAAATTTTGAAAATGCTTTTGAAAAAATTAAAGCAGGGAATATTTATGGGATTATTGGTGAGACCCTTAAAATGCTATATATGGAGAACCAGAAAATCTAGTGTGTGGGGATTTGACTGGCATCTCTAAGAAGCCCTCAGACTGGTAGAGCTTTTGTCAGAACAATCCACTCAAATAAAATGCACTCTGGCCACTATTTCCTGTACAACGAACTACTTAAAATCCTAGTTGCTTATAACTTCAAGGATTCCGGGATTTTTTTGTTTTATTTTGTTTGTTTTTGTTTTGTTTTGTTTTGTTTTTGCCATACTGGGGATGGAACCCAGGGGCATTCTAACTCTGAGCGACACCCCCAGCCCTATTTTTTATTCTTTATTTTGAAACAAGGTCTCACTGAGTTGCAAAGAGCCTCACTAAGTAGCTGAGTATGTCTGAGAACTCAGATCCCACTGCCTCAGCCTCCCAAATGCTGGTATTACAAGTGTGCGCCACCATGCCCGGCTGCACTTAGGTGTTTAAACTCAGGCAAGTACAGTCGTTTGATCTTGGCTGGGCCAAGAGGAGCCTGACTCCAGGTTTTGGATGAGTTCAAGTCTGCCTCTACTTGTCTCCTCATTTTTCCTGGACCAAAAGACCTGATCTTTTCATGGTGATGGCAGAAGACAAGAAAGAAGACCAGCGAAACCATAAACGCACTTTGAGCACCCTGCCTGCTAAATGCCACCAGTCAAAACAAGGCAGATGACAAAACCCAGCATCGAAGAAATGGGAATTACATCCCATATGCCCTGGTGGGAGGCACTGGAAAGTCCACAGCAAAGGGCATGTACATAGAATCCCACAAAAGCTGGGATGGTGGTACACGCTTATAATCCAGCATTTGGGAGGCTGAGACAGGAGGATTGCTGTTTGCAGACAGCCTCGGCTACTTAGTGAGGCCCTTCGCAATCCAGTGAGACCCATTTCAAAATAAAGAATAAAAAATAGACTGGGGGTGTAGCTTCAAGGTAGAATGCCCCTATGTTCTATTTCTAGTGTCTCTCTCTCTCTCTCTCTCTCTCTCTCTCTCTCTCTCTCTCTCTCTCTCTCTCTCTCTCCCCAAAAGCAAAGGAACAAAGAATCAATAGTAATTTGACCTTTCCCATAATGTAGTTCTGCTTCTCATCTCTATAAGGTTTCTTTCCTTCTGTTTTCTTGTTATTTGTGTACAATAATCGCACCGAATAAATTTTGCAGGTTAGAAAACAAAGCACTTACACACACCTTCCAGTAATACCTATTAAAAAATGCTTGCAGGTCACAGGCATTTGTAAACCTACTTTTGAATGTTGAAATTCATAGACAAATGCTTTATTTCGGATGAACCATTCCACAGTTGATGAATTCAATATAAAATAATCATTTCTGGCTAACAATGCTATATTTATATTTTTACACATATTTGAATGTAGCTCCTCCATTAATCAACCTCAGCCTTCTTCCTCTCCCATCCTTCCATTCTAGCTTTGCTGAGGTTTCTCCTCCATTATCTGGAGTCCCTCTGGTATCCCTAATACTCCCTAGTTTGAGCATATTAGATAAAACATAAGTCCCTTCTCTTTCTGTGCTTGGGAGGGGAGAATGTGGAAGGGGGGAGGGTATAAAACATAGTATGGATATATGCCATTTTCAATATGTTCCACATAAAAATAAATAATAAAAATAAAATAAAATAATCATTTCTGTATTCCAGATCAGGAAACCAGAGCTCAGTAATGAAAGTGATTTATCATCCAGGAGGTGGGAGAACAAGGCACAAGGCCAATTCTTTGTTCTTTAGAACCAAAGAGAAAAATACCAACATCATCTCAAATTTGAGTTTGCAATGACATGAGCCTTCTATTTTACTTGAGTGGTCTGGAGTTGGCGGTGCTTTTAGTTGTAAATAATCCTGTTATTCTGAACATTTTATAGCATGAAGTATAGTCCAAAGTGAGTCTGAGCTGGGTTTGGTCTTCCTTCTGAGCTTGGCCTGTCTGAGCTAGGCAGACTTACACTGCCATCAACCATTTGTGACTCATCCAACCAGTGTAGATTGAGTGTTTATAACAAGCCATGCTCTTAATGCTAGGAACTCCACTGTGAACAAAACTAAGAACCCTGGAGCTCTGCGAAAGGCAGACAGTAATAAGCAATGCAGCTATAACTGCTCTAAAGAAAATAAAAGAATTGGGGACAGGAGAGTAAAGGCCAGGATGACCAAGACGGGGTGCAAGTAAGAAAGGAGAAAGCCATGGCCCTCATGACAGAGAAGGGTTCTGTCAACTAGCAACGAGAAGGATGGGCTCAAGGCACCAGAAAATGAACTGGGTGAAATGGCAACTCTCACCCATAGCTGGTGGCTCAACCCGCATGAGTGGCCTTGGACACCCCACCCCACCCCACACGAAGGCAACGGGCCCTGTTTTTACATTGGTTGTGTGTCTTTCTTTTCACTCCCTGAAATTCTCTGAAAGGCTCTTCTTTCTTAATTTTCTTTGCTTTTGGATTTTGAAATCCAGATTCGATTCTAACAAATGTAATGAGGTCTATCTTAGAACTTAAGACAAAAGGCCATCAAGGCATCTTTAAGGTGCTTATATCATAATAAAATATTTCACATCAATAAGGTAAATCGATGTGCATTGCTAGTGGAACTGAGAGGCCCCGAGTGTTTTTCTCTCTCTTCCAATCATGTCTTATTTTTTAATCCTGAAATGTCTTGCATAGCATTCTGCTTTGATTTAGTTGTAAATATTTCGTTTGGGTTCACACTCTATGGCTAGGCCCTGGGAGCAAAGAGAAATGGTACAGAAATGAGAGAGTGCCCGGGAATAAGGAGAGGTTGGGAAGAGAGCCTTTGTTTAACCACTCTGTTCGCTCAGAGAGGAAGAGAATCTTTAGGAACCTTAAGACAAATAATTTTCTTTGACAAGCACTTTCTTGGCAAATGATTCTGGGTTTTTATTAATGGGATAAACATAAGCTCTTCTTTTAAGACAACTAATTTCTAAAGTGAGTACAGGTAGTATATTCTTGGATCAATTACCTCAACTTCCTCTCTCCAAGACGCTGTGTATCTTAAAATTATACTTTCCATCCACCCTTGCAGTTCGGGCTTTTGGACATAAATTATATTGTGCCAATTTGGTTCAATTACATGGATTTTGTAAGGAATAAATTAAGTGGAGGCAGTAGTGGCTGCTGATTAGTGGCACTCTCTGAGAGGTTTAAGTACATGCAGGAATCAGACTGAAGGCTCCTTTCAATCTTTTTCTTATTTATTTATTTATTTATTTATTTATTTATTTATTTATTTATTTTTGTGGTACTGGGGATTGAACCAGGAGCATTATACCTCTGAGTTATAGTCTCAACCCTATTTTATTTTTTACTTTGACATACATCTCCCTAGCGCCTTGCTAAGTTGCTGAGGCTGTCCTCAAACAATACGACTCTCCCGTCTCAGCCTCCCAAATCTGGGTTTCAAGTGCATAGCACCATGCCCCAAAGGACCCTGTCCTCTAGTGAACCGTCTCATGAGATTGAGGTTAAATAGACAGCAAGAGTGGAACACGTCAACCACAGCTTCTTGAGTTTGACATTGAAACCCAAATCCCACTGGTGCTCTGATTTAACCCATCCCACTATTTTGTAAGCATTTTTCCCATAGTAAATCACCTTCTGCTTGAAATCACGTAAGTGGTTTCTCTTTCCTTTCCTGAACATTGCTAACAGGAAACGTGGGGCAAAAACTATGAAGGTGTAAACTGTTCTGCTAGAGCAATAACCAAAACCACACATTCTCAAAAATTATACAGAAGAGAGAAATGAGTAAATTTCAGAAATGCTACTCTTTGGAGGCAAAAGGAAGCTGAGAATGCCAAAACATTCATTAGCTGATGTTCCATGACCTCAAATAATCTATTCAATTCTTTTTATGAAATGTGTTTTCAACTAATCTAATTGTTTTAAAGTCCTTTTTCTGACAGATTTTTCCATCTGTCTGGGAGGACAGTTTGGAAATGTCATTGGAGTGGAAGGAGGCAGACTTTGTCTTCCTGGCTACCTTCATTCCAGAGTACAAGCTCCACACTTACCTGTGGTCCCCACTCCCATTTGGCTAAACATTTTTTTTTTTTTTGACTTAGCACTTAACCTTCTGATATTAGATATTCAGCTGTGAATGGTTTCTCCAATAAATATGAGGAATGTTTTCTTAAAGGTATAGATGAACATACATGATGTCCCTATCACTCAGAACTACATTATGATGTGAAAGTACAATGCCCCAATAAATATAGGTCTGTACATAGCTAGGGATGAGCTCTAGTGTTTTAGGCTCTTAACCAATGGCCAAAGAGAGTGCGGGGAGAAGAGAAAGATGGCAGTGGCCGCCAGCCCCATGAGCTCTTATGTAAAAAAGGAGTTCATATAATTTATTGGGGCAATTTAGAAAAGTCTAGCTGTGTTGGTAGGATTGAAAATTAGTGCAGCTGCTATGGAAATCAGTGTGACGATTCCTCAGGAAACTGGGAATGGATCCACCATACAATCCAGCTATACCACTCCTGGGTATATTTTCAAAGTGACTGAAATCAGAATAATATAGTGATTATTTATATTATTTACATTATATTGGCATCCATATTTATAATATTATTTATATTATAATGACATCTATATTTATATCATATTGACATCCATATTTATAGCAGCACAATTCACAATAGCCAAATTATAAAACCAACAGATGAATGAGATACAAAATTATGGGATAGATATACAATGGAATTTTACTTAGCAATACAGAAGAACAAAATCATGCCACTTGTAGGGAAATGGATGGGCCTGGAGAACATACTGTTAAGTGAAATTAGCCAGTCACAGAAAGTGGAGGTCTGACTTATTTTAACTTGCTGTCCCCAATATCATCCATGTTATTACAAATGTCAAAGTTTTATCCTTCTGATTTCTGACCATTGACTTTTGTCGTGTGATTTCTTCTTCCCAGAACACTTTCTCCAGACCTTGGTAAAGTTCACCCTCCCATTTCACCCAGGTTGTCCATTCAAAGAGATTTCTTGATACATACCCTCTAATAACAAAATTACCTCCTTTTCTTACTCTTGTCCCTACCTTGATTTATTTTCTCCCTAGCTCTTATCATTCACTGAAATTATAGTATATCATATTATGATGTACTGTTATATCATTAACATTTAATTTAATATAATTTAATGTAAATTACATTAGCATAGAGAGTAGCAAATAGTAGGGGCTCAGTTGGCTTTGTGAAATGGATGAGTAATTCTACTCTAATTCCCATAATAGCCATCTGTTTAGCTTTGAGGCATATATGATGATAACCAAATTGGTCATAATATTCTGTTTTAAGCATCTTTTTCTTTAGTGTATGGGCAGTTTTTCGATCCAAGTGAAATTTAAACAACTTGAAGATAACACAAACGGACATCATTTTGGGGGGGAATTCTCACAGACTGTCATTAGCCAGTAGAAACGTACTAATATTCTCAAAAGAAATTATATGTTCCGTACTTATAAACATGCTTTTCTCACATTCTTAAAAGATTTGACTGGGACATCCAGATTTAATTTCTAAGACAATCTGTAATAGGTAACACCACAAACCAGTTCTCAGATACAGACCCAAGACTTAAGCCAAAATGAGGCACTTTGTTGATAAGATCTCTCTGTCAGTTTATTGCACTTATTCTATTTGACCACTAAATTCTCCAGATACATCCCAGGCAAAAGATCACAGACAGCTAGAAAAAGCGCTCCCTACTCATCTAGAAAGCAGCTTATAAAAACTCTCTCAGAGTCCTGTTCTGTACACAAAATCTGGTCCAAGTCCTGGTAAACAGGATAAAATTGAGGAGGCGAATGATAAAGAATGTTCCTGATATTATGTTCATTAAAAAATAACATGCATTCATAAGACTTTTTGTCACAGCATTTTTTATTAATAAATGCTATTTATTTTTATTTTTAGGGTTTTATTTTATTTTTATTTGTACACTGTGATGTCACATCATAATGTGGATCATGTTGACAATGGCATTTATTCACACAAGTGCTTGGTGCCGTCACCCGCCCCCTTCCCTTTTCCCTCCTTCCCAATACTAGGTGTCCAGGTTAACAATGTTGTATTCACATGTATACACATAGTTGAATGTATTTTTTCCATTAATAAACCTCAGCCTTCTACCTCCCCTACTCTTCCTTCCTGGCTTTGCTGAGGTTTCCCATCCATTATCTGGAGTCCATCTGGTATCCCCAATACTCCCTAGCTTGAGCATATTACAGAAAATATATGTCTCTTCTCTTTTTGTGTTTAGCTAATCTCGCTTAACATAATGTTCTCCAGGTCTTTCCACCTTCCTACAAATGACATGATTTTGTTCTTCTTTATTGCTGAGTAGAATTCCATTGTATGTATTTCCTATAACTTGGTCATCCATTCATCTGTTGACAGAGATCTAGGTTGGTTCCATATTTTGGCTATGGTGAATTGTGCATCACAGCAGTTTTTAAATAGCAAAACAAAAGTTGGTGAGAATCTCTGCTGTGGTTTGTGTGTGTGTCCCCCAAAGTTTCTTGTTTTGGATACTTCATTCTCAATGATGCGATGTCAAGAGGTAGGGTCTAATGAGGTGTTTGGAGCATAGTGGGGAGTTCTCGTGAAGGGATTAATGTCTTTCTCCCAAGAATGAGAAGAAGGCTCAGTTCTCTTTTCTCTCAAATGCTCTCTTTCCCCTTCCAACTTTTATTGTGTTATAAAATATCACTAAGTCTTTGCCAGATATGGACATCTGATCTTGGGCTTCCCAACCTCCAGAACTATGGGCCTAAAGACTTTCCTTTATAAACTACCCAGCTGAGGCATTTTATTATAGCTAGAGCAAAAAGACTAAACAACTCTCATATCTGTCAACAGTAGAATGGATAAGTGATGGTTGCTATTCACATAAGGTGTTATGATATAAAAACTGAGACTGCATGACTCACAACTGTATACAGTAATATCAATAAATAACAAAGCCTATGTTGAGAGAAATTAAACAGATAATGAAATGCAAAACAGCACATACCAAATTTGTTATATATGTAAAGTTCAAAAACATGCAAAATTTATGGTGGAAAAAGTCAAAATAGTAAATACCGTCGATGGGTTAATTACTGGAAGGAAACATGAAAGATGCATCTGGGATGTTGGTAATGAGCTGTTTCTTCGTTTATGTTCTAGTTAGATGGGTTAACTTTACCAACATTCATTCAATTGCAAACTTAAAACATATGCATATTCCCATGTTTGATTTATATTTCAATTAAAGTTTACTAAAAAAATCTTCTTCGTGGGCTTAAGAAATCTTAAGCCAAGAAAATTAACAAAGCCCTCTTTGCAAGTACTCACAGATTACTCTGCCAACTTTCAAACTCACCAAAAGCATGTATTGAAAAGAAGTGGAATTTTTAGCTGAACCTTAAAAAAAAAAAAAAAAACTCATTTGACTTTGAAGATGTCACACATTGTGGGTTTGCCAAGAGAAAATGGCTTGGTTTTCAGGATTTCGTTTTTTTTCCAGTATCACCCACCTTTTTCTCCTGATCATTCACTAAAACATCTATATCTATGTATCTATGTCTGAAGAGAAAGCTGATGATGGCTAGACATCATCTTTTCCAGCTTAAATCATATACTACTAAGAAAGTTCTATATGATGAGTGTAGTTCCATGGCTTTAAAGCATAAACGTCTTTAAAAGGTAGTGAATAATTACCAACCTAACATCAAGAGGAAGCTGCCACACTAGAGAAATGAACCATTTCTTGCTGCCGCACCTTGCCCATATAAAGGATTCAGCCGAGTGGTTGTTGAAGGGGGCCTTTTTTGTCAGCTTTGCTGAATCGGGAGACAAAAGTTGAAATCAGAGTCTCCCTGTTCTCATGGGCAGCCTACATTTGAGCTGCCTGGGTTCCCCATGCAATAAAAATCCCTAAATTGGATTAAGGTCTCTCAGGCACATGACAGAAATTTTTCTCTAGAGGCTTCATCCTAAGCTAAAATAACTTCCACATTTGTGTGTGTGTGTGTGTGTGTGTGTGTGTGTGTGTGTGTGTGTGTGTGTATGTGTATGTATTACTGGGGATTGACCCCTGGGGCATTCTATTTCCAATATTACCACTAGCCCCATTTCTTATTCTTCATTTTGAAACAGAGTCTCACTAAGTAGATGAGGCTGGCTGCAAACCTGCGATCCTCCTGTCTCAGACTCCCAAGTTCTGGGATTACAAATATGTACCACCATGCCTGTCTTACAAATTTTTTTTTTTACTATAATGCCTTACAAAATATAAATCAGGTACAAAAAGTAGAAGATAGCACAATAACATTTAAAATAGCAACAAAAAAATCTCAGACAAAAAGAAAGAGAACTGATGGGAGCAGCTTCTGGCCTCCATGATATGAGAACATCTTCAAGCTCCATGATGTGAGAGTAGTTTCCATCCTCCATGATGTGGGAGCAGCTTCTGGCCTCCATTATGTAGAAGCATCTTCAGCCTATATGATGTGGGAGCGACTTCCATCTTCTATGATATGAGAGATTTCCGTCTTTCATGATGTGGGACCAGCTTCCAGCCTCCATGACGTGGGAGTGGCTTCTGGCCTCCATAATGTGGAAGCAGCTTCCACCTCCATGATATGGTAATGACTTTCAGTCACTATGATGTGAGAGAAAATTCCAGCCTCCATCATTTGGGAGTGACTTCCAGCCATCATGACGTGAGAGCAACTTCTGTCCACCTATATGACATTAGAGTGACTTCCGTCCTCCATGTGTGGACATGGAGTCCGCCCTCCATGGTGTGAGACCAGCTTCTCTCCTCCATGACATGGAGCAGTGCCCTCCATGCTTTCTGCCACCGATCCCACTGACAATTATGCTTCAAAGTTGGCTCTATGAACCGAAACCTTTGGAACCATGACTCCCAATAAATCTTTCCTCCTCTTAAAAAAAAGAGAGAAAGAAAAAGAACCTACACAAAATTCACATATAAAGTTCCCCTTTATATGTGAATTTAAAAACAGAATTCAAAATAATTTTGCCATATTAAAACAAAAAACAGTATTTAATAATTTGACAAAAATTGTAAATATTCTGCTAAAGGAACAAAATGGGAGATACATGGGCAAAAAGAAAATTAATGGATGATTGTAATAGCAAAATAGACAGAACTGAAGAAAGAATCTGTGAACTGGAAGGCACCTTGAGAAAAATACCCACCAAATTATGCAGAGAGAGAGAGAGAGAGAGAGAGAGAAAATGGTAAACCACACTACTTTCACCAAGAGACAGGCTGCTTAATAGAAAATTCCTCATCTCCCCTGTCTATCCACCACCTTCTCTGTCATCATCACCATCAGAACCCGGAACTTTCCGGGCGTGGTGGCGCACGCTTGTAATCCCCGCGCTTGGGAGGCAGAGACAGGAGGATCGCACAGGTTCGAAGCCAGCCTCACTGGCTTAAGAGACCGTGTTTCCAAATAAAAATACAAAAATAGGTCTGGGAGTGTAGCCAGAGGTAGAAGGGCTTCCAGGAAGCCCAGTGCCACCAAAAAAAAAAAAAAAATGCACATGAAGCAAAATATATATATAAAAAAAAAGAACCCTGAACTTACATGCTCTGTGAATTTTTTCTTCACCACAACACTCTTGATTTGACCAGAGATCAGAGATGAAACACTTGGAAAGCAGTGGAGCTACAGGCTTCATTCTACTTACAGAACAATTTTGTTTGGCCTTCGCAGGGTATTATGTAAAATTTTCAGTGCAAACATCTTCAGACTGGGTACATGATCTTTACATAGCTGGTTGTGGTGGTACATGCCTGTAATCCTGGTACTTGGGAGACTGAGACAGAAGAATGCAGGTTTGAGGCCAGCCTTCCCAACTTAGCAAGGCCCTCAACAACTTAAGATCTTATTTCAAAATAAAAATAAGGCTTGTGTTATAGCTCAGAAGCAGAATGTGCCTAGGTGCAATCCCCCAGTTCCATAAAAATTAAATTAAATTTCATTTAAAAATTTAAAAAGTCTTTACTTATTGATGTTTTGCTTCCAACACATTATACTTATATTTTCTGCCTGGATTAGAAGATGTGTTGAATTTTCTCTGGGTTGATTTTTAGAAATAAAAAAGGTTGCCCTTCCCCACTTGCCTACTGAAGGTCAAGAAAGTCTCTGTGGGTAGCAAAAATGTACATGGAGGAATACAGGTGTTTGTATGACCATGTCTCCATCATCATTGGTGTTTTTAAAGTACTATAGTTAACTGATTCAGTGAGGAGTGTAGTGTGTCTAAGAAAGAGACACAGACAGAGAGAAAATCCTAACAACACAGGATCTCCTAGGCTCAGAACTCATTCTTGCTGGGAAAGAATCAGATATGTTTACAATATGCCTCTCCTCAGGGCATGAAGCACAATGTAAATGCAAACCACTCTCAATATGTTCCACTTATAAAAAATAAAAATTAAAAAAAAAATATGCCTCTCCTCCAAATAAAACTCTCCTTGGAATAACAAGCCACGAAGGCAGAACACTAACCTATTTCTGAGTCCATTGCTCCCAGATTTAGTCACCAAAAACTTATGATACGTGGGAAATATTATCTCTAAACACAAGCTAAGTTGACGGTCATTTTATCAAACTCATTTGATGAGATTAAATGAGTTGATAATGAAAAAGAAATAAATAAATAAACTCCATGCTAAAAATCCAACTACCTGAGATTAACAAGTGCCCCCAGAGGAGCCGAGCATCATCGTCATAGCAAAAGAAAACAACAGTTTCTTCCTGAGATGAATGAGCTACTTTAACCTCAACTCCACCTAACATTATCTATCTGAAGCCTAGAAAACCTGGTCCAAGAAATTAAGCCCTGGATCTGTGCTAGTTTAGAGGCCATGCTTCCTGGCTAGGACTGCAGTAGCCACGTATGGCTTGTACAAAGCCACTTAACAATTGCGAATCTTGGTATGTTCATCTGTGAAAGGGGTGCACATCAGGAGCCTCTGTTTCTTAAGGGTTGCTTTCATTTCTAAAATCCCCCACTTCCAAATGCAACGTTCTATTTTTTATCCTGTGTAGCAGTTACACAAGTATTTAAAGTATTTGCTCCATAATTATTTTTAAAGAGGAACATATATGTTTTATATGAGCTTCTAAATACATAACGTTCAACAGTGTGTTGGAAGGGGGGAAATCCTACCAGAGGAAGCCAGTCTAGTACCATTCTTGAATTCATAAAAGTAGGTGTGAAAATTGAATGTCAGAGGCAAAAATCCAAGAGCAGATTGAAGCTTGTAAAACTCCGGAAGCTATAGGGCTAAGATAGAAGCAAAGACAGTGGAAATGAATGGGAACTTGTTGGGTAAGTAGAACTGTTATAAGCCCATAAAAGTCTCCACAATGGTCCTTGGAGGAAATTAAAATCCAAGGGTTGCTACTTAATGGCTAAATTTCCTCCTAGCCAGATGTGACCATGGACATACATTGTATAGCTTAAGAAACACTTTCTGGCATATATAAAGGAGTTACTTAATATTCCCCAAATGAGTT
This sequence comes from Muscardinus avellanarius, assembly GCF_963383645.1. Lineage (NCBI taxonomy): Eukaryota > Metazoa > Chordata > Mammalia > Rodentia > Gliridae > Muscardinus > Muscardinus avellanarius. The sequence goes on along the minus strand of NC_137805.1, from coordinate 8,108,416 downwards.
AGATGTCATTTCTTTTTCTCTAAAGCATTTATTTCTTTTGCCAAGCACTGTTATCATCCACAACAATAGAGATAGAACTAAGGTATGTCTGCTTTAAAGGAGCTTGCAGACTTAGAAGTCTGTATGTCATTTAGAATAAATTCCAAAATCCTTGCTCCTACTGAGATCCTTGACTTCATTTAAGAATAACCTAAGGGCTGAGGATATAGCTCAGTGATAGAGCTCTTGCCTGGTGTGGGGGGCAGAGGAGAGCTGAGTTTGGTCATGAGCACATGTTTTACACACACACACACACACACACACACACACACACACACAATCACTGGAACAGAGGGAAGAGTAATTTACGCAATGGTCCTGGAAGGCTTTGGACTTCATTCTGCTTTTGACGGTGACTAGAAAGTAAAATGACCTCATCCATTGGGTAGAACCATTAGCCTGACAGCAGAGTGAGGAATGGACTCTTGTGAATGGGAGCATCAAGGTGCCGAGAAAGAAGCACCCACAGCTTTCACTAAGGTTAAGGCTGAAAGAAAAAAAATTAATAAATTAAAATAGAAACCTTGATGTTAAGAGAAAGTAAGATGCACCCACACTGAAAAAGATCTAGAAGAAATACTTTCCTTTATAAAGGAAAACCTCCAACATCAGCATTGCTTGATGAGCCCTACTGAGTCTTTATACTTTGGGAAATGATCAGTTATACATATTATAAACATTCAAGTAGATTGAAACTCTCTACAGGACAGGAGTATTTTTTTTTTTTTTTTTTACTGATAATACAGGAAAGCTTGGACCACAACATACAAAACAGTACTTTCTTAAAGATAGAAAAGATAGAAAATTCAAGTCCTTAATGAGATAAGATATGACAGAAAAAGAGAAAACTACAGGGATGTTTAATGTGCTTTGTGCCTCCTCCCTGGATAAACCATGTCTGTGGGATGTCTTTCCATGCACCACCATTCCTCCCACGCTCCTATAGAAGAGTAGTCAATTCATTGGTCACCTTGAGCCAGATCTCTGTTGAGATAGTTTCCAAATCAACTTGAAGTGTGAATGCAGCATGAATTCATCTGCCTTATAACACTGCTATTAGAGTGGAAGTCTAAACAGTTCCCAAGTAGAGAAGTGACGTATTAGTGATGAAATTGAGGGAAGAATTAAGATGAGAAGGAAATCATGCCATTGGCTATCTCTCCATGGGGACCAATTAGGAGGAAACTGAGGTTAAATAAGGACGTTGGCAGGAGAAAACAGCAGGCAGTAGAGTCAGATGGCCTGGTCCTTGTAGAAGCTATGCACATCCATTTGAGGAGGAAGAAGTTGGATTACAGGAATTGGCTCCAGTTCAGTAGAAAGGCGTTGCAGGAGCCAGGAGGCAGAGAGTTGTCTGCCATCTGGAGGAATTGTAGGAAGGAGAATTGGAAGTCATGCAGATCAGGGGTGGGGAAATGGGAAAGAAAAGAGGCTATTTGGCAGGTATTCTTTGGGTGGGGTCGGATTTTCTGACAGTGCTCGACTTGCTCAGTCTTCACAACTAGTAATGTCAGAAATAAAAGAAAATAATTTTGTTTCCAAATTCTAATAAATCTATATTTTAAACTGACATTTAGAGAAGCTGTCTTATAATATGTAAATGTGCTTTATGTGTGATCTTCTGGGAGAAAATAAAAAAAGAAATGCCATGCCAAATTTCCAAAATCTTTAGTAGCAGTTCTACAAATTACAAAAAAATTTATAACTTTTGTTATAGGCGTATAAAGGAAATTGCACTACATTTCTCAGGATATAGAATGTTTTATTGGGAGTCATTAAAACACTTGGAGGGCTGAGGAAAAAAATTAAGGTCAGTAGTGGTTTCAGGTACAGGCTATCGAATGAGATCAGACCCTACCTCTACCATTTACTAACTTTGTGATCTTGGGCAAGTTCATAGACTGTCAACTTCAGTTTCCATGACTATAGTAGAAATAGTACCCATACCAAAGAGCTACTATGAGGATTTAAATTAAAAATAATAATGCTTATAAATTATTTAATTCAGTGCCTGGCATGCTCTGAAAGCTAGATAACTGTTATATAGCTACTCTCCCCATCATCAGAACTATTCATTAGAGAGGATTTCCAGAATTACTTGTGTAGGGCTGATTAGGACTGGAATCGTCTTTTACTGACTAGCTGTGTAAGCACCACTGAAAGGTTCAGCTGTAAAAGAGGAACAAGAGCTGAAGCCATGTTGAATCTCAAGAATTTCAGTCTGAGGCATTGTTATTATTAACCCTGAACTGGCAGGAGTGTGGGGTTCTTGTGTCAAGTCTACAATAAGCCTACTGTGAAGCTGAGAAGTCCACACATCTGTTCTAAGTCCCTGTTTCTTCAGAAAAGATGGCTGTATTACAAAATCTCTACGGTTTTTTCGAGTTCTAGCATGCCACCGTTCTGCAACAACTATTTCAAATGTGGCACTTGTGAGCTATAAGCAATAATCCCTCTTCGCCTGCAAGGACTACCCCGAATCCTGGGAGTGCAAAGCATGTGTGCACATGATCCACCCTGCCTGCTTGGAACAGCCATTTTGTTCTTCCCTTGGCTGGCTGCCTCTCCAGGAATTTTCTGCAGCAAGCTCTATCCTTATCCCAGCCAGTGAGAGGAAAATGAATTCACCCAGCAGTCCCAGGCATCCCTTCGGATGTCACGGGGAGAGAGCACGCCAGGCGTTTCACTGTTAATTACCAGCAGCCTGGCTGCTATGGCCCCTTGCTGTGCCAGTTTGAGAGATGAGACTCTTTACACTGCTTATTAGGCTCAGCTAAATAAATACTACCCAGCATTAGTGTTGTCAAAGATGCAGTCTGAATTCAGTTCCCTGGAGTGGCTGTTGGTACCCAAGCTTTTCACCATCAATTTCCCTTCTGTCCCCACCACCCCACCACCACCTCCTTTCCTTACTGTGCCACAGCTGGTCTTTTTCTCTCTTCCCTAGACACTCAGCTGCATTCTGACATCAGGAGACTGAAATAATATTGATTTAGTTTCTTTGCTTAAGGTTATCAAACACCAGTACTATTAGACTTAAGGGCCCCTGTATTAATTACCTCCTATTCCTGTTCTAGCCCACTTCAAATTTCTCAGCCATGTACTTTGCACTAATAACTGCCTCCTCGTCCGGCCCGCAAAGTGAGTTTGAAAGACATAAGCTTCCCAAATGCAGTAATTGGTTTAAAGGTGAAACCGTGACCCTCATTCAGGCTAATTGTGGCCCAAAAGAATTAATTTCAGAACTTGATTAAGCTATTTGGAAAAATAGACTTTCTCTTTGTGGTTCAATGTTGAGCTTAGAAAATATAGTCCCAGAAGCTACAGTTAGCTATTTTGCAACCATGAAAAAAGAAACCACCAAGAATGGAGCCGACACACAGTAAGTGATTGAAAGACTTAGAGAAAAGAAGAACATACCTGGCCAAAACATTTGAGAGGCCCGATCAAGGTTTGCCCAAAGCCATCCCAAACTTTGAACATTTCAGTTATGGGTCATTATGTTCCTTTATTATTTAAATTTGAATTGGGAATTCTAATTCTTTATTTGCATATATATGTATATGCACATATATATTCATTACATGTACTCCTTCATACATCTATTTGTAGCAAGTGCAGGTTAAGCCTTGCCCATATCCCTTCATATCTTCCAATATAATGCTCTCCTACCTAATTCCAACCTGAGCTCTTACCCCAGTGATTTTGCCTCAGCACCAAACAGTCCAGAAGTCCTAGGTGCTAAATAGTCCTCTGGGGGAGCCTTCAACCAATGACTGGCAGGGGTTACTGGGCAAATTCTCAAGCTCCTTTGCTCCCTGGGATAAGGCTGAGGTGCACGTACTGTTTGGGTTCTTAGAGTTTCCCAGTGGGATTGAGCCTCCTTTGTTTGTATATGTTCTCTTCATTGGTTGCCTTCTTTTCTCTGCCTCATTTCTCCATTTCTTTATTGGTTATTGGCATCATACTATAATTAAGTGACTAGTACAGATGTTCTAAGACTTATAATGGAATCACGTCTTCATAAAACCAGTATCATTAGTTGAAAATATTGTAGGCCCAAAACGCATTAATTCATCTAACTTGCCACAGATCTATGTTGGCAACGCAGTTAACCATAGAGTATCAGTTGCTTCCCCTACAACTGGCAGGGAGCTGTGGCTTGCTTGCTGCTGTCCTGTATCACAAGAGAGAAGACTGCCTACCACTAACCCAGAAAGAGATAAAAATAAAAAAAGAACTCCAATTGAATGTGTTTCACTTTTAAACCAACATAAAGTAAAAAAAAAAAAAAAAATGTTACATCCTGGTACATTGGAGTCTATTTGGAGTTTATTAAAAAATGACAGCCAACCGGGCATGGTAGTGCATGCTTATAATCCCCATACTTTAGAGGCTGACACAGAAGGATTGCAGGTTCAAGGACAGCCTCAGCAAACAGCAAGACTATCATTAACCTAGAAAGACCCTGTTTTAAAATAAAAATAATATAGGGCTGAGGATGTCACTTGTAAGTAGAATTTCCCCGGGTTCAATCCCAAGTTTAAAAAAAAAAAAGTGATAGCTAGTCATAATGTTTAAAATGCCCCCATACACCAGGCGTGGTGGCGCAACGCTTGTAATCCCAGCATCCAGGAGTCTGAGACCAGAGGATCACAGTTTGTGGACAGCCTCAGCTATTTAGTGAGGCCTCTGCAACTTAGTGAGACCCTGTTTTAAAATAAAGAATAAAAAATAGGGTAGGGGGTGTAGCTTGCAGGTAGAATGCCCCTGGGTTCCATCCCCAGACCCACAAAAAAAAAAAAGAAAAATAATGCCCCCACACATTTGACTTGCATGATTTTTACCTTTCTACCCCAAATAGACTGATGTATATATGGACCAATTGAACATAGAATCAGTCTAGAAGGAAGTTACAAATTTAAAACCCAGCAAGCCAAAGCATTCTTTCCTGTCAGTGCTGGCCAAACAGAGAGTGACCTACTAGATGGCAGATTTTAAGAGAGAAAGAGAAGCAGTCAAGGTGTGGAGGATATTCATTAATCAGTCTTTAGGCTCCAGCAGTGGCAATGAGCTGTGTGGATTCTTCCACTGAGAGGATCAGTGTCACTGAGGTTATTAGTTTGGTAGTCCTGAAAGACAAGCAACTCAGACATGTTTAATCTCTGGATGCACGTCCTCCCCTGCCCTTCATAGCCTCCCTCCCAGCCCCTAAGCCCTCCACACTAAGAAAGGCATCACCAGGCCTGGTGCTGAGCCAGAAACATGCACTTCAAATGGTACCTGTCAGATGAAATGCTCACTTTTAAGTAATGCACTCCCCAACTAATCTCCCTGATGGGATATTGTCTATTATCTACATGAAAATATTAAAATGCAGAATCCTCTGTTTAAATTTTATTTGGGGCACTTTACATAAACCATTCGCTTTAATTCTGATGGGAAATGGCCCATCAGTATTCCTTTCTGTCTTCCAGTCCTAAATCCTAGCCGAAGAACAAGTATGATCAACAAGGTTTGCACTGACCCCAGGGCAATTCCATGGCACTCCTATGGGCACCATCAAAGGACAGTGTTAGTACAATCATGGGATACAGGAGCTGGCACCTTCTAGATAGAATGAGCCTATTTCTTCATTTTGCCAGTAATAGACAAGGAACAAAAGTCTTAGATGACCAAGTTGGACAGGATTATAAGGTCATCTACTTCAATTCATTCCAATCACTGGTGAGGAAACAGAGACATCAATCAATAAAATGCTTTGCCCAAGATCTCCTGGCTACTTAGGGACAGAGTTGGTGCTACACTTAAGTACTTTTGATTGAATAGCCCTCTAATATGTCCCTCATTTATTTATTTTTATTTTTTGCATAGCTTTCGTGTTTGTTTTATTTAGTCTTGCATTTCAACCAATATTGGACGTAATGTGGGATTTTTTTTTCCTTAGAAAACCCAAGATCATACCGTCGTATTTAGTGGCCTTGCCAAAATAGTTGTATTTGGGAGAAACCCATAAAATTGGTTTTGTCTCTGGGAATTTGGGAGAAATATCCATGTCCTCTTCTTCTCCTTTCAGAAACAGCCTGAAATGTCAGATTATACTGCAGTTCCAACCTTATCCGTTTGGTCTGATGCTCATCCCTAATCCTGTAACACTTGCTGGGCCTAAGCTCAGGTTCTGGTACAGCCAGAAAGATACCCAAAGCCATATGGACTCCCCAGGAGATACCTGGATGAGGTTACATGGTGCACACCTAGGAACCAACTCTCTCCCAAAGGCAAAACAGATGGCATTCCAGTATGAATATGTATAATGGAAACTGCTAAAGTTGTTAAATAAGTATGTCTCTTTAGGGGGATTCATGAAAATCAAAAATTTTCTAAGTGAAATGAAAGCCAAGCCAGGGAAAACACAAGACGCTGCCGAAAGCTGTATTTTTGGCATTGGCCTCTGCAGTCTGTTCCAACCTCCAGAGAAACCCCTGGAAAATAACCAGGAAAACATAAGTGAGAATTGCAACAAAGGATGTTGACGTCAGAACTCCAGGCTGTGGGACACTGGAGAGGCTGCTGATGGCTTATGAATTAGCATTCAGAATGAGAGGGATGAATATTTCCTTGGTTTAACCACCTCTTTTCTGGCCCCCTGCTGATAATTCCACCCCCTATTATCCTACTCTCAGTTCAAACTACTTATGCATCAGTCTGATTGCCCCAGGAACAAGGGCTAAAGGTCATGAGAGTAATGCAAACATCTAACCATCAAATCCTTGCCCAAGACGGATTTTTAAAATCTCCAAAAACAAACAACATCCCCCTCAGAAGGCTTTGAGCTCTTTGCCCAATATTACCATCTGACTTCCAGTTTATAGAATGCTTTCATACTCAAAATTTCACTGTATTTAATCTTTATAACAACTCTATGAAGTAGATAGAGCATAAATTTTTTTGTTTGTGGTTTTTTTTTTTTTTTTTTTTTTGCAGTACTGGGGATGAGACCCAGGGGCATTCTACCTCCAAGCTACACCCCCAGCCCTATTTTTTATTCTTTATTTTGAAATAACATCTGAGTTGCAAAGAGCCTCACTAAGTAGCTGAGGCTGGCTGCAAACCCAGATCCTCGTTTCTCAGCTTCCCAAATGCTGGGATTACAAGCATGTGCCACCACACCCAGCTCAGAGCATGCAATTTTAACCCTATTTTACAGATGAAGAAATGGAGGCTCTAGAGGTTAAAGAACCACTCAAGGACACGCAGGCAGTGAATGGTGCCACTAGTATTTCAACCCAAGACCCTTCGGTTCTGTCCAGCAATATGTCTTCTGATCTGGCACTCACCAAAGAACCAACAGCCCAAAGCACCCTTAAATGGCAGAGAATTTCACACTGGCTAGAACAGCCTAACACGTGGATTAATGATTCTGAGAAGTCAGAACATCAGAGAGTGAAATAAGGTGTCATTCTCATATTCTATGGGCATTGCAAGCACAGAATCAAGATTCTTACCTATGTATTATCGGTGCCACTTCTTAATCCCTGACACTTCTGTAATTCCTCCCACTAGGGGCAGAATCCATTCTCCTGCTGTGCTGATGATGGATATGGCAGCCATCCACTTCATTCGTTGGAATGTTAGCAAGTGTGATACAAGCAAAGACTCGAAGTGGACTGGCTTGCGTTGGCTCTCCCATGCTTCTCTTATCTGCTCCTGGCAGTTCACTGGACCAAGGGGAATGAGAAACATGTACGTAGATCTAAATAAAATCCATTGCTTTCAGCCAAATCCATCTGAGCTCGGCCTAGATCATCCATCCTGCAGCCAGCCACAGACGCATGAGCAAGAAGAAGACTGCTGCTTGAAGCTATCAAGTTTGCCTTGACTTGTTATATAGCAATAACTGACAATAATTCACTATCTCCTTTTTTCCCCCGTCATTCTGCCTTCAATTCAAAGCAAATGGGTCTTTCCTTCATTATTATTATTATTACCCTCTGGTTCTTTCCGAGCAATGAATTACCACTTCTTTTTAAGTCTCAGATCAGCAAGGGTTTCAATATCAGAATTTGTGTCAACAAAGGGTTATGAAAATCAATCATTAGGTACCATGATGGTGGTAAAACGAATACAGATGAAATGAAATGACACCCACAAAAGATAACAACATAGTTAAACTTTCAACATTCAATAGGCATATCGTCAACGTGTTAGAACACATTACTATTAAACAATATTTCTTATGTGCTTCCTTACATAGTGATCTGGTGCTGTATGTGCTAAAAACAAAACAAAAATGAGAACAAAAACAACAACAAAAAAATCCAAACAGGACATTCATCCCCATCCCACCCCCCAGTGAGCTGTTGATGTAAACAGGCAGGAGACAATGCAAGACAATGAATAGGTGTTGAATGAATTGATAATAAAAGGCTAACAGTCATTGTCTGTTTAGTCTGAGTTTGCCATTGCAGCTGTACTGAATGCATCCTAATTTCCAAAGCTCCAGAAAACCCAATTGTTCTTCCTCCCAGGAAACCAGCAGCAGCTCTTCATCTCTAGAAAACTATGTGTTTTTCCAGGTGTTTCAGAGGTTCATACCCCTTAGTTCTTTGAGCAACTGCTTCAATTCAAGGGAAGACTAAGAGTGCTCAAAAGCCAACCAATTTATGAGAAGGACTTTTTTTTTTTCTTCTTTTTTGCACTACTGGGGATTCTACTCTGAGCTATATACCCAGCCCTATTTTTTTATTCTTTATTTTGAAACAAGGTCTCACTAAGTTGCAGAGAGCCTCACTAAGTATCTGAGGCTGGCCCAAACCTGCAATAGATACTCCTGTCTCAGCCTCCCAAGTACTGGGATTACAAGCTGTGTACCACCATATCCAGGAAGAGGACTTGTTCTCTGGGAACAGTTTCTTGGAGATAATGGAAAGACCTGGCTGGCAAGTGCTCAATAATATTTACAAAAGGAAGAAAGGAAGGAGGAAGATAAGCAGCAGCTCCTGCCCATCCATCCATCCATCTTTCCACTCTGTCTCATCTCCATTTGATAAAACCCATTTGTCTGGCTCCTCTGACCCTCACTGGTTCCAGACCCATGATTCACAAATTCCCCAAGGTGCTCTCTGATCATATTTCCTCCTTAGTCCCTGGCACAGTGCTCATTTCAGACCTGACTCTTGATAGCTACAGAGTTTCCATTTTGGCTCGAGACCCCTTTCTTAATGTGCCTCAGTGGGCTGTGTTTTATACATAACCTCAACCCTGAGTGTAGCCCCAGAAAGGTGGACTTTGGTTCTCACCGATCTTATCTATTTTATCTATTCTTCCTAACAGCACCATGCTGGGTATTGGAGTCCAGCACAGAAGAGCTTGCAAAGCACTTCTCTCCCACACGCATTCATGTGACCCTCACACGGTGCTCTCAGGAGGCAGGAGTAGACCCTAGCTGTTCAAATGAGAACTCAGTACAAAGAAGCTCACACAGTCGATATATAAAGCAGCCAAGACAGAAACTCAGTTTTCCTGTGTCTAACTCTGAGAATTATTTCTTTGCATCAGTCTATTTTTAAAAGTACTAGCACAGCTGAAATTCTTGGGTATCCTTCATAAGATTCAATCTTAAAAGAAGCCATTGCTAAGAAAAGGAACTAGTTGGTATGGCTCAACAAATAAATGAATGGACACAGGAGGACTGGCCCACTTAGAATGCACTTTTTGTCCAAATGACGGACAGCCACGTTCTGACATGTCCATTCAGATCCTATGTTTCTGTGTTCAACTGGTAAGGCCAGCTCAGAAATAACTCCAGCCTTAATGGGTAGGATGAGCTAGAGTAAAGTCCTTCAACTTCATACACTCTGGCTTTCAGCCAAGCTTTCAAAAGCAACTAAAGAAGAACCGTCAGGAGAGCCCAGGGACTGGCACTGCATTATGAATGTCTCAACCTGCCTAGTACTTGCTTTGATCAATGTTCACATCCCAAAGGAATGGGGCATTGGAATTTTGTAAAGAAACTGAAGGACCCTTAAAAGCTACATCTTATTTGGAAGCCATCCAGCTTGTTTGGTGGCCACTGGAAAGGGAAATTTGATTTCATTTCAAAATCACTGGAAATCTGATTTTGTTTCGCGATCACGTCCATACAGCCAGCTTCAGCCTGAGGTGATAGAAAGTTTCAGGTCAGGAGGAAGAGATGAGAATTCAGGCCGGTTGTGCCTCTGACTGACCACAGGACATTGAACAAATCCCATGGCCTGCCCGGACTTCCCTCTCTCCGCACACACTCACAGAGCACCTGGGATGTGCCAGGCACAGGGCCTCCAACAGTGTACAAGGTTAAGTCTTTGCTTCATCTTGGAATTCACATTCTGGGGGGGGGCAGAAAAATATGTAATGAGGACATGAAAACCACAAGGTTTAGGCGACGGAGACTGAAGCTGGATAGATGGTCTTTTGAACAGTGAGATGGAAGAGCTCCAGGTGGAAGGGAGCATGGTTTGCTCAAGGGGCAGAGAAGGCCAGTATGGCTGAAGAGGAGGGGGAGGGGAGGCCAGGAGGTGGAGGCAGCAGGCCGGGGTGGTGGAGGGCCTGGAGGATATGTACTGGCTCTGCATGGAAAGGCATTGGAAAGCCCTGGGCAGAGGAGACTGGGATCTGACTTAGGTTCCAGGAGCGTGACCTTGACTGCTGCGTGAAGGACAACCTCTTCTTCATCTAGAAGCAACGCTATATGGACTAGAGGAAGGAAGAGGCCTAACTGGGACCTCCAGAAGCTGAGATGCCAAGCCACCCGCTCTACTGAACAGCTAGGCCCCAGCTAGCTTCCTCGCAGGGGCCCAGGGCAGCGCCCCTGTCCTTAGTTCCTGGCTGGTGTCTCCGAGGCAGAGCTCCTCGGGCCCTGCGGTGGGACCTGGGCGATCCCTCTGCAGCCTGGGGTTCAGGTGCCTTTGCCACCATGGCCTTTGGATGCTTTGAGACAGAAATGACTCTAGAAGCTCCATTTCCGGGAGTCAAAGGAGAGGCCCCCCCGGGGCTACAGAACTGGGCCTTTCCCCAGCACAGTGGTGACTGTGTGGACGCTGAACGCTCTGAGGTCCTTTCCTTTTTCTGGGTCACCTGCTTGGTGTGAATTCATCCGAATACGTCAGTTTGTTATTTTTAGAGCTATAAATTATAGCTGCCTCTCCTCCACTCTCCGCAGAAAACCAAGCTCAGCGCCCGGGCTGTGAGCTCCAGTAGGGACTCCAGCCCGCCTCCCCTCTCTCCTGGCAGGAGGCCTCTCTGCGGCAGCACCGCCGCTCCCGAAACCCTGAGTCATTTCAGCCTTTGGGTTTCTTCCCCCTCCCGGACGCTCAGCTCAACCGGGGCTGCGCGGCCGCCCCGCTCCCGCAGGGCTGCGGGGGAAGGTCAGGGAGCCCGAGCTGCGCTGGCAGAAGTGGGGGCGGGCGGGGGCGCGGGCTCGGGGGGCCCCGCCGCAGCGAGCCGGCCGGCGATTGGCGGGGCGCAGGCTGGGAGGCGGGTCCCTGACTCCCTCGCGGCTGCGGATTGGCGGAGGAGCTGGAGCAGGGCCCCGCCGAGCCGCCCCGCCCCCTGCAGCGTGTCGGCCGGGTAGGGGCTCCGGGAAGGCGTCCCCCGGGTCAGGGGCCCAGTGGGCTTTCCGAACGGAACGGGCACTTTTCCACGGAAGCCCCGGGGACCTGGCGGTGTGTTGTCACTGTCTGTTTATCTCTGCATCTGCCCCCGGGGACTCCGTCAGAGCCGAGGCTTCTGACTCACCCCCTGATGATGAGTCGGGGGCCCCCGGCACTTGGCACCGGGCCTGGCGCGTCGTCACGACCTTAGGCGATCAGTAAACAGCAGTGGGAGGAAAGGCGGAGGCAGGGGGCGGGCGGGAGGGAGGGAGCAGGGAGCGGGCGGGCAGAGAGCCAGCCAAAGCCCCAGAGGCCCCGGGCTTTGCTTTCACCTCTGCAGAAACGCAGAGCGAGTCCTATAGGAGCTGGAGCCAGAGGCTGTTGTGCGGGTTCCGCCGCTCCGACCTTCGCAGCTCCGGGCATCACCCCAAAGCACACTTCCCGACATGACTACGAGAGTGGGCCGGGGTAAAGAAAATGACAAGGGGCGGGGGGCTGCTCTTCAGGATGAGGTAGTCATGAACAATCCATTGGTCCCAAGTCATCAGTTGCCCCTAAAGCCAATCAGGCTGGTGGCCCCTGCCTGCCCCATCATTACCTCTGAATCTGAACAGCCTGGAAGATTCTTGAATAGCATCTAGTGCCCATTTTACAGATGGGGAAAGTGAGGTTCCGGGCTGAATACAGGCAGGAATCAGGTATTAGGGTTGGGATTTCTAAACCATTCCTTTGCCTACGGCGCCCTACTGCCTTTACTGGACTTCCTGCATACTCCTCCTCAGGTGTCTTCAAAATTAGAATTCTGTGAGGAACCCCACAATGTGGTTTGTCCTGGGCCCTGACGGGGTAGGAATGACATGGAATTCTGGACGCAGAGAACCAGGCAGCCGGCAGCCTCTGAAACCCCCGTGTGCCCCAGGTGCGCAGCTGCCAGCTCCGGCCTGAGAAGTTTCTGGGGCATTTCTGCGCACGGAGGTGAGTCTCCTGCTGCAGCAAAACCAAATTTTGCTATCTCATCCCCACATTCGCAGTCTCCAGTTGGCTTCTTGTGATTGGCCAGAACTTTTCCTCACTAGAGAGATGAGGAGAATCTAGTCCTCCAACCAGCAGGGAGAAAACACTGCGACAGCAAGGACAGGAATGTTCCATCCCAGGCTGATGGGGTGCAGCGGAGTCGGGCAGTAGCCTGGCACGCAGAATGGTCCAGGGCCCCTTGGGCTCTCTGCACTTGACCCCCCGGGAGAGCTGCCTCTGACAGGGGGAGCTGACTTCTTGACGGTTCCCTCTATAACTGAGAGCATCCTTATGTATCCCTCAGCGTTCTGAACAAGAGGGTTCTCAAAATCTAATTTTCAAAGTTACCATCAGCTTGTGTCCACAGAAGGGGGTTGCTAATGTGCTTCAGATGAGGGGCAATTCCAGCTTCCTCCCTGCCTGCCCCAGCCCACTCCCACACCCACTGCCCACACTGACTCTTGGCCCCTACAGAGTCAGAACTACTGACAATCACTAACCTGTAGCATTTCAAGGCAGCCCCAGGGCTAAGGCTTAATTAGCTACTAATATCCCCAGTGCAGGGATTCTCTGCCTCGGCTGCCCATTAGAATCACCTGGAGAGTTCAAAATAACACCGATGCTCAGGCCATCGCTGAGGCCAAGGACATCACTATTTCTGGAGGTGTTTTCTAACAGTTCTCTCGGGTGATGGCCTACACGAGGAGTGAAAACCTCCACTCTTAGGGTAACTGCTGGCGTTAGCGTCAGCTCCTGCCTCCCTTACAACAGCAGCTGATATTCCTGCGGAAGCCTCAGTCTCCTGATCCACCCCGTGGGAGCGAGAGGTGCTAACCCCACCATCTCTCCCCAGCCACCCTTTCTCTGGGCGCCAGCAGGGTACCAGTTAGCATTTTCCATTCTCCTGAAGAAAGTACTTGGGTCAGGCCCAACACATGATTCAAGGAGGTCCAATGGGGATCCGGCCAATGATATGTTGAAACTGCTGGGAAGGGTAAGGTCTCTTTCTGCTGCAGTTATTCAGTAAAAAACATGGAAATCTTTGGTTCCCAAAAGCCCTTTGCTACCATATGGAAATTAAAGCAACATGAAGGAAAAGACAAATTACTGATGGATTGAAAAAGACTGAAACCTACTTAAAACCATGTCTGAAGCCAGATAACCACCAATAACAGAAACAAACCCCCGCCTTTTGCTTCAACCAGTGTGAGCCAGTGTGCCACGTCGAAGCAGAGTTCATCTGTTGCATAACCAGATAGTTCCTGGAAAGGCAGAGAAGCAAGTTCTGTTCTGAGGAAACACCAACCAAATGATCTTAGATGTTCACAATCAAAGATCTCGGGTGTGTAATGATATTAAAAAATGCTGTCTACCTTCAAGGATGTTGGATTTCGGAGAAGAGGGACAGGGAAACGAAAGGGAACATGTTCCGGATCATTGTTTTCTTCAGTGAGTGTCAAGAGTCATAAATAGTTTTGTATTATCTAAATATAAAAGGACTTAAGGCAGACATAAATTTACCATGTCTGTTAGAGGTTCTCTAATACCCAATATAACAACGGTAGAGGAGGTCTATCATAGCCAGTATAGCAATGGTATAGGAAGTATACTAAAGCTCACAACACTATCAAGACAATACACTGCGTGCTTTAGATTCCCAAGAGTAGCTGACTTACTGAATGTTATGTTCAGAAATTCTATCAGTAAGCACCTGCTGCGTAACAAAATACCCTTAATCTTGGTGGCTTAAAAAAAGTACTCATTATTGGGTCACTCTTGGAACTGGAATTAGGTAAATAGTTCTTCTGGTATCACCTGGGTTCACTCATGCATGCGGTGTCTGTTTCTCTGATTTTGAAATTTGGGTAGGGCAATGGCGGTAACTAGGCCATCCTTGTAGAGGAAAGGATTCAAAAGGAAGAGGAAAATCGTACCTAAATAGAGGTACAGACCAAGGGCATCTGTAATATCTTCAAGGAAATAATCTCAGAGAATTTTCCAAATATGGAAAGAGACTTCGATCTTCAAGTCCAGGAGGCATACAGAACTCCACTGAGACAAAACCAAAGAATGACCACTCCACGCCACATAATAACCAAAATGACCAATATAGAGGCTAAGGAAGGAATCTTAAAAGCAGCGAGAACAAAAGGTCGGGTAACATATAGAGGCAAAACAATAAGAATCACCCCAGACTATACAACCCAGGTTAGGAATGCTAGGAGAGACTGGTACGACGTGATTCAGACCCTGGAAGAAAATAACTTCCAGCCCAGACTAATCTATCCAGCAAAACTACAATTCAAGATCAATGGCGAATCCAAAGTCTTTCACGATAAACAGAATCTCAAAAAATTCATGAATTCAAAGCCAACACTAGAGAAAATTCTTAAAGAAATAAACCATAAGGAAGAAAAAAGAAGCAGACTTCAGAATCAGAGAAGAGAGGAAGTTAATAAGTGGGCCACTTAAGTAAAGAAGAAAGATCACACCACCCAATAGTAGACAGAACACAAAATGGCAGAAAACAAAAATCATATTTCAATAATATCTCTTAATGTCAAAGGACTTAACTCACCAATCAAAAGACATAGACTGGCAATGTGGATTAGGAAACATAATCCAAATATATGCTGTCTGCAAGAAACACACCTCACAGCCAAAGACATTCACAGGCTGAAGGTGAAAGGATGGAAAAAGATATACCATGCCACCAGTGACCAAAAAAGAGCAGGGGTAGCAACCCTAATATCCAACAAAACAGACTTTAAACTAAAACACATCAAAAGAGACAAATCAGGGCACCTCCTTTTACTAAAAGGAACAATATACCAAGAAGATATAATGATAGTAAATATTTATGCCCCAAATATGGGTGCAACCACATTTGTAAAACAAACCCTTCTGGACATAAGATCCCAAGTAGACCCAAATACAATAATTCTGGGAGACTTTAATACGCCTCTCACACCACTGGACCGATCTTCAAGGCAAAAGTTGAGTAAAGACGTTTTAGAACTAAAGGAAACCATAAACCAAATGGACCTAATAGACATTTTCAGAGTATTTCAACCAGGAACTACAGAATACACTTTCTTCTCAGCAGCCCATGGAACCTTCTCCAAAATTGATCATATCCTGGGACACAAAGAAAATACCAGCAAATTCAAAAAATGTAATATAATTCCTTGCATCTTTTCAGATCACAATGGAATAAAAGTAGAAATCAACAACAGGAAACTTGAAAGAAAGTATTCAAATTCATGGAGAATGAATGATACTCTATTGAATGACGAATGGGTAAGAGCAGAAATTAGGGAAGAAATAAAGAAATTTATGGAAACAAATGAAAACAGAGACACAACCTACCAAAACCTATGGGACACCATGAAGGCAGTACTAAGAGGAAAGTTTATTGCATTGAGTGCTCACATAAAAAGGACGGAGAACCACCAAGTAAAGAACCTAATGACACAACTCAAGGATCTAGAAATTCTGCAACAGTCTACTCCCAAAGCCAGCAGAAGGCAAGAAATCATCAAAATTAGAGCAGAAATAAATGAAATAGAGAACAAAAAAACAATTCAGAGAATCAATAAAACAAAAAGTTGGTTCTTTGAAAAGATTAATAGAATTGATAAACCCCTGGCCAACCTAACCAAAAGAAAAAGAGAATCAACTCAAATTATCAAAATTAGAAATGAAAAAGGAGATATCACCACAGATAGTGAAGAAATTCAAAAGATTATCAGAAACTACTTTAAAAATTTATACTCCAATAGACTTGAAAACCTGGAAGAAATTGACAGATTTCTAAGCACAGTTAACCTTCCTACACTTAGCCAAGAGGACATAGCAAGCCTAAACCAACCAATAACAACCAAAGAAATAGAAATGGCAATAAAAATTCTTCCACCAAAGAAAAGCCCAGGCCCAGATGGGTTCCCAGCTGAATTCTACAAAACCTTCAGTGAACAACTAATACCAATACTGCATATTGTGTTCCGGGAAATTGAAAGAGATGGAACTCTTCCAAATTCCTTCTATGAGGCCAGTATCACATTAATCCCCAAACCAAATAAAGATACCTCAAGAAAGGAAAACTACAGACCAATATCCTTAATGAACATAGATGCAAAAATTCTAAACAAAATACTAGCTATACGCATTCAAAACTATATCAAGAGAATAATACATCATGACCAAGTCGGTTTCATCCCAGAAAAACAAGGCTGGTTCAACATACGCAAATCAATACATGTTATTCACCACATAAATAGAATCAAGAACAAAAACCACATCATCATAGCAATAGATGCTGAAAAAGCATTCGACAAAATCCAACACCCATTTATGTTAAAAACACTGCAAAAAATTGGGATAGAAGGAAAGTACCTCAACATCATCAAGGCAATATACTGCAAACCCAAAGCCAACATTATATTGAATGGGGAAAAACTGCAAGAATTTCCGCTACAGTCAGGAACAAGACAAGGATGCCCACTATCACCACTCCTTTTCAACATAGTCCTTGAGACTCTTGCTGCAGCAATCAGACAAGAGAAGGAAATCAAAGGAATTCACATAGGAAGAGAGGAATTAAAATTATCCTTATTCGCAGATGACATGATCCTCTATCTGGAAGACCCAAAGAACTCAACCAAAAGACTTCTGGACCTGATTGACAAATTCAGCAAAGTCGCAGGTTACAAAATCAACCTAAAGAAATCAGTGGCTTTTCTTTATGCCAACAACGAATCCACAATGAAAGAAATAAAAACAACAATTCCATTCACTATAACCTCAAAACCAATAAAATACCTAGGAATAAACCTAACCCAAGATGTAAAAGACCTCTACAACAAAAACTATAAAACATTAAAGAAAGAAATTGAGGAAGACCTTGGAAGATGGAAAGATCTCCCGTGCTCATGGATAGGCAGAATAAATATCATCAAAATGGCCATTCTGCCAAAACTGATCTATAGGTTCAATGCAATTCCCATTAAAATACCAGTGACATTCTTCAGAGACCTAGAAAAATCAATCATGAATTTCATATGGAGAAAGAAAAGACCTAGAATAGCCAAAGCAATTCTCAATAACAAGAAACACGCAGGAGGCATTACAATCCCAGACTTCAAACTATACTATAGAGCAATAGTAGTAAAAACAGCATGGTACTGGCACAAAAACAGATATACTGACCAGTGGATTAGAATAGAAGACACAGAAACAAACCCACACATCTTTAGTCAATTAATCTTTGACAAAGGGGCCAAACACATACGCTGGAGAAAAGACAGCCTTTTCAACAAGTGGTGTTGGGAGAACTGGCTAACCATTTGTAAAAAGATGAATCTAAACCCCTATATCTCACCAAACACAGGAATCAACTCAAGATGGATCAAAGACTTAGAAATTAGACCTGAGACTGTGAAGCTAGTAGAGGAGAGCATAGGTTCAACACTACAACATATTGGCACAGGCAGTAACTTTCTCAACAAAACCTCCAAAGCTCAGGAAATTAAAGCAAGAATAAACAAGTGGGATAACATCAAACTAAAAAGTTTCTTCTCATCAAAGGAAACTATCAATAACCTAAAGAGGAAGCCTACAGAATGGGAAAGGATCTTCACCAGCCACCATTCTGATAGGGGGCTAATATCCAGAGTATACAAAGAGCTCAAAAGACTCTACACTAGCAAAACAAACAACCCAATCAAGAAATGGGCAAATGAACTAAATAGACACTTCACAAAAGAAGAGATACAAAGGGCTAATAGATACATGAAAAGATGTTCTTCATCACTGGCAATCAGGGAGATGCAAATCAAAACTACACTGAGATTCCATCTAACCCCAGTCAGAGTGGCAAGCATAAAGAAATCAAACAACAACAAATGCTGGCGAGGATGTGGGGAAAGAGGAACTCTTTTACACTGTTGGTGGGAATGCAAACTAGTTCAACCACTATGGAGATCTGTGTGGAGATTCCTAAGAAAGGTGGGAATAGATCCACCATATGACCCAGCTATACCACTCCTGGGTATCTTTCCAAAGGGGTTGAATTCAGAGAACTACAGCAACATATGCATACCTATGTTCATAGCAGCACAATTTGTAATAGCCAAAATATGGAACCAACCCAGATCACCATCAACAGATGAATGGATAGCAAAACTGTGGGAAATACACACAATGGAATTCTATTCAGCCATAAAGAAGAACAAAATTATATCATTTGAAAGAAGATGGAAAGCCCTGGAGAACATTATGTTAAGTGAGATCAGCCAAGCACAGAAGAAGAAGATACATATGTTTCCTCTAATATGCCCAAACTAGGAAACACAAAGGATACCAGTGGGTCTCCAGATATTGAAGGGGAAATACTAGCTAAGTTTAGATGGTAAGATAGGAGAGGAGGAAGGCCGATCTTGATTAATAAGGGTCTACACTTGAACATGTGTAAAATTATGAATAAGATATGGTTAACCTGGACAACCATTGGTGGGAGGGGGGAAGGGAAAATGGGGGCGGGGGGGGGAAGAGGGCACCAAATATAGTGTAAATGTATACTATTTATGTTCAATAAAAAAATTGTTAAAAAAAAAAAAAAACAAAATTGGAAGCAACCAAAAAAAAAAAAAAAAAAAAAAAAAGAAAATCGTACCTAAGCTCTGGAGATCTAGAATAAGAACTCACTGTCATTTTACCACATTCTGTTAGTCAAAGTAAATCACAACTCTACTTCCTGATGGAAGGAGTCGCAAAGTCACTGGTGAGAACCATTTAGTTCATCCCTCTCCATTTAGCAGATGAAACACTAAAGCCAAAGAGCTTACCCAGGGCCCTCTCAATATGGAGGATTATTCTGACCTCCACACTGATTTTCTGTCTACACTGATGCGTGGCTCATTATATGTCCCCATCCTCCCCTTTTAGTTATCCCCATAGGATATGGATCATGTGGCTCCTCAAATATCTCTATGATGTAGTTAAGGCAGACATTGCCTAAATTTACAGTGAAGGAAATTGATATTCTACTGATATTCTCAAGGTCATTCATAAAACATATAGGATTCTTTCTCTGAGCTGACCAGCAGAGACCCATAGTGCAGATGTGGCCTCTATCTGCAGAGTAAAGGGTTTGCTTGAAGATGGTACAGCTGAGACTTACTTACGCCAAGGTCATTAGATTTTTCCTCTGGATGTATTTTTTGTCTTTTTCATCTCCATTCTCGGTTGTAGTTCTGCTAATGCAAGTTTGCATATCAAAGCCAAAGCTGACTTCCTTCATTGCCTTCTCTACTCCCTATGTCCTTGTGTGTGTGTGAGTGTGTGAGTGTGTGTGTGTGTGTGTGTGTGTGTGTGTGTCACTAGAGATTGAACCCAGGGGCATTCTACATCTGAGCTACACCCCCAGCCTTTTCCTTCTTCCTTTTTTTTGTTAGTTTTTTGTTGTTGTTGTTGTTTGTTTGTTTGTTTGTTTTTGAAACAGGGTCAGTCTTCCTTCATTGCCTTCTCTACTCCCTATGTCCTTGTGTGTGTGTGAGTGTGTGTGTGTGTGTGTGTGTGTGTGTGTGTGTCACTAGAGATTGAACCCAGGGGCATTCTACATCTGAGCTACACCCCCAGCCTTTTCCTTCTTCCTTTTTTTTGTTAGTTTTTTGTTGTTGTTGTTGTTTGTTTGTTTGTTTGTTTTTGAAACAGGGTCAGTCTTCCTTCATTGCCTTCTCTACTCCCTATGTCCTTGTGTGTGTGTGAGTGTGTGTGTGTGTGTGTGTGTGTGTGTGTGTGTCACTAGAGATTGAACCCAGGGGCATTCTACATCTGAGCTACACCCCCAGCCTTTTCCTTCTTCCTTTTTTTTGTTAGTTTTTTGTTGTTGTTGTTGTTTGTTTGTTTGTTTGTTTTTGAAACAGGGTCAGTCTTCCTTCATTGCCTTCTCTACTCCCTATGTCCTTGTGTGTGTGTGAGTGTGTGTGTGTGTGTGTGTGTGTGTCACTAGAGATTGAACCCAGGGGCATTCTACATCTGAGCTACACCCCCAGCCTTTTCCTTCTTCCTTTTTTTTGTTAGTTTTTTTTTTTTTGTTGTTGTTGTTTGTTTGTTTGTTTTTGAAACAGGGTCACACTAGGTTGCTGAGACTGTCCTCAAACCTGTGATCCTCCTGTCTCAGCCTCCCAAATACTGGGATTACAGGTGTAGACCACCAGGCCTGGCTGCAAACATTCTCTCTGATCACTGAGCTTTACGTCCTTTTCCCTGGACACGAGCTCAGGTTTTTGTGAGGGCTGAGTCTCATTACTGGACAGAGAATGTTTAGAAGGAGGAAAGACAGGAGGAAATGACAGGAGGCAGGAGAGCCATTTGTAGTGGGGTTGCAGAAAAAAGCTAAAGTGAGGAGCAGGACGAGAACCTGGAGTGAATGCTAGAGAGGAAAGAGATTTTTTAAAATGCTGTGCGGGGGTATGAAACGGCCCCCTTATTTTTCTTCCAGATTTACAAGTTTGATCTACCCCTTATTTTTATACTTTTGGCTACCAATTTTGTTGAGCTTTAAATGTAATGCTTTGGCAGGCCAACACCACATGGGAACTAAGAATTTATCTGAGGCAAATTGTAATTAAAAAACATTATATCTCCTGGCAGGACAACCAAAATTTGTGCCGTCAAGTAATACTTAGTCCAAATCAAAACATTAATTTCCCTTTTAAGTGGAAGGAAAAGACCCAAACCTAAACTTCATACTTTATTCAGATTTCATTGGCTTTTTTCCCCTAATAACTAATAACTTCTTTTTTGAGATCACCATCACCATATCACAGTTAGTTGTCATGTCTTCTTAGGTCCTCCAGACTGTCCTTTTTTTTTTTTTTTTTAGGGTAAAAGGAAGTCAAGAGTTCTGAAAGCTAGTGAATCTTTGTGTGTGTGTGTGTGTGTGTGTGTGTGTGTGTGTGTGTGTGGTATTGGGGTTCCTGGAAGCCCTTTTACCTCCGGGCTACACTCCCAGACCTATTTTTACATTTTTTTATTTGGAAACAGGGTCTCCTAAGCCAGCCGCGCGGCTGGCTTCGAACCTGCGCCATCCTCCTGTCTCTGCCTCCCAAGCGCGGGGGTTACAAGCGTGCGCCACCATGCCCGGCTAGTGAATCATTTTTTAAAATGTCTTTCAATGTTGGGTGTGGTGGCGCATGCTTGTAATCTCCGCGCTTGGGAGGCTGAGACAGGAGGATCGCACAGGTTCAAAGCCAGCCTCAGCTACTTAGTGAGGCTCTCAGCAACTTAGTGAAACCCTAATAAATATTTCCAAATAAATTATAAAATAGGTCTGGGAATATAGCCCGAAGGTAGAAAAGCCCCTGGGTTCCACCCCCAGTACCACAAAAAATAAAAAATAAATAAAATGACTTTCAATTCTAGTTTTTTAATTTTTTTTTTTCATGGTTAGACTTGCGTTATGAGTTCATGGAGGAAGAGCACAGAGGCAGAATTCTATGCTTAACACATCATATCAAGTGTACAGTGACTTACGCCTAATGAGGTCAACCTTCATCGTCTGGTCAAAAACAATTTACCACATTTCTCTAACAAAAATGTTTTCTTTCTTTCTTTCCATATTATTTCTTTGGAATTAAGTTTCTAATTGTAGCCCACACCTAAGGAGTGAAGAGGTTGGCCTTTTACCAAAATAAATTACTAGAATTTCATTTAAAGTTAGGATGAGAAAGGAGATTGCCTCTAAACAACAATGGGCTGTTCTCATGTTGTAGGTACGGTGGGAAGGAATATAAGAGAGGGCTAGAGATGGGAAACCACATGATGGTTAAAGAAATGTGTGTAATAGGGAGAAAATGTATCAATTCTTCTTCTGAGGAGCTTTGGAGAGGGATACCTTGAAAGGCTGGGAATGCTTTTTGTGCAACTCGCTGTGAAAAGCCCTGTACTACATCTCAAGGAAACTCTTTGTCTTCATCTGATGCTACCTGATGTATCTTCCAAGCAAACACTGGTCCGCAAGAGAGTCCTATCATACCTGGGCTGCATCCGCAAAAACAGGCTGGCATAGAAATGGAATGGATTCAAAGACCAGATCGAGTACGTTGCTTAATGGCACTATTTAGTTCCACAGAAACTCCGTATTACGTACCTGAACTTGCAAAGAATAGATTGGTTAAAGGTAACACCTTTGTACCATTTCCAAGATTGGGCTTGTTTGTGGAATTTATATACTTTGATTATTACTTTATATTTATAGTGGACTCAATTGGGACTCATATTTTTATCATTGCTTTTTTTTGGCTTATATATAACTCCTTATTGAAGTAAGGATGTTTCAGATTGAACCCAGAACTGTTCTACCACTGAACTATAACCCCAGCCCTTTTTCATTTTTTTATTATGAAACCGGCTACTTCTAAGTTAATGAGGGTCTCTCTAAGTTGCTAAGGCTGGCTTCAAATGCTAATTTTTATTTGAAGCATGTGTCTACCACAAAGAGAAAGACTGTTCTTTCTGTTAGCTGATTAACTACTTTGAGGTGGTTATTTCCAGCATGTACATTTGCAGACTTTCACTAGCAAGATTCAGTTAATTATTTAAGGAAAACTAACAAGTAATTTTCAGTCAGCTAGACAGAGTGCTAAGTTATAAGGCCTATACTGGAAATTGCCAGAGTCCAGGGCATGAGCCGGTCCATCCAAGACCAGTTACATTAACAATCTGGCAGGCATTCACAGAGATACTTGGCTGGGAAGCAGGAGCAGGACAGGGAACAGGTGTCTCTTTCCACTATTCCTGGGCACAAAGTCTAATTTCTAGGACAAGCTGTGGCAATAGGAGATGCAGAAAATCAACCAAGCTTCATCTTGTTCCAGAGTCCACGTGTACTAATAATGCAGAGAAACTTAGTTCATAAAGGGGGGGGGGGTGCTGACAGTTTGTAAAGAGTTAGTCCTAGTGACAAGCCTGAGGCATGGGAATATTCTCAATAGTTACTGAGAATATTTGAGAGGCCAATTTCCAAGTTATAGTATGTTGCCAAATATAGCTTTTTTCTTTTCCTGCTGACTCATCAGAAGGAAGACAGTTCCCCTGCTGTTAGCTATGTCATTAATATTATCAATGACAATTTAAAAAATCTATTTAGCATTTGCCATTGATCTGCCAGAAGACAGACTCTCTTCTTTGTTCTTTTTTCTCATTTGTTTCTGAGGCCACTTCTTCTTTGAGAAGGAATAAATACATCAAGCTAGACCTTTGAGTTCGTGTGTGTGTGTGTGTGTGTGTGTGTGTGTGTGTGTGTGTGTGTTACTGGGGAAGAAGCCCAGGGACATTCTACCTTCAAGCTACAACACCCCCAGCCCTATTTTTTGTTCTTTATTTTGAAACAGGATCTCGCTGAGTTGCAAAGAACCTCGCTAAGTAGCTGAGGATGGCCGCAAACCCAATCCTCCTGTCTCAGCCTCCTGAATTCTGGGATTACAGGCGTGCGCCGCCACCACGCCCAGCTTCTTTGTTTGAGTCCTTACATGAAATATGTTGCTTCCCTGAGTCCATATTTCACAGAGGCCTTCAGCCTGGTAACTCCTGGCCCCCAGCGCTACGGGGCTTGCTTTTCAAGACTGCTGGGAAGTGAAAAAACTCAATAAGCTGCTTCTCTTGCATTAGGAAAAGAAAGTTTAGTGTGCTACTCAATTTTATAAAAAATTCTTTGTTTCACCATTAAAATCTTGAGTGAGCTGAAATGCAAGCCTTGGAAGACCATCCTTGGAAAAAAACTATAGCAAAGCCAGAAACAGTAATATTCCTAGTCAGGAGGTGAAGCATTGGGCCAAATGAAATCCTGCCCCATGGTATATTGGCCAATGCTCTGGGAGGACAGCAGCTCCCATCTTGGGTTCAAGTTACCAACACATCAGAGTGTCTAAACTGGCCCATACCCTTGCTGGTGGGCTTGGGTGCAGTGTGGACTGCCTGCCACATTTGGGTTACTAAGCTGTCCTAATATACCTATTTCTTTACCTGTATCTCTACCCTGTATTCACAGTTAATATTCCCTTCACTGAGAAGAGAGAAGCTGATGATCACTAGATAAAGCCATGGCGTGAATTGTTTCTAATGCACTGGCTTACTAACACTTGTCACTTGGCTAAAACATTCATTTCAAAAGTACATAGTTTCTATCTGCTTATGTGACTACAATGAAATCAGCCTCCTTTAATTAACAAAAATTTAATAGCATAGTCATATATGCTTATTGTGAAAAATATAGCTAATAGTTATAGTACCGGCGACCGTGGAACAGATCACTTTTGCGTGCTTATATTTAAACGTGCATATATAGTAAGTATGTGTATGTATATATAATTTTGTACCCTACTTAATTTATTTGACAGATTATTCTGAAGTATTAAAACACAAAAACAAAAAAAACAAAAAATGTGCTCCCTAATATGAGGAAGCTAGAGAGAAAAAGAAAAAGGGTCATAGGAGAACTCTAGACAAAGGAAAAAACATAGATGAGCAAATAAGGCAACCTAACTGAGGGGGATAGGAGGGGGAAAGAGGGAAATTCTCTAATATACATGATATACATTCACAGACATATCAAAGTCAATCACTAAGCCAAACATGAGAAGGAGGGAGGGGGGGTATGGGGTAGGAACTGAGGAAGGGCTAAATGAGTGATGTGTGTGTGTATGCCTCCACCATCTTGTACCCCATTAAGATGTATGACTACAGTGTACCAATAAAAAGGTAAATAAAAAAGAACACAAATTTAACAGTTACTTAATATTGATCTCAAAAGTGTCAATTTTATTATTTTTAGGCATTTAGGGTGTTCTCAGTATCTTTCTATAGTAAACAATGCTCTCATAATCTTTCTTTAAGTTTCAAAGCACTCCAAGTTTTTCTTTTTTTTATGTTCTAGATATGATAGTAGATTAGAATTTTGTCACTGAGTCGGGCATGGTGGCGCACACTTGTAATCCCCATGCTTGGGAGGCGGAGATAGCCGCGCTGGCATAAGAGACCCTGTTTTCAAATTTTAAAATGTATAAAATAGGACTGAGAGTGTAGCCTGGAAGTAGAAGGGCTTCCAGGAACCCCAGTACCAAAAAAAAAAAAAAAAAAAAAAAAAAAAGAATTCTGTCACTGAAAGAAACCTTAGAGAAAGGCTCTCAGAGAGGCTTTAAGGAAGGAAGTATATTTTGAAATGTCTTTTAGAAGCCCAGAGAATTACACAGAATGATAAAATAAATATCAATTAACTATATTCAATTCAGAAATTTAAACTAAGTAGAATATTACAGATAAAGCTGGAGTCTCATTTGTTTTATTTCTTTATCTGATCTTTCTCTCTCTCAAACCGACTATCATAAATTTGGGGTGTATCGTTCAGTCCAGATGTTTATATTTTCGTTGGGAAATATAGAGAGCTGCTTTTTAGCTAGCTAAGTGTTATCAGGCTGAATGTGATATTCTGTCATTTCTCTCTCCAGTCAACATTTCTTTTTGTTTTTATGGTGATTCATGTAGTCCTTGTGCCTTCTTTGCAGCTGCTAAGTAGCATTCCACCCTCTGAATATATAGTCGATTTATCCATTCCATATTTTATAGACAGGCTATTTTCCAAAATATTCCTAGTATAAAGAGTGCTGTCGTTTTCATATTTCTTGTGGCTATGCCTAATGCCAGCTTTCTCTTAGTTAGTATTCTGTCTGATATAGCAAATGCCTCTTTATTCCTTTATTTCCAACCTTTCTGAGTCTTTTACTTTAGGAGAAT
Source organism: Muscardinus avellanarius (assembly GCF_963383645.1). Classification (NCBI taxonomy): domain Eukaryota; kingdom Metazoa; phylum Chordata; class Mammalia; order Rodentia; family Gliridae; genus Muscardinus; species Muscardinus avellanarius. The sequence continues at coordinate 8,081,939 of NC_137805.1, read as the reverse complement.
TTCTGGAAAGTAGCAGGTAGATTTTTTTTGGTGCTGGGGGCTAACCCCAGGGCCTTGTACATTCAAAACACACCCCCTGCCGGGCGTGGTGGCGCACGCTTGTAATCCCCGCGCTTGGGAGGCAGAGACAGGAGGATCGCGCAGGTTCGAAGCCAGTCGCGCGCGCTGGCTTAGGAGACCCTGTTTCCAAATAAAAATGTAAAAATAGGTCTGGGAGTGTAGCCCGGAGGTAGAAGGGCTTCCAGGAACCCCAGTACCACCAAAAAAATAAATAAATAAAAAACACACCCCCTGAGCAACACTCCTACTCCCACAACCAGTCTGATTATCTCTGCCTTTCATACAGTTTATGTGTGCTTATTATTACTACTGAGATCTTTAGATTAATCTCTGCCATATTACTTTGTGCATTCCATTTGGGAGATTTTTCTTTATTTCTTCTTTATGTCCTGCTCTGTCTCTGTTTTATGTCATTTCCTTTTGACTCTTCCTCCATTGGTTTAGATGTCACATTATATTTCTACTATTTTAGTGGTTTCTCTTAAATATTTAAAAATGTGCTTAAGAAATCTCAAATTTATCTGCCTCTCTGTCCTTCTTTCAAAAGTACAAAACTTTAGAATGTACTAACTCTGTTTTTTTTTTTCTCTCTCTCTTTCTCTCTTTCCTTTCTCTCTCTTTTTCTCTGGCATTTGTCTGTGTTTGAAGTAGAAGGAAAAATATCCTAGGTCAGTTCAACCTTCAGTTGTAAATCCCAGAATAGAATTTCCAAGAATTGAATATTTGAAACATCCTGAAAGGATATGTACAAAAATATGGATAGTAATTATCTTAGGATGGTATAATCAAAACTGATTTTTTTAAAAAATCTTTTTATGCATTTTTTTACTTTTGCTCTTCTTTTTCATAATATAAAAGTAGAAAATAACTTTCATTACTGTTTTGTATTTTTATCTTGTTTTTAATTTTCATTTTCACGAATGAAAAGATGAATTTTGGGTTTTTGTTTTTTGTTTTTTGTTTTTTGTTTTTTTTTTTTTTTTTTGGTGGTACTGGGGGTGGAACCCAGAGGCTTTTTACCTCTGGGGCTATACTCCCAGACCTTTTTTATATTTTATGGAAACAGGGTCTCACTAAGTTGCTGAGAGCCTCACTAAGTAGCTGAGGCTGGCTTTGAACCTGCGCGATCCTCCTGTCTCAGCCTCCCAAGCACGGGGATTACAAGCGTGCGCCACCACACCTGGCTTGAAAAGATGAAATTTTAAACTTGCCAATTAAAGGCAGCTGAACCTCTACCATATATCAAGTACCAAATGGCACAACAGTGCTACATAACAAATGATCTCACAACCCCAGTGACATGTAATAATGAGCAACGTTTGCTCATCCATCTGTATCTGCTGTTTGGGGTCTGATTCCCCGCATATCTAATATGAAAGACAGACAAATGGCCCGAAAGATACTCGTGTCCTAATTCCTGGTGCCCACAAATATGTTACCTTACATGGACTTAGCATATGTGATTAATCTAGGTGTGCCTTATAGAATCACAAGGGTTTTCAACAGAGGTGGGCAGCAGTTCATACAGGTGAAAAGATGTAATGCAGCTAGCTTCAAAGATGGAGGGAGAGAGGGAAAAAGATCCAAAGAATGAAAGAGACCTCCAAAAGCTAGCAAAGACTAGGAAACAGATTCTTCCCAATGGCTTCCAGAAAAAAACACAGCTCTCCAGACCCATTTCAGACTTCTGACCTTCAGATCTGTACCAATAAATTTCTGTTGTTTTAAGATACCAAAGTTGTGGTAATTTGTCACAGTAATAATGGAAAACGAATACATGTGGGTATGCCTGGCTGTCAGCTGCTCTAAGATAGATCACCTGAGAACCAATGTGATTCTGCAAAACAGAAAAATACAAGTCAATAAAAACATGCAAGCCTTTCTGAGAGCTAGACTTAGAAGAGGGGCATCCCTCCAGCCTGAGAACATGCACTAAGTCAAGTCACATGGCCAATCTCTCAGGTCCAAGGAGTATGGGAATAGATCTGACCTTAATAGAAAGATAAATTATGAGGTCACATGACAGAGTCATGGTCACAGGGATGGGCAAAGAACTCTGGCAAATGTTGCAATCTACCACAATCAGTTGAATTTAGTGTCTTTCAGCTTAGACTAACTCAGTCTTATTTGGGGGAATGATTAATTTCCTTTTGAATCAAATGTTCTGTCATCTTTATATCTCTTTTTTCTCAAAGGATCTCACACCTGCCTAATTTTCTCTTCTTTATTTTTTTTCTTTTGCACTGGGGATTGAACCTATGTGTTCTATATGTGAGCTACACCTCCACCCCCCCCTTTTTTTAACTTTTCTTTTTGTTTTAAAACAGAATCTCAGCCAGATGTGGTGGCGCACGCTTGTAATCCCCGCGCTTGGGAGGCTGAGACAGGAGGATCGCACGGGTTCGAAGCCAGCCTCAGCTACTCAGTGAGGCTTTGAGCAACGTAGTGAGACCCTGCTTCCAAATGAAATATAAAAAAGGTCTGGGAGTATAGCCCGGAGGTAGAAAGCCTCTGGGTTCCACCCCAAGTACCACCAAATAATAAATAAATAAATAAATAAATAAATAAATAAATAAATAAAATAAAAATAGAACAGGATCTCACTAGGTTTCTGAGAGTCTCACTAAGTTGTTGATGCTGGCCTTGAACCTGCAATTATCCATCTCTGCCTCCTAAATACTGGATTACAGGCACAGGCCACACCCTGCTAATCTTCCTTTTATATCTGGTATTTGGGCACAGATAGGCATTTACATTCTTACCTATATGATATTGTTTACTAGTTCCCAATGACTCCAAAATTCAGATACTCCTTACCTCACCTGGTTAAATTCTAATTTTACTATATCTACTAGTGAAGGGTCTTGTATAATATAGTCTGTCCTTGCCGAATTTGGGTGTTGGTGGCAAAACTCCTCCTTTGGGACTTGAAATTGATTTCCTTTCATCCTTTAGGCTGAAGGCCTCTACTACAAGATCACCATATCATTTAGAGTGAGGAGTGCCCGGAGAGGGTCACAAGTCATCTCTCCCACATCTCTCTGTCTCCTACCCCTCCCTGCAGGGGGCAGGCAGAAAATTCTGAATTCTCTATAAAATTCTCGGACTAAAGCAGGTGAAATAAACCCTCTTTCTGCTTAGCCACATCATAACCTGTGTCTATTTCTACTCTGACTTGTCCTCCCCTTGTGGACACAGTCTCACCTTATAGTCTTGAATTTTGCCTCAGCTCTACTGGTGACATTAAGGAATCTTTTTCCCTGCTCTGGCGTTCCTCCAGAACGGTCTGGTTATTTCCCTCATTGTATCGTCTTCGATGCTCTTGGTTTAAATAACAGAAATCCTGACTCAAGTTGGATTAAATAAGAAAGAGTATTATCGCAAAATGGGAAATCTAACATTAAGGTTGGCTTAGCAGTGTCAGCGGGGACACAGCTTCAATCCGAATCTTTACTCTGAAAAGCACATTACTTGGCTTCCTTACAGGTCTGGTTTCCTTGCATGGACAGAAGTTGGCCATAAATAATAATGAGAGCTTCCTTCCTCCAAATCACCAATAGGGAAGAGGAGAAAACTTCTCTGTAACCTTGTATTATAAAGCGTCCCCTTCATCCTAATTCTTAATCAACTCAGAAAAAATAAGAGTGAATGGAAGAAGGCCATGTGCTAGTAGGCTACCGCCTGGGTTTCTGAGCCAGTGGCCATCAATGGGATTGGAATTACCATCATTTGCTTAGACTCAGCTCCTTCTCTGTGACTAGAAATCAGTTCAAGTCCAATTCTCTAGCCCCGTGGACTGTGTGAAATAAGAAAGACAGACACCTGGTGATATACTCATTCTACCAATAGCGAGGTACGCAATTAGGGAATATTGTTCAACAATAATGTCCCCTAAAACCACCCTTCCAAAGGTTTGTCATATCACTAGAAAGAACCCTTACATTCGCATCTGACCCTCTTGTCCTCCAGGTTCTCTTTATGTCTCTCTTTAATAGTAGGAAACTTTCTACTTCCTGTCTCTTTGAAACTTCTCTTTAGATAGAAGCTAAGTTCTCTCTATTCTGGTTCTCGTGAAACCCATATTCAGATGCCATACATTGTCTGTAATATGCAAAGGAGGGTTTAAAGCTTTTAAATCCAATTTTTTTAACCACCGAAAGCTGACTTTCTAAATTTTACTTCACTTGACTTAAAAAAACAAAAATAAAAATCTTTGTAATTCAGTGAAACACAATGTTTGCCTAGGGAGCATCTGCCATCTCCATAAAAATATGCATGCCAGTGATCCAACAAGTAGAGTAGAAAGGCAGCAAGACAAACAGAGCTGCAGATTCAGGATATATTGGAAAGCACACAGCAAAAAGAAGAAGGAGGAGGAGGAGGAAGAGGAGGAGGAGGAGGAGGAGGAGGAGGAGGAGGAGGAGGAGGAGGAGGAGGAGGAGGAGGAAGAGAATTAGTCAATCATACTTCTGCCTGCCTGTTTTTTTTATTTTTTTGTTTTTTTCCTCTGGTACAGAGGATTAGAGCCTTCAAACTCAGATGATAACAATTCCACCCTTGTTGCTTAACAGCCCATTCTCCAATTCTCCTGTTAGCTTCCTTCCTAGCAATTATTATATTTGTAACTATCTATCTTATTGGGATTGTGCCTACTTATTTGTTTGCTAGTGCATTACCTATTTTCTGCTCTAGCATGTGAGCTGTATGAGGGTAGAGACTTCAACTATGCTGTTCATTGCTTTATTCCCATCATCTAGCAGAGGGCCGGTCACAAAATCTGCTCCCAAAACTCAGTAGATGGAGAAATTAATGAGTGAAATTTTCTCTTTCTAAACTGAATAATCCTTTCATTGGCGAATATTTTCAGACCCATTATGTTCACTGATCTTCAGAATGAGGTCTGTCTCTACCAGATAATAATAAAGATGAAAATCAGGAAACAAAGATGTTATTATAATTTGCAATTAAAATGCCCCCAGCCCCCAAGCTCATGTGTTAAGCCGTACAGCCAGGTCCAGTGGCAGGGCCTGGCTTTGGGAGGCTCCTGGGTGTGGCCTTGGGGCTGTATAGATTCTTTACTCCTCCCTTTGCTCTCTCTGCTTCCTGCCGCCATGGAGCTCAGCTCATCTTCCTTCACCACCCATGCGGCCATGATGTCTGCTGTAGAGTCAGCCAACTACAGGCTGAATCTCTGAGAGCCCGAGCGACTTTCTTGAGGGCACACAGAATCGCTTGTCTCAAGTTCTGTGCTCTTTCCATTTTGACCTATGTATTAAAGTTCTCAAAGTTTAAGAAGCTCTTCTACAGGCAGAGATAGTAGAAAGCCCTCTCTATGCAGAGAACAGAACAAGCAAAGTTAGGCATGTAGAAGGCAATAAAAAGCATTCTGGGAAAAACATGGCAATGCATTCTGGGAACGCTTACAGGGTAGCTTGCCCTCATAAAATGTCCAGGGAGATGTAAGCCTTCCCACAGGACAAGCTTGTCTCTGCCTTGTTGTTTGGCTGCAAAGACAACTACTACTGCCTCTAGCAATGCCTAGAACTACATGCCCCGCATAATAAGAGTCTGGCTGGAGGACACAGTATTGAAATCACAAGGTAAGGGAGATTATATTTAGCCTCTGTCTTCCTGGAATGTTCCCAGAGCTAGAGCTATGTGGAAGCAAGGCCAGCAGTCAGAGCTTGGGGCTTCTCCTGCAGTAAAGGGAAAAATCCAGCAGTCAGAGCTTGGGGCTTCTCCTGCAGGCCCTCCCCCATTCCAAGCTGAGGGATTGGTGGGAGCAGGTGCCTGTCAGGAGCCTGAACAGCTAACACAAATCAGGAAAGAGGCTAACAGGAAAAAGACAAGTGATGTTGGCATTTTCTTCTCTTGGAAATCCCAAAGCCTCTAGCACAAGAGGTCTGAGGCAGCTCCAAAGATCCAGCAGCCCTCCAGCCTCACTAGAAGAGCTTTTCCCCAACATGGAAGAAGAGGAGCATTACTCAGAGTAAACATTTATAGGACTAGAGACTGCCCATCAGCAGCCCCTGTCTCTGTCATACTTGATAAAAGCTTTAACCAATAAGCCGGGCTCTGCATCAGTTCCCAAGGACTGCCATAACAAGATACTACAAAGTGGGTTGCTTAAAACTACAGAAATGTATTGTCTCACGGTTCTAGAAATCTGAGACCAAGGTGTCGGCAGAATTATATATCATGCTCCCCTGGGACTTGCATAGAATAGAATCCTTCCTGCCCATTCCTATATTTGACTAGAGCTGTATCTTGCCAAACTCAGTCACAGCCATTACGTAGCATTCTTCCTGTACTTCTATATTTTATTTACTTAAGTACTAGAGATTGAATCCAGGGGCATTCTACCCCTCTGACCTGTACTCTCAGCCCTTTTTTATTTGTTATTTTGAAATAAGGTCTCACTAAGTTGTTGAGGGTTTTGCTAAATTTGCGGAGGCTGGCCTTGGACCTGTTATTCTCCCATCTCAGCCTTCCAGTACTGGGATTATAGGCATGTGCTATGGCATCCAACTTTTATCTCTGTCTTCATTTTATCTATTCTTCTCATTTTATTAGGCCACCAATTATACTGGATTAAAGCCCACGCTAATGACCTCATCTTAACTTGATTACATCTGCAAAGATCTGATTTCCAAATAAGGTCACATTCATAGGTCTCTAAGGTTAGAATCACTGTATATCTTTTTGGAGGACACACTTTAACCTTATCAGGATAATATTACTCTGTCCATTTTTTGAAGGAGGAAAATGAAGCTCAGAGAAACCAAAGATTCATGTAACATCACTGTGGTGGATCAGTACCATAGTGACCCCCAAATTATCATGCTGGTGCTTTTCCACATTGACTCTGGGCTTGGCCATCTGACTTGAATGGGCCAAAGGGAAAGAGCAACATCCTGCAAGCTGAGGTTTGAGAAGTGCTTGTCCTTCCGGGCTCCACACTTTTGCATGTTCTGGAGCTCGGTGACCATGATGTGAATGAACTGGCCTGCCAGACGATGAGTAACTCTGTAGATGGGGACCTCAGTCATCTCAGCGTCACCATAATAAATCAACCAGCATGAGCCAAACCTCTGGGTGACCATGGATGCCAGAGCTATCCCCGTCAAGATCCAGCAAGCTCAACTCAAGTCAGCAGAATGCAAAACAGATTCACAGATTCGGGGATGGCCATGAGTAAATGATTATTGTTCCCAAGCCAAAAAATTAGGTGTTTTGTTAACACAGTAAAAACTAACTGCTATAGTCATATACATGTTAAATGGCAGAGCTGGAACTTGAATTGACTATTAAACTTGTTTATACTCCAGAATCTTGCACCAATAGGATGATGGTTTGTAATTTTTCTTTTCAAACTAGGCCAACTGGAGCTGACACACACAGCCTCTGTCTTCATTAATTTAAGCATTTTTACTTTTTTACTCCCCTCCCCCATCTATTTTTTTTCTTTTTTGCTCGTATACCTTGGGGGCATTTCTATCCTTGAACCATAACAGAAAGTCAGGGGTTTGGGTTATAATTGTGTAACTTCTGGCTTGGATGAGATGGACCAAACACTGTGGCAATAAAGGAAAAAGATGAGGGTTCTGTGGGTGAAGGTGCAGAAATCAGAGAAATCAGCCAGTTGGCCCACTACTCTGTCTGCCTGCCTAAAATTGTGTCCCAGGAGAGATGGGAGTTCAACCCTTCTCCTCTGTCATAGGAAAAAGGCCACTGCTAGAAACTTTGAGACACTCCTCTCCTCTCTTCTCCTGCAGGCTCATGGGTAGAATGCAAGCTTTGGGGAATATTTTAAGATGTGATGTAGGAAATTCTGAAAATTAGAAGTAAGTTTGTGGCTAGGATAGGCAGACTTGGTATAACATGGTGGAAAGAGGAAGGAAGGTGGGGAAAGGAATGTATAACTGAATCAACTGACCCTTACCAGCTAACAAAGCATCCCAAGCTTAGAGGTATAAACAGTTACTACTTAGTATTTCTTATAAGCCTGTGCTTCTGCACATAAGGGAGTTCTGCACACTAGGCCAGTCTTGGCTGATCTTGGCAGGGCTTTCTCAGACATTCACCATCTGCCACCAGTTTGGATGTTAGCTAGCTAGGTAACCTCAGATGGAACGACTCATTTTGCTCCGTGGGTCTTTCCTATCCCTCCAGTTAAGTTAGCTACTGTCTATTAGCCAAAAACATCTCTTGACAAAGCCCAGACTTGATGTGGAAGACCACCAACTAACATTGTGGATAAATGGAGGCATGGAAATCTGTATCCATCAATGCACTCCAATAACAAGTCAGTGACCATGAAACTGAACATATAAATGGATTACTGGAATTAACCATAGGAAAATGTCTGGAGTAAGAGGAATTGAGGTATCTTAGGTAATTCAGAAAACAGTATGATAATAAAGCAAAAACACACTTACACACACGCACTTGGATAAGAATCTGGGTTGGAGTGTGTGGTGATCCAGCCTGCATGTGAATCTCACCAGGGCCCAACATTTCTCTACCCTCCTATTGCTAACCCATCAACTACTCCTAAGTCTTGACCAAGCATGAAGTAGGAAATGCTCCTAGATATTACAAGAGCAGATCTAATAGGGTTTCCAGGGTATTTGGGGGGCACTTATGAATGGCTCTGAATAGGGGCACAGTTGAGCATTTACATAGCTTCTGTGACCTCACAATCACTGTGACCTCTGAACTATGAATATGCTGTTATTTCCACTTCTCAAGTCATATGGCTATGCACATAATTTATTAATTAAGATCACCTATTCTGAGCTAAAGAGAAAGTAGCAGTTGAATCATAGATAAACATATGAGCAAACATTGTAAATAAGACAATTACAAATAATTATCATGAGCAGAAAGAAGGCAGTGATGAATAACAGAATAAGAATTGTTCATTCTAAAAAGGAAAAAGAGACGTTGACTTCATGAGGAAGTGGACAGCAAATAATTCATAAGCATATATGATGATAAATTGCAATAATACTCCCCTTTCCCCAGGGGTTACCACTGCCCTCAATTGGGGCGGTTTCCTTTTGGTCTTTTCCTATGCATGTAAATTTTGCATGTGTCCTTTGTACATTATTAAGAACTTGAGTGATGATGTCAACATTCTAGCCATCACTTTCTGACAGTCCAGAAAGCTAATTTTGTCATCTTCTTTGTTTAATTCTTGTCGCATCCTTCTCTAACCAGAAACACTCCACTTGGTAATGTCCTACTCTGCAACTATTTATGAAGAATAAGTTTGGAATGTCTAATTTAAGAACATTGAACCAAAAAAGGTAGGTGAGAATAAAACAATAGGAAAGAAAAAAAATCAAGAAATATTGGTAGGAGCCAGGCATGGTGACGCACACTTGTAATCCCAGCATTCGAGAGGCAGAGACTGGAAGATCACAGTTTGCGGACAGCCTCAGCTACTTGACGAGTCCTTTCACAACTCAATGAGATCCTGTTTCAAAAATAAAATGACTAGCCGGGCGTGGTGGCGCACGCTTGTAATCCCCGCGCTTGGGAGGCAGAGACGGGAGGATCGTGCAGGTTCGAAGCCAGCTGCGCGTGCTGGCTTAGGAGACCCTGTTTCCAAATAAAAATGTAAAAATAGGTCTGGGAGTGTAGCCCGGAGGTAGAAGGGCTTCCAGGAACCCCAGTGCCACCAAAATAAATAAATAAAATAAAATAAAATGACTAAAAACTAGGGCTAGGGGTGTAGCTCGAAGGTACAGTGCCCCTGGATTCCATTCCCGGTACCGAGAAGAACAAAGAAAGAGAAAGAGAGAAAGAGAGAAAGAAAGAAAGAAGAAGGAAAGAGAAAGAAAGGAGAAAGAAAGAGGGAGGGAGGGAAAGGGACATATTGGTAGGAAAAAGAATGGTAAATTCTTTGAAAAGGTTTTGAAGAATGCTGGGAAGACCATCTGGTCCAACATTTAATCTAAAGACCTAAGGGAAATATCTAACATCCTGAGTAAATGTGGATGATGGGCCTAGAGATTAGATACATTTAAATACTGGGTCAAGTAGAACACATTATAAAATTAACTTCAGTTTCTTTGGACTTTTTCGATGTTTTAGAACATTTTAAATTATGTAAATGGCTTGTATCCTATTTCTGTTGAATAGGACTAGAAGGAAGATAACAAATATCAGTTGGATTGAGTTTTCTCACCAGACTGGCTGGTGACTTAGGCTTTGCACATAGATTTTAATTAACTCATCACCTGTTCTGAGCTGGGAGAAAGTAACATCTGAATCCGAGAATATGCACATGAGCAAACATTGTAAATAAGACAATTACAAATAATTATCATGAGCAGAAAGAAGGCAATAAATTCCCTAATGTACATGAAGTACATTCATAAACATATCAAAGTCAATCAATAAGCCAAACATGAGCAGGAGCTATGGTGGAAGGAACAGGGTGAGAATTGGGGGAGGGCTAAATAAGTGATGTGTGCATGTATGCCTCTACCATCTTGTACCCGATTAAGATGCATGACTACAGTGCACCAATAAAAAAAAAATAATGAATAGCATAATAATTTCCCAGGGACAGTGGTGGTTTCTGTAGATGAGAAGGGAGACACAGAAGACCTCTCAGAGGAGGGACACTGGAGTTAAGACTTGAAGGATAAAGATGAGCTAGACATACACAAATCTAGATGATTGTAAGTCTTACAGAAATATTAAATGGTTACACTCAAGGTCGGATAGATAGCTGCTGAATTAGACTAGGGTATGTGCTCAGATTGGCCTGTCCCCCAAGGCTGTGATCTTAATCACTTTTGAAAGATGCAACTTCCCCTCTGACAAGATTATTGACACTGACTACCTTCCTTTGGCCCAATTATATATATAGAACTTATCTCGGTACATTACTGATGGAGCATTTCCTATTCAGATTCCTAAGGGCAGAAATCCAGAACAATAGTCGTCAATGTGGAGATGTGTGACATATTTTCAGGAAAAGCATCATTTTCTACTATCTTCAACATCCTGATTACCAGTAACAAGAACCGATTACAAAGATTGCAGAATAAGACTCCATGGAAGCCTAAATGCTGGGAATAATTTCTGAGAAAAGGAGTTAAATTGATGTATTTTTCCAAAGGTATGACTTGGTAGGGTCAGCCTAGGGAACTTGAAGACTATAAATCACCTGATGTGAAAACAGTGGTGACAGTGGGTGATGATTTGGGAGCAAGGGACAAACTAGCTCTATAATCCCAGGTGGAGACATTAGATCTGGAATGGAGACCATCACTTGCGGCTTCTGTAGGCTGAAAAATGAATATAATCTGCCATGCTGAGCTACAGAATTTTGCATGCAGAGGACATGAGGGCACCACCTTTCCACAGTCTTTGGTCTCCAGAATTTCTTTTGAACTCTATAGGCTGCAGTGAAATTACAAATGGAAATAGTTTGAATGGGACCCTGTAAGCTACAGATCTTGATTTTTTTTCCTCCTGATAATGCTCCTGAAAGCTGAAGTGATTAGGAAATCTGAAAAAAAAAAAAAAACCTTGAGATTCTTTTAACAAAGTTTGGAGAAAAATGAATGTAGCTGTGTCAAAAGGGAATAACTCCAGTTTTTAAAATGTATCTTTGTTTAATAAGAAAAATGATACGTCTGCTTTGGACCCTCTTTCTTGAGCTCTAGGCTTATAGGTCTAATTACCCTCTTGGCATCCAACCACCAATAGAAATTGGACTTTCTCATGATTCTCCTGAAGGAGAATTTGATAATGATGATGGTGGTGATGATGATGATGATGATGGTGGTGATGATGATGGTGCTTAGGATGATTAGGATTGAACAGGGGCATTCTACCTTCACGCTACACCCCCAGCCCTATTTTATATTCTTTATTTTAAACAAGGTTTCACTAACTTGAAGAAAGCCTCACTAAGTCGCTAAGGCTGGCCATGAACCTCGATTCTCCTGTCTCAGCCTCCCAAGTACTGGGATTACAGGCATGTGCCACCACGGCCCAGCCAGAAGCTCTGATTTCTATGCACAGTTTTTTCTATTGAGTGGAATTAGCACTACTAAATTACTCAAGCCATACCCTCCCACGGCTATTATATGCTCAAATCTCTACTTCCTACAGATTTTTTAATCCATTCACTTCTTTTTCAAGTCTACTCCCATCACTTCTCCCAGTCTCAGGAACGGACATCTTTTTCCTATTCATAGTGTCCTCACTCTACCTCTGGGCACTCCACCCTATTAGTGTTCAAATCTATAAGATCATGTTTGCTCCCAGCTCAATACCTTTCAGAAACTTCCCATTACACTCAGAATACAATTTACATCTGTACACAGCTTCTGAGGCCCTACATGAGCACCGACCTCGCCTCTTGCGGTTCTCCCTTTAAGTTGCAGCCCCTGGGTCTTCTCACTTCCCAAGCCCCCTCCCACCTAAAGGGTTTTGGTTTTGCTCTTTGTCTACTACAAAATTCCTTCCCTTGCTCCTTGCTCTCTTCTCAGTTATCTCTTTTACATCTTCCTTGTTACAGATTAAAGCTTAGCACTTATGGGAGATCTTTTTTGCTACCACGTCTTAAGTATGTTTCCTGCCCCACCCCATAATTTTATCCTGTTCAGTACCTTGAAAGCATTACAACTGCTTCTTCTTGGTATCATGACTATTTTTGTGATCACCACACTCTTACAGAAGTTAAGGTCCATTGTAAACACCTCCTTTTGGCATTCCCACTGCTTCGGGTCACTGGCCTCCACCAAAAAAAAAAAAAAAAAAAAAAAAATCGAGACCAACTTCATCCTCCACAAAATTAATTTTTGCATGGTTTACCTACAACACAGGGAAGACCTCCGTTTAGAATCAGAGCGTTTCACTCAGTCCAGTTCTTGTTGTTAGCTTTAGTTCTGTTTCAGCCCCTTTAGGAGGTAGATGGCCTTCAGCAAATCATTTCATCTCCCTGCCTCAGTTTCCTCATCTCAATTAAAGGCCTTGTAACTCAGCCAGCCAAGCCTGGCTAGGCATGCTCAGTCTCTGGACATGCTCACAGATCACGAGTGCATAGTTAATAACTTCTAAACCGCATCTGTTATAAGAGATATGCTTCTTATAGGTAATGATAGAAACCTCCTGAGAATCTAATTGTCTTACCATCCCCGCTCCCCAGTAGCCCTACATTATTTGAAGCAACTTTGGATGTTATGATTGTTTTCATAGCTAGTTTTCTAAAAGCTGCTTTTCCTTTTGTTAACCCAGCCAATTTGTCACTATTCCAGTTTTCCAAACTGGAAGCCCCTATCTGATATAGCTTCTTATGTTATAATTATTATTCCTACAAGGTCTTCTTTTCTTTCTAACTATTCCAATTTTTCTCGTTTTTTTCTTCTTTCCAATTTTGTCTCATTCAAAAGGAGCTTCTATAACTTTTGTTAGCATACATTTATAACAAAAAGCAATTTCTCTTGTTTGAATTTTCTTTTGCTCTGTGTTAAAATTACAGCACATGCTGAGGCAGATAACTAAGTTCTTTTTTACATATTAAGGATTCATTTATGCTAGAGTAGAAGAAAAAGGTGAAATGTTCTTCAAAACTATTAAAAGTTTTCAAAATCTATCATGGTTAATTTGCTTATACGGAGAAGAATTTATTTTGTTTCCCAAACCTTTTTTTCTAAAATTTGAGCCACTATATGTAGATGAATATAATAAAAATAAGTTAATGTGTTAGTCAGCTTTTCATTGCTGTGACAAAATGCCTGAGAAAAACAACTTAAAGAGGAAATCAGGTATACTTTTGCTTGCCTGTAATCCCAGTACTTGATAGGCAGAGACAGGAGGAATGCAGATCCAACATCAGCCTCAGAAACTTACTGAGATTTGTTTCAGAATAAATTCCTTCCCTTGCTCCTTGCTCCTTGCCCTCTTCTTGGTTATCTCCTTTACATCTTCCTTGTTACAGATTAAAGCTTAGCACCTATAGGAGATCTTTTTTGCTACCATGTCTTAAGTATTTTTCCTGCCCCATCTCATAATTTTATCCTGTTCAGTTCCTTGAAAGCATTGCAACTGCTTCTTCTTGGTATGTTTATTTAATAATTTGCTTTTTCATGCCTGTCTTCTTCACTCTACTGGAATTTCCAGTAGAGGCTAGGAGATCATGTCCATGCTTTATCATCAGTGCTCCCCACACTTGGCACTCATTAAATATTAATGAAATAAATGAGCCCAATGCAATCTTCCCAACAACACCATCAAGTAAATTGCCATCATCCCTGTTATACAAATGAGACATTTGTAAACAGTTGATTTGTATATCACTCATGTTCAGAGCAGGTAGAAGATAGAGAAATCTATTTAGTGACTGGGTCAATTTGTCAAAGAAGAAATGGGGACAGAACCTGATATTCTCTATAAAGTTTCTAATCCTTAGTCCCCCACTTTCCGTGACTTGGGAAACAAGCAACTACACACTTGTGGAAAGGAGGGTTGCAAAGGAATATGAAAAACAAAATGCCCCACCCCTTCTCACTAGAGAAATCAATGAACATATGTGTTGTACCCAAAGAATTCCAAACTCCTACCTCTTGGCAATGGAAAATTCATATATCAGCCATATAATTTAAAGAAAGCACATTATAATACAGTACTGTCCTGATAACTAAATATATCCATGATATAAATTCAACAGTTAACAATCTAAAAATGCTAGTATGAAACAAAGCATTTTGATAAGCCCAAATATTCCCCTTCCCATAGAAACAGTTTTTATTTTCCATAAAATTTAATCTACAAATCTGTTTCACTGGCAGATATACAAGAGTTTCCAACAACTATGTGTAAGCCAATAGAAACAAGTTTGGCATTGGACAACTGTCCTTTGAAAATTAGGAGACTGGTTTCTAGTCCTGGTAACTCCAAAAACTGGCTGTATAAATTTTAACAAGTCATTTTATTTCTTCTTCTGTAAAGTGAAGAAATTAAATAGGCTGAGATACTTTTAATTTATCAAATTCTATGACTGTATCTCATATACAAACTGAATCAGCTGGACAATATATTAATAACAGTCATTGGTTCAAGTACCTATAAATAACACTCCTCAAATTATAATAGCCTAACACAAAAGTTCATTTCTCACATAAACATCCAAGCAGACTCAGAAGGCTTTGCTGATATCTCTCTTCTAAGCAATATTTCAAGGACTCAGCTCACGTCACCCTGTGAGGCCACCATCCTTTGACTCTGGCATCTATGGCCCCTGTAAAGAATAAAACATAATAAAATAAAACATAAAGAAAAATCAGTGGCTTCACGAGAGCACATAAATTTCACCAGATTCATTGGCAGAACCTCATCACATGAACTCAGCCTGATAAAAATGGGACTGGGTAGGGTAGCCTATGAGACCAGAAAGAAGAAGCACGATTGGTGAATTTTAAGCCCTTCCCTGCCATAAATATTTTTTGAAATATTTCTTTCTCTTGAATTAAAAGTGCGTAGAAAAAAACGTTAATCTCACCATGAATATTCTTATTGTGTCCCTTTCAATGCTGTTTTCAAGAACCTCATACTCCTACCAGGCTGAATCATAACTGTTTATATAACTATCTGCCACCATTGGCTGGGAGTTTCTGATAAAGGGGACCTTTGTAATATATCTCTGTACATTCAGGTCTTAGTATAGTGGATGGCATATATTAGATCCAAGAAGGAGCAGAGGTCCTAGACAAATTAAAAAAGGAAGATATTCTCTCAAGCGCTTTGCCCTAGTGAGAATGGTGGTCAGTGCCTCCTCTGCACTGTCTACACTGGGGAGAGTTGGTCTATAGGTGAGCATTTGACTTTTGTGTGTATATTTTGCAGGAAAGGGTATAAAACGGTGTCTGTTTAAAATATTTAAAAAGTTTTCAGGAAATCGTTATTGTCATTTCACAGATGATGTGGAGGGTTTGTTGGATTGGGGAGGGTTGAAAAGAAATATAAACTGTTGACTTTAATCCCCCTAGTTATGAGGATCATTTCTAATGGGGAATGAGCTTCTTGGAATTCTAGCAACCTGTACAATCAGTTCTTTGGAAGTGGGCTCCAGGTTAGGCTATGCTTGGGATAGACTTGACTATGGAAGAGGTTGGAGGGAAAATAAGAAATTGTCCCAGGGCAGAACTACTATCGAATTGATGTGGTGGCCTTTGCACCATCACCTGGTAAGATCCTCTGCTCAGACAGATGGTCTAAAGTGGTCTAAGAGAAGACCCTGCCAGCTTATGCTGCACAAAAATCTGACATCCACAAATGGATGCTCACATAACTTATTTCCATCATCATCATCCTCATCCCCCATAACTAGGAGTTTTGCTAAGTTTCAGAGAGCCTCGCTAAATTGCTGAGGCTGGCTTCCAACAGGCAATCCTCCCATCTCAGCCTCCCAAATACTGAAATTACTGATCTGTACCACCATGACTGGCTTAGGTTTAAGTTTAAACTAGATAAAATTAAACATAATTTTAAATGCAGCTCCTCAGTTACACTAGCCACATGTTAAAGGTTAAATAGCCATACTTGGCTAGGGGCTACTTTGTTGAACAGTGTAGGTTTTATTGGACAGTGCTGCCTCTAGAAACTGTTTCTATGAAGTTAGTGTTTCAGCTTTGTAAGTCAAGTTATCTTAAACTGATTTGGTAGCAAATATGATAACCCTTTTAGTAAATCAGAGAGGGCCTCTGTTTTTTCTGAAATTTAGACATATGCATATAGCTTCTTAAAGTAAATTTTACATAATGGAAATTAGTCCATTTCGGGCTAAACTTTGTATCTCTAGTATGAAGGAGGCAAACTCTCCTGGAGCTCGGTGCTCACTAGAGGCGAAAAGTTAAAAATAACAAACAAAACAGTTGATTTCTCTCAACAAGAGCACAAGCAATGTGAGCCATTTTCCAGTTGATTTCTCTCAACAAGAGCACAAGCAATGTGAGCCATTTTCCATTCCCCAGGTAACAGTAGATTCAAGAGAGAACAGGAAAAAGGTTCTCTCTTTTTAAGGGTATTATTCATATATACATATATGGACTGTTCATGTGATCCCAAATGGTATACAGAGATTTATATAAACTCTGCTGTAAGCTTGGACCATTTTACTGCTTGGTAGAATTAAAACCAACCAAACAAACAAACAAATAAAAAGGTGTATTATTAAGTATATTATTCATATATATATATATATATACATATATATATACATATATATATATAATTTTAAAGAATAAAATTCTGTTACTTTATGCAATGTATATAATTTCCTATACATGTTAATTTTCTGAGCAGTATAAGATATTTGATCATTTCTTCCCAGTGAAGGAAGTCAGTATGCCCAAGAGTAAAGTGAATTGGCCAGGACCCTATTTCATTGTCCAGGAGAGGCAAGGACTCTACGTGACCTTGGAGATGTCACCTAGGTGAGTTGTTAGAACTGGCTTTACTTTAACAGAATGATGGGAGGACTGTGCTTCCCCATTCACTAAAGTAAGAGGCCACGTGACTTGGTTTGCACAATTAAATATAAGCAGCAGCGATGGGCGTCTCTTCCAGTGGAAGCATTTAAGTGCCAGTGTCGAGTCCCTCTTTGTCCCCTACACTGGCAGCCATGGCATCTGAATTTAGCCTCCACAGATGAGAAACTTATTAGTGATGACTAATGAAGAAAGGCTTTGCTCATCTACATTGTATAAGTATCAAGTAGGAAAATAAACTTTTTATGAACATGAAAAGGTTTGTTACAGCAGTATAACCCAGCCTGTTCTGACCAAGGCATTATCCAAATCCAGGTCATATGGCACTGGGTGGAAATAATAGACTCTGAGTCTCTTGTTTCTATGGATACAAATAGAAAAGCTGTATGTGTAAGACTGAGCATTAGGTAGAGGTGAGGTATGAAACTTGACAAAGGCAATCCTAGGCCTGGCTTCCTATAGGTGATAAACACAGGAAAATACAGCCTGCTCATGTGATCCCAAATGGTCTACAGAGAGTTATACAAACTCTGCTGTGAGCTTGGGCCAGTTTCCTGCTTGGTAGAATTAAAACCAACCAAACAAACAAAAAAACAAAAAAACCAACCAAACAAACTATAAAGACTTAGATGATTTTCCTGCATTAACCAAAAATGTTCAGCACTCTTTTTCTAGAGTGCTAAAGGACTTTTTTTCTTTAAGAACAAATAAGAAACCAAGATTAGCAGCCAGCTTGCTGAGTCACTTGTCTTCCACTAGAATTTTAACCACAACCTCTGAAGGCAGCCTGTGCTAGGGAGAGGTGGGAGGGGGAGGGGAGAAAGACATAGAGGAAGAGAATGGCAGAGAGATTGATTCAGAGGGAGAGACTGGTTCTAGAAAGAAGGAAGATAAATTTAAGTCAGAGAAAGCAAACATAAGCCTTGAAAGTTTTAAGACATTTTCTCACTCTCTATTCGGAGCTTTGAATAAAAAAATATTTTAATAAAAAGTCCATTGTGATTAAGATTTGAATTGGGGGTTACTAGTGGGAAGAGCAAGGAAATTATAGTGAAAGGTTTAAGTTTATCTTTTCTCTACTTTTTTATCCCAGGGCCTGTGATTCTAGCTACGTGACTTTCATAAAGTCAGCTCACTTCCCTGAGTCATAATTTCCTCATCTATAACAAGGGGATAATAAAACTTACCCACACATTTATAGAGAGAATAAAATGCAATAAAAATGCATTCCAGGACCTTAGAATGTATTAGACACCAAGCAGGGATCTACAAACATCTCTTTCACTCTTGTGTTCTTCTTGTACTGTTTCATTAATTTTACCAGAATTTCTTTCTCCATGAGACCTCTTGAAAATGAGTTGTTTTAAGGGCAAACTCTAGTTCTAATTCTGCAATTTATTGTAATACTGAGTTAAGCTTTTCACCTCTCTTATGCTAATTAATCTTCATAATCATTCCATGTGAGTTTTTCCCATTTTAGAGAGGAAACGGGGTCTCAGGTTAAAAACATTTCCCAAGTTTACAGATTGTTTTAGTAATCTGTGGTATGGAATTTGGAATTTCCAACTTCCTCAAAACTCAGAGGACCAGGACAACCACCATTTGGTTTAGATGACCAACCTGTGGGTCCAGGGGCCCATTTTATTCAGAGTTAGCTTAAGCAGGGCCCCCTGGTTCACCTGCAGCCGTCTGAGTCTTGGTAAACCTCCCTGGTCTATGACCAAAGGGCAGTAAGTGAGCAGCAGGAAATGGAATAAATCTCTGGTTCCTTTACTGAAGACAGTGCTGATTGTTGGCCAGATAACTAACCTTCCCAGAACTGATGCCTGAAACTTCCTTTACTCCTGTGCCTTAAACATGGCTGTCTGGAGTACATAAATGAGGAAATCCATGATTCTGGCAGAAAGGCTGCTTCTCATCTCCAAGTTACCCTGAGAGGTGACCAACAGCAGGACAGAGCCTATCAAAGGCATACAGATTCTTCCAATCTCCTACTAGGAGATTGCCCAAAGGAAGGGCAATCATAATGCAGAATTCATAGCAGGAGATGATTGAAGTTGATACTTTAGCACAGCACAGGATCAAGTTTTGGTCCATGTCCTGGGGTAAGGAACATCAGCATCTCCTGGGAGTTTGTTAAGAATGTGGGCTCTTGGATTCCACCCCAAAACTACTAAATCAGAATCTGAGAAGCACTGCTTCAGCAAGAATTATAGCTGGATCACACTACTGGAAAGGCATCTGTAGCCATACATACCATATAGGTTAAATAAATTCTTCAAGCTCCAGACCTTCCTGAACCTCTGTTCTCTCACCCCAGCACTTAGCCTTTAATTTCTCAAGGGCCCCAAAGCTCCTCCTGCTTCTCCTCTTTCATCTACTTTTCTTTGGAAGGACTTTCCTTCTCTACTCCCATATTCCAGTCCATGTGTTTGGGCTAAGACTTATCATGGTTCTGATATTTGACTCAGGTGTGACCAATAAAAGAGGGATTTTTCTGGAACTGTTAGGAAAGTGGCACATCTTTTCCACTGTTGATCACAGCTGTTAGAATCAGCCTTGGCACAAAGTTCCCACAGCATGACAAGAGATGAGGCTTTGCGAGCACCTCTATCCAGCCTGGCATGAACTTCCATGCCTGATCCCAGGTTTCTTAATTGTACAAGCTAATGCATTCCCTTTTCTGCCTATATTACTGTGGTCTGCTTCCTATCCTTGCAAGTAAAATAGTCTTGCTACACAAAGTAAGCCTATGTCCCAAATGTGCTGACCTCACACAAGTGCAATGGCTCAGCTGCCAGCCTCTCTTCTTGTCCCCATCACCTGTGACATGATCGTTTTTCAAATTCCAAAATGCCTGTAATTATATTTGCCATCGTGGTCACAAGTCTCGTAGGATTTTTTGAGAAAACATTAGATTTTCCCTCCAGAGATTTAGGACTGACATAATTCTCCATAAGCATAAAGTGCGTCGTTCTTTTTAGAAGCTCATTATTCAGTGTAGACCAGCAGTATTAGCATCACTTAATAACTTGTTCAAAACGTGGACTCTCAGGCCCCAACCAGACTGGCTAAATAAAAATCTGCATCTTAACAAGATCCCTGGGTAATTCAGGAACACACATTGGAGAAGTGATGCTCTAAAACACATATTATATTGTGGGGGGAAATTACTGGCTGGAGTTAAAAGGCTGGTCCTATAGCTCCTTCTGTGCCTCTGAAATGAGCACAAATGAGCAGATGAGACTATTTCTGAGTTTTTCTTCAGGCCAGAATTTCTAAGCAAGGCATATTTTCAGGTTCCTGGCTCTTATAAGTAGATTAGGTCATGAGGGCATCTTGAAGGGAGAGGAAAAAAAATGGAAGAAGGATTGTGTGGATGGAAAGGACCCAAAAAAGGCAAACAAAGCAAGCTCTGTTCTTTAGCTTATCTACGGTTTATCCACAGCAGTACATCAAAATCCCATGTGCATCTGGAAACGTTTTTTTTTTTTGAATTATCAATGTCTAGGACCACAATTTGCATTAAATTGGAGTTTCTGGAGTTGATACCTGAGCATCAGTGTTTCTCTCAACTGCAGTCAAAATATATACAAAAATTATACTATCTTAACATTGTTTAAGTATATAGTTTAGTGGCATTCACATTGCTTTGTCATGAAACTATCTCCAGCACTCATCTACAGAAATATTTCCATCATGCAAAACTGGAACACCTTTTCCTAATGTAAGAATAAAGCAAGATTTGAAGTTGTTGGTGTTAAAATCCTGGAGTAATGCAGCCCTAGCAGCCGAGGAATTCCAGCAACTACAGATGCCAGGAGACATAAAGACCAGATTCCTCTGTAGAACCCTAGAGAGGGCAAGATATTGCCGATGCCTTGGTTTAAGCCCACAGAAACCATTTTGGACATATAGCCCCCAAGTTGTGAGAGAATACATTTCTGTTGTTTTAAGCTACCTT
Source organism: Muscardinus avellanarius (assembly GCF_963383645.1). Taxonomy (NCBI): domain Eukaryota; kingdom Metazoa; phylum Chordata; class Mammalia; order Rodentia; family Gliridae; genus Muscardinus; species Muscardinus avellanarius. The sequence goes on along the minus strand of NC_137805.1, from coordinate 8,060,399 downwards.
GTTTGTGGTATTTATTGCATTAGCCATAAACACTTTTTAATTTTTTTTATTTTTTATCTTGCCAGTTCTGAGAATTGAACCCAGGGGCATTCTGCCTCTGAACTACCCCCCCCCGGCCTTTTATTCATTCCCATTCTCATTCTCTCTCTCTCTCTCTCTCTCTCTCTCTCTCTCTCTCTCTCTCTCTCTCTCTCTCTCTCTCTCTCTCTCTCTCTCTCTCTCTCTCTCTCTCTCTCTCTCTCTCTCTCTTCTCTCTTGCTAAAAGTCTCACTAAATTGCTGAGGCTGGCTTTGAACCTGCCATCTTTCTGTCTCAGCCTCCCAAGTACTTGTATTACAGACATATGCCACCATGCCTGACTTCAAATCAAAACAGTCTTTATAGGATTTTACCTTGCAGCCAAAGTTAGGAACCACTGTCCTATAAATATGTAAGTAAAGGGTTTAGAGTGAAATTTATATAAAAATGGAGAGCCACTGCTAATCCCCTCGACTCAGGTTTATTTTTTTCCAACGTAAATTGAACTTGAGAGCTAGGCATGGTGGCATATGCTTATAATCCCACCATTCGGGAGGCTGAGACTGTAGGATCGCAGTTCATGGACAGCCTCAGCTACTTAGTGAGGCTCTCTACAACTTAGTGAGACCCTGTTTCAAAATATAGGGCAGGGAATGTAGCTTGGAGGTCAAATGCCACTGGGTTCCATCCCCAGATCCGAAAAAAAAAAAAAATTGAACCTGAGATGACATGAACATTTTGGGGGGTCCTCAGAATTATTTAAAGGTGGTTAAAGATCAGAGGGTGGAAGAAAACAGGGAATCGTGAGGGTGCCTCCAGTTCAGAGAGAAGAGACAAAGGAAATAATCTTTAAATGAGCAGAAGAGTCTGGATCCCATGGTAACCATGAGACTTTGGACCTGATGGGAGAAGAGCAAGGGTGGGTTGTTCATCAGTCGTAGGAACTTTGAGTTTGATCCAGATGGAAATGCTGGGTCAGAGGGTAAAGCCAAAAGCCTAGAACAAACGTTGTAACAGTTTAGATTGAAGACGCTCAATGCTTGATTCAGAATCTTGACTGAGGAGCTACCTATAACAGTAGTGGGTTTCCAAAAATCATAAATAAGATGGAAGGGTGGCATAAGGAGTAAGGAATTCTGATGAACAATGAGTGTTGAGGATGCTAAAACAAGGCAGAAGCAAAGGTGACCTTAAAGGGTGGATGCTGATAACAGGGAAATGCAGATAAATATTACAGATGCATAGTTTTCTATAGCCATATTTGCTTAAGTTGGTGTTTTGTTTTTAAAATAAGAAATTATTGATATTTAGTATATTCACATGGCCATACAATAGCCACCACTATCCAATTCAAGGATGTTTTTATTATCCCCAAAGGGAGCCACATTCCTATCAGTTTTTATTACCCATTTGCTCCTCCTCCCACTCACTGGTAATCATTAATCTCTTCTCTCCACAGATTTACCTTTTCTAGGATTTTTATCCTATAAATGTAAATGTGATCATACAGTGTATAGTATTATTGCTTTGTTTTGCATCTGGCTTCTTTCACTTAGCATAATGTTTTCAAGGTTCAACCATGTTGTGCCATCTTCCTTTGTGTAGATGGATCTCACTTTGTTTATCCACTCATCAGTTGGTGGACATTGGGTTATTTATACTTTTTGGCTGTTAGGCATGATGCTTCTATAAACATTTGTATAGAAATTTTTATGGATATATGCTTAGTTCTCTTGGGTGCATGCCTACATGTAGAATCTCTAGGTCATACAGTAGTTTTATGTTTAGGTTTTTGAATTAAAAACATTTTCCCAAATGGCTACATTACCTTACATTTTCTCCAGAAATTCTATTTTCTCTGTCTTTGCTGGTACTTGATTTTCCATCTTTTGGATTATAGATATCCTGGGAATGTAAAATAATATCACATTCTTCTTTGATTTGCTTTTCCTTGATGATTAATTACGTTAAAGATGTTTTTCACATGCTTATTAGCCATATTTAAAATCGGATCATCTTGTGATAATTGACTTGTGTTTATATGTGTTCTGGGTCCAAGTTCTTTAACAGATACATGATTTGCAAGTATGTTTTCCTTTTTCATTTTCTTCTTTGCTTTTCATTTCCTTGAGGTCTAGAATCACATTTGAAGTTTTGTGGGGAGGAAGTTGAATTTCTCTTTTTATTGTGTTTTAGTGTAATATCTAAGAAAGCATTGCCTAATCCAGAGTGGTGAAGATTCTAACACATATTAACTTCTGAGATTTCATAGTTTTAGCTGTTACATTTTAAGTCTTTGGTCAATTTTGAGTGAATTTTTTATAGGATAAGGGGGAAAAGTTCAACCTCCTTCTTTTACACATAAATGCCCAGTTTTCCCAGTATTGTTTGTTGAAAAGACTGTCCTTTCCCTTCTTCAAGTAGCTGAAAGGTCTCTGGTCTAATTTCCATCTTTGACTCTTGAATTGACTCTTGTGTAAGGTGAAAAGTGGAATTTATTTCCATTTTTCTCTATATAATTATCAGGTTTGCCAACACCATTTGTTGAAGAAGCTATCGTTTTTCCAATGTATGTCTTGGGCCCTTTGTCAAAATTCAATTGGCTGTAAGTGTGTGTATGAGTCTTCTTTTCTGCTCTGTTGGTCTATGTGTCTTGTTTTTGTGTCATTATTATGCTGTCGTTATTATTGTGGCTATGTAGTATAGTTTGAAGTCAGATATTATGATATTTCCTGCACAGTTCTTGTTGCTGAGAACTACTTTACCTATTCTGGGGTTTTTGTTGTTCCAAATGAATTTAAGGACTGATTTCTCTATGTCAGTGAAGAATGTCCTTGGTAATTTAATGGGTATTGCAGTGAATCTGTAGATCACTTTTGGAAGAATGGCCATTTTGATTATATTTATTCTGCCTATGCATAAGAGGTCTACTTTAATACACAGGAACAGGCAAAAATTGTCTCAAAAAGACCACAAAGGCACAAGAAATTAAAAGGAGGATCAATACATGGGATTGTATTACACTGAAGACCTTCTGTGCAGCAAAGAAACTATCAAGAAATCAAAAACCTATACAGAGAGCCAACAGAATTGGAAAAAGATTTGCCAGCTGGTTCTCTGATAGAGGACTAATATCTAGAATATATTGAGAACTCAATAAACTTAACGCTAAGAAAACAAATAACCCAATAAAAATGGGTAAGTGAACCAAATAGGCCCTTCATTAAGGAAGAAATACAAATAACCAATAAATGTATGAAAAAATGTCTAACATCATTATCAATCAGAGAGATATAAATTGAAACTACTATTCAAAACACAACAACAAATGCTGGTGAGGATGTGGAGAAGTGGAAACTCGAATACATTGATAGTGGGATTGGAATTTAGTTAAATCACTTTGGAAAAAAAGTATGTAATATCTCCAGAAGAATGGGAATGAACCTACCATATGATCCAGCAATACCACTTCTGGGTATCTACCCAAAAGAATAGAAACCAAACTATTAGACTAACACATGCATATCTATGTTTATAGCTGCACAATGCACAATTGCCAAATTATGGAACCAGCTACGATGTTCATCAACAGATGATTGGATTATAAAATTATGGGCTATGTACACAAGGAATTATACTCAGCCAACCATAAAAAACAACAAAATTATGTCATTTGCAGGGAAATGAATGAAACTGGAGAAAATTATGCTAAGTGAGATTAGATAATCATAAAAAGTGAAAAGTCAGAAGTTCTCGCTAATATGTGAAAGCTAGGGAGAAAATGGGACATAGAAGGAGCTCCAGATAAAAAAAAGGAGAAGCCTTACATGTGTAAAGAAGGCAACCTATCTGAGGGAGATGGTAGGAGGAAAGAGGGAAACACCCCAATGCACATGATGTACATTCCAAATATATAAAATCAATCACTAAGAAGAAGTTGGAAGGGAGGAGGGACTGAAGTAGGAATTGAGGAAGGGCTAAATGAGTGATGTGTGCATGTATGCCTCTACCGTGTGTGTGTGTGTGTGTGTGTGTGTGTGTGTGTGTGTGTGTGTGTGTTACTGAGGTTAAGGGCATTCTACCACTGAGCTACACCTCCAGCCTTTTTTATTTTGAAACAGTCTCAGTAAGTTAGTGCACGCTGATCTCACAACTATGATCCTCCTATCTCAGCCTCCTAAGTAACTAGAATTACAGGAATGCACCATTATGCCTAGCTTGATTATGTGGCTTTCTTGTTCAGTTATGAAATTAAGAAGTATAAAACTTCCAACTTCGTTCTTTCACAAGACTGTTTTGGATATTCAGGATCCCTTAAGAGTCTGCATGAATTTTAGAGAGATCCCCCCCCCCAATCTCTGCATTTTCTATCCTACAAAACTTCTGAAACGGTAGTGAGTCTGCAGATCATTTAGGTAAGTTAATTTTTGTATATGGCGTAAGAAAAAGTCAAACTTTACTCTTTTTAAAGTAGATATCAGGATCTTCTTGATATCTACTCACCTCCAGTGCCTGAAGGTGAAGCTTAGTGGGAGAGTGCCTGCCTAGCATACACAAGGCCCTGAGTTTCATCCCCAGCACCACCAAAAAAAGCAAACAACAACAACAACAAAACACTTCAGTATTATTTGTTAAAAAACATACTATTGTTTTCCACACTGAATATATAATAAGAATCTATTTCTGAACACTTAATTTTATTCCAATGATCTATTTTTATACCAGTATCATAAGACCTTGGTGGTTGTAACATGTATTAAGAAATGAAGAAATGTGAGTTTCCAACAATTTTTCTCCTCTTTCAAGATTTTTTGGCTATTCTGGGTCTTGCACTTTCATATAAATTTTAGAATAAAATTGTTTATTTTACCCAAAACAGATGTAGGGTTTTGAAAGAGATTGCTTGGTCTTATAGATCACTTGGAAGGAGATTGCTTCTTATTAACATTAAGGTTTTCAATCCATGAACATGGGATATGTTTTTATTTATTTATATTGGTATTTCTTTCAATGATGTTTTGTAATTTTAATTGTCTAAATATTATATTAAATTTATTCCTAATTATATTATCCTAATGGAATTTTTCCTAAATTTCATTTTTATATATTAATTTTATATTGTTCAGTGCCAGTGAGTAGAAATACAATTGGTTTGGGAATATTGCTCTTATATCCTATAAACCAGCTAAACTTGTTTATTACTTCTATTTGTGCATATGTTTGTACTTTTTAGGATTTTTTACATTCAAGATCATGTCATTTTCAAATAGGGGTACTTTTTACTTTTTTCTTTTCAATGTGAATGTTTTTTATTTCTTTTCATTTTCTAATTGCTTTGGCTGGGATTTCAAATACAATGAAAGCAGATATTTTTTTCCTGATCTTTGAAGAAAAGCTTTCAATATTTTTCTATTACATATGATATTAGCCCTGGGTTTTTCTTAGACAGCCTTTATCAATTTGAAAAATATTCTATTCTAATTCTAATTTGTTGAATTTTTCATAAAGTATTGCTATATTTTATCAAATATCTTTTCTATGTCTATTGAGATGATTATGTGAATTTGTTTTGTAGTCTATAAAAATAGTGTATTACATTCATTAAATTTTATATGTTGAATGAACCTTGCATTTCGAACAAATCTCAGTGGGTCATCAGATAGAATACATTCTTAGAATTGGCTTGCTAATATTTTGCTAAGAATATCTTGTGACTATATTTAGAAGAGGTACTGATATGTAGATTTCTTTTTGTCATTTTTTTGAGTAGATATTGGAGTAAAATTGGTTTCAGAGGCAACTCTTACCTGTTTCATTTTTATTTTTATTTTTTGGGAAGACTTTGAGAATTATTAGAGTTAATGCTTTTTGAAAGTACAGTAGATTTCACCAGCTAAGCTGCTGCAGAGCGATGGATATAGGGATAGGAAGAGGGCAAGTTAATTGCCATCAAGTAAGCTTTTCTTAATGAGTTTCAGTCAATTTTCTTGAATAAGTGCTCCTTAAATTGTTGCAGGTCTTTGGTTAATTTCCAGGGTTTCAAAAATGTTTACCTTGACAATGTTTTCTAGTGTTCTTGCTGTTTTTGTAGGAGAGTGTATTTTCAGAGTTCTTCACTATTCCAAAAGTGGGTTTGCTATAATCATAATTTTATTGTTAAAATATCAGCCCCAATAAACCTCCTAGGAAGATGTCAGTTCTCAAATCTTATTTTTCAAGTTGAATCTTAGTCTCTCTCCTTAGCATTGCCCAGAAAGACAAAAGGTTGAAAATTCATTTCAGGGAATCTTTTTTTCTTTCTCCACTAGGAAAGTCAATATCATTTTGGTAGACTGAATGAGAAGGTTCTTAGAACTGCCAAGGCAGTGTGATATAGGATACTGAAGAAAGAACATAGCAGCCCACCCAAACCAGGAGTGCCTGCTTAAAAACATTTTGAAGTAATGCTGTTATCTCCATTCTTTTTAAAGAGATAAATATATTCACGTGAACACAAGATATAGTTTTTCTTCTTGATTTACCAATTCCAAATAACATAAAACAATCTTATAGCCAGGCGTGGTGACACACACTTGTAATCCCAGCATTTGAGAGGCTGAGACAGGAGGATCAAAGTGTGCGGCCAGCCTCAGCTACTTAGGTCCTTTACAACTCAGTGAAACCCCGTTTCAAAATAAAGAATAAAAATAGGCCGGGCGTGGTGGCGCATGCTTGTAATCCCCGTGCTTGGGAGGCAGAGACAGGAGGATCGCACAGGTTCTAAGGCAGCCGCGGTGGCTTAAGAGACCCTGTTTCCAAATAAAAAGTATAAAATAGGTCTGGGAGTGTAGCCCCCAAGGTAGGAGGGTTTCCAGGAACCTCAGTACCACCCCAAAAAAAAAAAAAAAAAAAAATAGGGCTGGGGGTGTAGCTCAGAGGTAGAATGCCCCTAGGCTCCATCTCCAGTACCACAACAAAACAAAAAAGCCTTTTATGAAAGATGAGAAATAATCTAATTAATTCTTTCTTCTTTATTTCAACCACTAATTTTAGTACTTGTGTTAGGGTTGGGTTTTTTTTTAACCCAACATTATAAATAATATATAATAAATAATACATATACTATGGCCAAATAAAAACATATATACTATGATTAAATTTGGTTTTTCTTCTATCAACTTTGTACTGATTCTCTCAACCTTTTAACATATGAAATGAACTGAAGCTCCCATATTATATAACACTTCTTTCTCCTCTTAAGTCCTCTTCTTTATCTCCCATATTATGAAAGTTGTATCACCACTTTTACATGTTAGGTCTCAGGAAATTTAGATTTCGTTAGGTAAACCTAACTTAGTCATTCATTTTTGGTCCACAGCTTGATTTTAAAATAGATTGACTTTGAAAATCAATAAATGTCATTTGCTTTATTATGAATAGGTAAATAGTATTCACTGTTGGACCTAGTAAAATGGTGAATATTTAGAGAATAAATATTCTTATACTCTTAATCTTTAATTGAAAATCAATAAAGAAAGATCATAAATGGAAGGTGTGTGTGTGTGTGTATGTGTGTGTGTGTGTGTGTGTGTGTGTGTGTGGTGCTGGGGGTTGAACTCAGAGACACTTACCTCTGAGCTATACCCTCAGACCTATTTTTATTTTGAAACAGGTTCTTGTTTGGTTGATGAGAATCTCACTACTTTTTGAGGACTGAACCTGCAATCCTGTTTAGCCTCTCAAGTACTAGGATTACAGGCATGTGCCACCAAGCTCAGCTAAGATCTGTTTTTCTTAAACTTCATCCAGAATTGCTCAGAATGATGTCATATTATAACTGAATTCATATTTGGACCAAAATATATATATGAAAGCTTTTGTTTTCCTATAATTTATAGGGGTATTTTATTTTTATTTTTAGATTCTCCTATAAGCTATAGAAAAAACAAATTGAGACCTCTATGCCACTGTCAGACTAATACTAGATTCATCTACCTTTTGAATTATACTATTTGTTAAATCCTCTAATTTATACTGAATTATTTCTATACCTGCTCATTAGGCCTTACAATAAGAAAGAAATCAGTATTATATTATTTCTAATGTTTCCAAAAGCATGGATCTTTGTACTCTTAGAATTTCTCTGGAAGTTGTAGTATTATTGGGGTGCAATTCTCTGAAAATAATTTATTCAAAGGAAAAGTACATGGAAAGCAATCTTCTTGAGTCTATGCACATCTAGAAATATATTTACTTTTCCCTCCATTTTATTAACATTTAGGATTGATATAAATTCACAGACTGAAAGTTATTTTTCTTGTAATCTTTGAAGACTTGTTCCATTGATTCCTACCATCTGGATTTGCTGATGAGAAGACTGATGTTGATGTGATTCTTATTATTTTGCATGCAACCATATTTTTCTCCTTTATGGAAATACCTCACATCTTCTCCAAAAGAAGTCAAGTATTGTGCAAACCAGGCATGGTGGTGCAGGCCTGTAATTCTCAGTACTGTAGGCTAAGACAGGATGATTGCAAGTTTGAGGCCAGGCTCAGCAACTTAGAGTAAAGACCTCTGCAATTTAGTGAAACTGCTTCCAATCAGAGTTGTTGACATTTGCCTTGTATTTAAGTGCTGCAAAATAAAAAATAAAATAGAACTGGGGATGTAGCTCAGAGATAGAATATTTCTGGGTTCAATCTTCAGCACCACAAAAATATGGAAAAGAAGCATACTCATTTTATGGTGCTAACTTATCAATGAACAATAGTTACCTGATCATATTAATGGCCGAGTGACTAAAAAAAAAAGGCTTTAGCTTTCAGAGGATGATGTAGTAGAACACAATTATCATCTGTTATAACCAGAAGTCAACTGATGGTCTATTTTATAAATCAACCATTAGTAATGTGTGCTTTTTATTTAGAAATGAAGAGAATCTACTCAAAGAAAAAGCAAATATCATTGAAAATGATTGCCTCAGGGAATAAAATATAGAAATAGGTATAAATAATTATATATTTTCAAGAGGAGAAAAGTGCTATGAAGAAAAATAGGGTAGAGTAAAAGAATAAAGACTGATAATGCACTGGATATTAGCAATTTTAGCTAATTTGCATTGTTAGAGAAGGGCCTTTTGGAAAAACAGTATTTGAGGAGTTGAGATGGGAGGAAAACCTGAGAAGACTATTTTAGTGACAGACAATAGTAAGTACAAAGGTAGGATTGTGCTTAGTTGTTTTACAAACAGCAAGAAGGTCAACGTGAATGGAACAGAACAAAGTAGGAGAATGCTGAGAAATAAGTTTGGATAGGCTGCCAGGAGCATGATGCTCTAGAATAAGAGAAGGACTTTTAGGTGTGATAAAAGCTACTGAAAATTTTTGAGAAAAGGATATGATAAAATTTGTCTTTTAAAAGTATTATTATGGTAGCTATATGGAAAAATGGGTACTAGGAGACAAATTAGAATGCTATCATAATGCCCAAATGAAATATATTAGTAGGTTAAATGAAAATGATATCTGCAGAAATGTTGAGAAGTAGATGAACATGGAACATATTTTGACAGTAGAGCATTGTTTGTTCATAAATTAGACATGTGCTAGTTGTATAAAATATATTAACAAAATAATATGATTCTCATCCTGAGGAACTTAATGTTCCTCAAATAATGTTATATCCACACATATAAGGAAATGTAGTTGATATCGATAATATAGGTAACACAATGGAAGAGAGCCTCTTGGTACTAAAAGTCTAAACTCTACTTTGGACATGCTTAAGTTAAATGTTGACATTTGCCTTATATTTAAGTGCATATATTGAGTAGAGAGTTATATATACAAGCTGGAGTTCAGGAGATAAATCTGGGCTGAATATGCAAATATGAATAAACTGACACATAGATGTTACTCACAGCCCTGAGATAAGAATTACCAAGAAATGAGTGTAGAGAGTAAAATTCTAAGATCTGAGCCCTTAGCATTGGGAAGAAGAAGCAAAGTCAACAAAGAAGAGTGATAAGATGTTTCTGACTTTGCTAGTTTGGAAGATGGGACACTTTGTAAGATTGGTTATTAAGAATGAAAGAGGAGAGGCAGACTATTACAGAATACAGGAAATCAACTTATGCATTTATCTGTTCAATTTGAGGTACCTTTGATCCATTCAGATGATAATTTCCAGCAGGAAACTGGAGCAGTATGGAAGGAAATAGTTCAAATAATGTTATATCCACACATATAAATAAGATATCTCGACCAATCTCACTAAGATACGTGGGGAGGAAGAAGTAGGGAGTGAGGTTTAAAGCAGAAGGAAGCATACCAAGTGCCATGTGTATGTTTGTGTCACTTTGACTCTTACTAGGATGTATACTTATACCAATAAAAATATTAAAAAAGAAACTACAAGTATGATTCTGAAGTTTATAATGAGGCTTGGAATATGAAAATAATAGACACATACATAAAATGATGGTTAAAATTAAGAGCTTCAATCAGATATTTTGAAGACAACAAATGAAGAAAAGAATAGGACATCTAATGTCTTTATGTAACATGGTCTTTATGTACAGAGGTCTGGAAGACCCATTGGAATGCTAGATAATCTGATGTGGGATTTAGAATAAGTTTTCAGTACCTGTTCCAGTTACTAACTAGCTGTATGGTATAAGATCTGCATGTATTAACTGGGAATTAAAATAATAACTACTCTTACACATATCTCAGAGTGTTTTGCTAGAATAAATGTGACCATGTGCCTTTGCAGCTTAGACAGAGCTATGCCAACATGCGCTTTTTTGTTTGATTTTTTTTTCCTCTTTGGCTTAGAGGACAGAGCTTTCATGATGGAGAATCAGAACAGGTTCCATAGACATATGGCACTACCAGGGAGCTCATGTGGGACTCAGGGAAATGTCCAGCTTAACCTGCTGGGAACTACTGTTTTGCTACTTTAACCCATCTGCTATGGAAAATAAGGAGACAGCAAAGAAGTAGATGAGGGGACTTGATAAAGATAGCTTTAATAAAAGGAAGGAATGAGTATGCAGTGTCAGGTGGACCCAAAAGTCAATGATCCAAGAGATGGTTGATGCAATCTGTTGAGGCGTTAGTGTACCTTGCCCAGCCTGTGCCTATTAGCTACCTGAACTTCTCTGCCAAGATCAAAAGCATGGCACTGGATAGCCTTGCTCCATTCCCAGCTATACTCTGAACCACCTGCCTCAGTCTGACTCAAGCTGATCCTAACTCCAGTGCCTAATCATTGGGATCAATTCTTAAGAACTCATATCCCTCTTCCAACTACTGGTCTACACTCTTGTTCTATCTAGTATGACCATATCAAGTCTATTTTGAATACGTATTCTACCCGGACTCTTAATTTGGTATCAATCTTGGATTTTCCTCCTTGATTATATTTTACACTCTTCTCCTTTGAATATGCCACTTTTGTTTACTCAAGACAAACAGCCTAGATTCCCTGTCTTGTTATTCAACCAACCAAGTCAGTGATTCATAGACTCATCCCTTATCAGATGAAACCCTGAAGCTACTCATGAGAAAAGAGATACAAAAAGCATAATATGTTGAGGCAGAGAAATTAGCTGTAAAGGGAATAAGTGAGTTTGATGGAGCCGGAAGAGTACAGTGCTTATGAGCTTGGGCCCTGGAATTCACATCTCAGCTGGATCATGTCGCTGTAACCTTGTCACAATATTTAACCTCTCTCTCTCCCACCCCCTCTCAATTTCCTTCTTTATTTTGCCCGGATTTCACTATACTCAAATGCCAAGCATATGGTAAGTATTAGATGATGAATAAGTTAATGGATTAATACAAATGAAGGCCTAGAGCAATGAAATAATATGTATCTAGTTAGTGGCTGATGAAGAAACCAATCCTCCATATTTAAGCAGAATGGCATGTCATTTCTTAGAGATATAAAGTTAAAGCCTCATCAGAATAATAGATTTACTTTATAGCAGTATTTCATATCAGAAATAATTCCAAACATATCACAATTTTTGGTGAGTTGGCTGTATATTATGTCCACTTTACTTAAAATTACTGAAGTACAGAGAAGTGAAAGATCTAATAAGATTCCTGAAAAACTCACCGAAGGACTATTATCATCTTTTTCCAATAACCTTTTGAATTTAAGTACCATTTTACCCCTTCCCTCTCTTTTTTGTTATCACAAAGTTCTTCCTCTACCTCAGTCCCCTTTTTTATGAGTGTGTGTGGTAATGGGGATTGAACCCAGGGGCATTCTACCTCCGAGCTTCACTCCCAGCCCTGTTTTATTTTTTATTTTGAAACGGGGTCTCATTAAGTTGTTGAGAGCCTTGCTAAATTTCTGAGACTGGCCACAACCGAGGATCCTCCTGTTTCAGCCTCCCAAGAACTGGGAGGACACCCCATGCTAGCTTTCTCTTCCTCTCTTCCTGACCACAAACTTATCGCTGGGAAGGGTCTAAGATACATATATATCAGTCTGTCTAATTTTGGTGTATTAAGGAACAGACTTGTGGAAACACTGACAGGTTGGGTCCCGCGGGGCAGGGCCTTAGAAAAGGAGGAGACTGCTGGGCGATATCGCGAGAGGGGCGGTGTTTCCACGTAACTCCGCCCACAAGACGTAAACTTTAAAAGGAAGATCTTCAGGAGCAGTGCAGCTCCTATCCGCGAGAGAAGACCGCATTAAAATTATTTTTCTTTTTGGCAAACCGGTCTCTCTCGCCTTTTTTATTGTGCCTAAAAACCTAACAAACACCTAGCCTCCAACTGCTGCTTCTTTGCTCCAGTGTTTAGTGAAGAACAAAGTTTTACTTAAATTTCTGGGTGTGCAGCTTTTTCTCAACACGGCAAGCCAGAAACAAGAGGAACTATTCCTGGTTCTTCTTCTACCTCTCACAAGGTATTTTCCCACCTCAAAGGCTTCAGGGAACAAGGACAGCTTAGGGAATTTAGACCTGGAGCATTTAAGCTTTTGCAAGATCCTACAATTTCACGATTGAGTGACTGGGGTGAGGGCTGGAGTAAGGGCTAGAAGAACATACAAAGAGAAAATGTCAAACAAACCAGGAAAACAAACCAAGATATCAAAACAGCTGATATGTCAAATTATATATTCTTTTATGAAAGCCTTATATCCTCACAGGGTTTGAAACACTGTCAGAGGATGCCGGACCTGTCCCAAAGGAGTACCTTGGAAAGATGCTTCTGAGCTGAGCTAGTTCTAAACTGCCTCCAAGTTGACTTTGCAAATACCATACATTTTATAAAAATAAATAAAATTATCTTTCACTTTTACTCCTTATAAAATTATAACTATCGAGCCAACCATGAATCTTGAATTTTACCTCAAGGATATAAACTGGAGCTATTGCAAAACAGAATACCTGAGGCCTCCTCTACCAGAGTGAAAAAAAGTCAGAAATTGAATCGGCATTGAATAAATATCCATCCGGTAAAGTAGGTGATTTTCTCCTTACTCATGGAATGAGTTCCTAAGCATTACTCTACGTGTTGATTCTTTGTAGAAATAACTCACAAGCAGCTGAATCATTTTGGACCAAATTTTCCATCACCTTCCTTCATTGTATAGATCAGGCCTTTGTAAACCTTTGTAAACCCTGAGTAACAGCAACCTCTGGTTCCCTACCGGCAAGGATGACTATGGATTTTTTGTTTGCTTTTGTTTTACTCTGTTTTACTCAAACAACGAGAAGATCCCAGGGGGAAAATCTCATTATCATATCCAAAATACAGTAAGAGGTATAGGGTCATACTTAGCAGACTTAATATTTGTCCAATGTTTTTCAAAGTGGACACTGTTCTATTTTCCAAAACATGAAGAAAATCTTAAAGAGCATCATTTTTAAAAGAAGCCTCGGGCAATGGAAAATGCTGACACCTAATGGGGTCGATGTACTTTCCGCGATTCGGGGAATCAAATCTGACTCCCACCTCTTAACTGCAGTTTTTAAAGATGTCAGTGTGGGGCATCAGCTGCTGAAAACTCAGAATACAAACCAGTTCTCTCCTGCGACAGCCACAGAGCTTTTGCCTGCAGGATGAGCCTCCATCATTGACGTAATTACTTTTTTTTTTTTTAATCTGGAAAATCCCCCGCCTCCTCCATTCTTTTACACAAAACTTTCTTCCTGAATGATTTCTAGTCTGAGGGTCATATGCAAAAACCTCCCATTGCAGGATTTTTTGTTTTGTTTTGTTTTGTTTTCATCCTCTGTTCGTTTGCTCTCTCCCTCAGATTCTGATGCTGCTTTTAAAAAATTATATTTTGGTTTTTTAAAAAATCCTGACAATAAAGCATCTTATAGTGCCCTTGCAGTTCCCCTCCCCCACCCTATTCCAGTTTGCATTAGAATGAAAGTAAGAACCATTACGGGAGGGGAGTATTAGCAACTATAAGGACCACGCAGATTTTCTTGTCATAGAGGAATCTTAAATGTTTAATGAATACTTAAGTAAACAAACTTCAGCATCGGTCCTTATTTTTAAAATCATGCCTTAATAAAAAAAAATGCAAACACCATGTGTTAATTTCTCCTGCAAACATTAATATTTCAAAATACCCTTTGGGTCAGGAAAGCTTTAAGAAACGACTTCTACTGATTTTAATTAAAAGCATCTCACTAAATTTCTACAGCTCCACTCCTGCTAAACGCAGTCCCTGAACAAATCTTCTTCCCGCCTTCCCACCCCTCCCCCTTCCCTGTCCGCAATCGCAAGCTTTATTATTGCTTAAGCTTGGCTCTCCGGCCTGCGCTCCCTCCCCCCTCCTTTGGCGTGGGAGGCGGGGTGTTTGTAAGTTGTTTTTCCGGACCCAGCTCTAAATGGTTCCTTCTAAACCAGACAAGGATTTTCCATCGCCCAAAAGAGGCCATCAAGTTTTAAGATTGCGAGGCACGACTTCTAATAGCGTCCTCCGCGGAAAAGTACAAACAGTTCCTCCGACGAGGTCCCCCACCTCCCACGCGCTCCCCAGCTCGCCCTCCCCGCGGAGAGCCCCGCGACAGCCTCGCTAACACCTGTGAATCATCCGAGAGGCTGCCACCGCGGAGCGATTTGCATGCCCCCCCCCCGCCCTCCCCAGCGCCTGAGGCTCGCCGAGGGAGGACGGGGTTATTGCTTTATGATGATTATTTCCAGTCTTTCATATAACCAGCGCAAGTAGCCTTTCTCGATCTTGCCCCCACCTGAGCATCAGAGGACCCGCAAGCCTGTATCTGCTGCTACCCAGGGTTTGCGCACTGAAAGAACTACCAGAATTTGGTCGCGTCTTGCCACATCCTTTAACTCTTAAGACCTCCACCTCCCTCCTGAAGTCTAAAGCGTGTGCGTGCCTCTGTGGGCTACTCCTAAGCAGTCCTACACAAAACCCTGGGCTCCAACTGCAGATTCAGCCGAAACCAGCGAACAATTCTCAACTCCAAGCCCTAAGATCTAGCAAACCCACGCTAGTTGGGTTAACTACCCTCCCCTCTCCCTCCCTCCTAACTCATTCGATCTCTCTTGGTGATTAACTGCTCTGACGTACTTTAAAATAAAATATGCGAGTCTCTCTCCCCAGCTGACCATATTAATGCAAACTCCAAGACCTTGGTGCTGCTTTGATGGAAATAAAGAAATCACTCACAAAAATAGCAACCCACGTAGCCTGGCCCAGTATCCTTTTATGGAGCTGATGAGGGTTAACAGGAATGCCCCTTTGGACCCTTTTTTCGGAGAAAAGAAATCCCAGTAGAACTCACCACCACCACCACCACCACCACCTTCCACTCCTCTGTCTTCCTGTCCCCTCTGTGACTCAGCCAGTGGCTCAACCCAGCAGGGGGGAAATATATATGTATATAGGTATACATGCATATATACGCATCTAGAGTTGCACAGACATGCATGTATGCACATACATCCGTACGCACATACATATGCACTCACACGAACAAAACAAAGGCCATCGGGATAACAGGAGCAGATAAATGTGTTTGCCCAAGACCGAGCGTTAAAATGGAGTCATAAGAATCTCCCCACCGGGTGCTTATAAATGACTAAAATACAAAGGCTTGCGGTAAAACGCACAGGGAGCTGAGTCAAGCGCTCGCACCTCCCGGCTCCTCCCTCCCGCCCCCAGCCTCCGTCCTCCCTCCGCCCTCCCCCACCCCAGCACACTTCCTCCCCGCCCCTCGAGGAGACGGCTATTAAAAGCTGCTGACGTCAAAGGGACGGCCATCTTTGATGAGGGCAGAGCTCACGTTGCATTGAAGACGAAACCTCGGGGAGGTCAGGCGCTGCCTCCCCTTCCCTGCCTGCTCGGTGGCTCCTCCACACTCGCAACCTGCAGAGACTCGGCGAACAGCACCCTCCGGAGAAGCCAAGGTAAGAAGCCCCCTCCCCGATTGTGGTTCTGGCTCTGGACGGCTGCATACCCAGAAGGGACCACAGCTGGGCGGACCAAGTGAGCTTGGGCAAATGCAAGTGTTTGTGCACTTAGGGTGCGGTATCCGTGTTTGCACGTCTGGCTAGAACCTCGCCGGGGGCTTTAGAAAAGTATTCTCGAGGTGAGCTACTGGGGGAAGAGGTGAATGGGACACTGCAGATGAAGCGATGGGAAGGATACATGCGGAATAATAACTTACTCTTTTGAAATAGTAGTGGGACCCTCTCTCTCTTCCATCTTGCCATTCAATTTTCAGAGAGATATTTAGGCTGTTAAGGATTCTTTTTTTCCCTGTAGACCAAAAAAACAACAACAGAAAAAGCCCAAACAAAAAAGCTGCACTATCGTCCTACCCCGATTTTTATGACCGTGGTCATTAGGGCGCTGTTATCCAAGGGAGAATTAAGGAGCAGGCAGGGTGTGGGCGCTGAGGAGGCGAGAGGACATGGGGGAGTTCCCGCCCAGGGCAGGCTGAGCTGCGGCAGCGACTGCAGCCTCCATGCCCCACGGACTTGATTTATGCCGCCGGCTCCTCCTCAACCGCAGGCTGGCGGGAGGCGAGCGGGTCGTGCTGGGTGGGAGGGCTGTGCGGAGGACTGGCGCGGGTGGGTTCCCCTCGAGGACTGCGGCGGCCCGGGCTCAGCACCCTGGACAGCAGCACCCAGGGCCCGCGCTGGCGGCCGCGACCTTTCAGCACCGCGGACAGCGGTCCAATGGTCTTGCCGCATCTACCTGCGGCAGAGATGCCTGGCCAGGACTGGACGTGCCAGGGCAAGGGACCAGATTGTTTCTCTGAGACCCCCGTCTCATAGACACTTAATAAATCAGGCACAGTAGCTTAAAGTAATAAATAAATTATGTCCGCAGGGACTTCTTTACAGACGATTGCCTGTTCCCCTCATCTCCTGCATAGCTCAAAAAAAAAAAAAAAAAAAAAAAAAATCATAGTCTACTTGAGAAATCTTCCGTGTTGTTGGAAATCTGTCTCTTCTTTTAGGTAATAAAAACATCTTTTTAAAAAAAACATGCATTTATTCTTCAGTAATATGAAGGTTTTTGTTTGTTTTTAAACCCAGGATAGATTTTGGGTGGGCATCAGCCAGATACTATGGAGATGACAACACTGTTTATGGAAGTCATATATCTCTATATGTCCTATATGCATTTCTATTTGGTTAAAATTCAAGGTTAGATGAACTAAGCAGAATCAACTTTAAGAATGAATCCCACTGCCTCTTCCTCCTCCCATTACTCTTATAATTAGACAGGAATGCAAACACACATCCACAAAAAAATCACATTTCTGAGAAGTATTAAAGGTCCTATGTTTTGTATGTTTAACCTCTTTGACCATGTTTCGGAGTTAGTGAAAGCATTTCTCATCAACATTGATGATAACCGGCTGATGGCTTTTGATTTTGACAGCACTAGGGTTGGTCTTCCTCAGGAGAATCCAACTGTGTCCTTCAGGGTAATGCAGGTGAAAGAACTGGGTGTTGGGCTGAAACTGGATTCTGACCTAAAGATCTACTGCAATGTTTATTATTGCACTGCGGGATTTTGCTGAAGTGCTGATAAGTATTCTAACCATTTTCTACTCTGAGGCTTAGAGCCTCTGAGTGAGCAAACATTATTATATATTATTAAGATATATATATATATATATATATCTTAGCTTGATTTAAAAATTGTCATAAAATGGGCAGAATAAAAATTGTACTATTTGAGTAGTTGGTAAAGAAAAGTAGCAGCGTCATCTTCAAGAATATATATAACGCATTAAAGAAATGCTATTGTGATCCCCTTAAAAACTCCAAATAAGATACTGAATTAGTCATAGCTCCAATTAGCTACATACTAGAGATATTAAATTTTTCTCTACACATTCAGATTGTGATTTCACTTCCAGATGTTTATTTCCTAATTTTTTTTCTTTTTGATGGCTGCCATGTGCTTCTGACTATGTATATGCTGATTTGTTATTGTGCATGCATATAAAATTATTTGGGTGGAAATTTATTCAACAATATGTAACTATGTGGAAGAAGTTTATAACTCTGAAATGTTCAGACAACACAAACAGTGGAGTTTTATTGATGAAAGAAGGAGAGAAAATATGGGCAAGAATCTTTTGAAATGCTTAAGTTCAAGCTACATGTCCAGACACCTCTCTTCTGCATAGTTGCGTCAAATGAAAAGCCGAATGCTGCTGGAATTATGTGCTTGGACATTAGTAATTACTGCTGGTTTTTTTTTTTTTTTTTTTTTTTTTTTTTTTTTTGCTAGAGGAAGGCTGGATGAGGGGTAGAGGACTGCAGTGAAGCTGGCAACGGCGCAGAGCTGAAAGGAAGAGGCAAGGTGCACCACTATAGAGCTATTTCTAGAATAGCTTACTGAGAAATTAAAGACAAACATAATCAGAGCACGATTTTAACATTTCTGTTCATTGACAAGGTTCAGGAAAAATAATCCAGAGATTTTTTTTTTTCATTTTAAGTTTGAGTCTTAAAAATCCAGGGCAATGCAGTGAAAGAGGCAGGAGCAGATGGACAGAAAAATGAGCCAGAAAATACTCATGCAGACCTTCTGATGGTACCTGTTTGTTTATTTGTCTGCTTTTTTCTGCATTACCATGTTGGTATGCAAATTACAAAATAATTTACAATCTTTGTAACCTCTTCAGGTAAAATCTCTATAAGAATCCACAATTTTATTTTCACTTTGGTAAACATGCATAAACGCAATGCAAACTGCCCCTTAACTATCTTGCCAAAAGATACTCCTAAGTCTATCAGCCAAAAAGATTGATGCTTCTTTTAGTGATACCTAAGAGCTTCGTAGCCCTGGCTCTCAGCACAACTTTTAGGTTTTAACCATTAGTAGAAATAAGAAAAACAATTTGAGAAAGAGGTTGATGTAGGGAAAAAAATAGATGAATCTGCTTTTTAGATCATGCGCCAATGTTTCGCACATTGTGAGACTATTCATAATTTTGTAAAGGTAGAAAATATATGTTTTCAGCCTCAGCAGTGAGTACATTTCTGCAATGTCATCCCTTGTCCCTGGGGACCAACCTGATAGGAAGATATTGATCTATCAGTAAGCACCAGATACATAACAAAAACCCAAGAGGGTATAAAATCTCATAGCTTTATGGTCTTTGACCTCAACTAAATTCAGCATCTAGAAATCTTAATAGAAACAGTAAACATAAAACTTGACCAGGTAATAATACCAGAGTGAACATGAAGTAAAACAGTAGAAAGGAAATTATGATGGCATATAAAATTAATTTCCACGTGAATGTGACCAACAACAAGAAATGCAATTTCATAGGAGGAAATATCAAAGGGGGCTAGAATGATCTGTGAGAAGAGGTAGGAGACCTTTGAAGTTTGGAGAGAGGTCATGAAGGTCTGCTAAGTAGAGGTTGCATTAAGGATAAGCGGGACTTCAGTTGGGGCAAGCCCAAGTTATCTGTGCTAAAAGCAATCCTTAGAAATGTCCCTTGCCTTGGATGGAAGGGGAAGTCTGTGTGGAGGAATATGACAGAACAGAGAGCTGGTGCTGTCTATGGAAGGCTTTGGATACCAAACTAAGAACTTCATGCTTTATTCTCTAAGGTTGCTTTCTGAGAAGAATCTGATTTCACAAAGTAATCAGGTCCTTTTGGGATCCAACAGTTGTTATTGACAGAGTGGATTTAATCTGTGTTCTTCTGAAGAAGAGGGGAGCCAAATATTATCATAAGAGATGCCTTTTTTTAACTCAGCCTTTATTTAGGCATATTTTTAGGACACCAACCAGTAAGTGCTTGTCTCCATGAACGTATAAGTCCTACCCGGAAGCTAACTGTAAGTTTTGTGTTTCATTATTGATTAAAATAAATTATTCGACATGAGTACCTGCCAGAAAGACTAAAAAGTAGGTCAGAAATCTCGTAATGAGAGGTCTTAGAAGATGTACTTGAATAATAAACATGATGCAGAATCTCTTACACTTCTGAGTATTCTGCATCGCCAAACCCACTGTTTTAGATGGGTGGAAAAGATGACAGCTCTTCTGGGCATATTTCAGGCTGCTTGACAAATAGAACCAACTCCAAGTAACTAAAAATGGAAAGAAAGCAAAGTGCTCTGGTGATGACTTTTGAAGCCGGGGTGAGGCAAGGTAGGCAACCTATCAAATTTGTTTTCCTACTAACCTTGTAGGCTCTTGCTTGTAACCCTCACTCCAGGGCTAGTTTAAAATAAGAACTATACACGTTTCCTTCTTAACCTTATGGTTACTACTCTCACAGTGGAGCTTTTAAATTCACAATGCTGACAAAATTGTTGGGCCAAAATAACCAATGGCCTCATGTGGAGAGAGAAATGGCGGTTATAGACCTAGGTTTGGTTGCTGTCTCATTCTGGCTGTGAATGAGGGAGCCAAGAGACTATCGTCATTTCTTCACCAAAATATTGGCAGGAGAAATGTGGCAGGATGGCAGGATGAATGTTTTGATTTCTAAAGTGATAACCTAGGGGGAATTTGGAGGTAGTGATGTTTGATGTATTAGGAGGGCGTCAGGCTGGTTGTTATTAAACTGTGTCCAGAGGGCCTTCTTTGGCTAAAAGAAAAAGAAGAGATGAGACGTAGCATTGTGGAAGCAGGAACAATGAATTAAAAAAAGAATTGCAAAGAAATTAGCCTTAAAAGAGGAAAGAGAGCCGGGCGTGGTGGTGCACGCTTGTAATCCCAGCATTCGGGAGGCTGAGCCAGGAGGATCACGGTTCACGGACAGCCTCAGGTATTTAGTGAGGCCCTCTGCAACTTAGTGAGACCCTGTTTCCAAATAAAGAATAAAAAATAGAGATGGGGTGGAGCTCAGAGGTAGAATGCCCCTGAGTTCCATCCCCAAGGCCACAAAAAAAAAGAAAGAAAAAGACTTGAGAAAAATTCTCAGAGAACCTCTGCTGCGCTGTGAAATCTTCAGAATTGCAGTTGTTGCCATAACAATAATATCTGCTCTTTCTACATTATTTTATTCACAAAGATCTGCAGTGCTTTGCTCAAGATAAAAGGCCAAGCAGTTTCTGATTTCTAAATGAATGATGCAAACCACAGTCATGTGTGCTCAGACATAATATTAGATAGCACTGAGTAAGCCATAAATCTGATTTAGAGGACAAGAAACACCGAAAGCACTGATCAGGGAGAATAGGCCTGTGAGGAAGAAGAGAGCTCTACTCATTCTACGAGTTTTTATCTGAACCAGCTAACTGAATGCTTGCACCAACGTTAGAGTCAGGCTGCTACTATTATTTCCACTTTACAGATGAGATAACTGAGGCTTAGCCAAGACCAGCTGAGCTATAAAACATATACTGTGCTATTTCTTACTTCGCCCACCTTTTTCCCATCAGCCACTCTTCCTCCTCATCTGGACAGCAAGGCATAATGGTAAAAATGCTGGTCAGGAGCCAGCAGCCCTGGTGCTGTCCCTGAAGCAAGTGCTTATGATTCCCTGTTTGGAAATCCCAGTCTTTATGTCTCTCGAGTACTGTTCAATTCAACTTCTTCATCTGCAGACTGATAGAAGTGGACTAATGTTGGTCACCATCCCTACCAATGATGCCCCCACAGCAGTGTGTCTGGATCTGGCTACCATGGTCTCAGCTGGCACTGCCTTAATGATGCCCCAGTTGCTGACCTGCCCTCCCCCATCATAAGAGTAATGCATCCCTCGCCTCCCTTACCCTCAATCTTTTTTTCTTTTTCTTCTTTTTTCAAAATTGCTTTGACATCATCTTTCAGAAGCCTTTCCTGTCAGACAAGAAATCCTGGCTTTTTCATCAAAGTCCTAGTCTGAGTCACCCTGCTTTGGGTATCTCCCGTCCTTCTTAATCAGATTTATAGCTGTCTGGCACACTATCTCCTACAACCCGGCCAAACTTCTTATAATTCCTTCTTCAACTGAATTAACTGTTTTGAAAATTTCTTTCTAGACTTTCTTTTTAAAAAGGGGTCATCTCCTGTGTCTGACATAAAGCCATGTATTAGCTGCTAACTCTTCATTTCTCCCTCTTCCTCTGCCACTTAGAAAAGAGAATACAGGTGCTTTTGTAGAATGTGTGAGTTGTTAAGTACTAAGTAACATTTCTAGATGACCTGAATCATATGATGTTGATAGCTCAATCAACCTGAATCACATGTTGTAGTTCAGAAACTAAACACATGGGGCTGGGGTGTAGCTCAGTGATAGAGAGGTTGTTGCTTGATATTCTCGGAGCCCTGGGTTCTATCTAGCAACACACACACACACACACACACACACACACACACACACACACACACGTTCTCTCTCTCTGTCTCTCATTCATTCTCATTCTCTCTCTCTCTCTCTCTCTCTCTCACTCACTCTCTTATGTCCCAGAAATGACATGTACTACTTGTTATATGCGACTTCATATTTCAACATCTTTTCACCTAGTTATAAAGTGTTATATCACAAGAGTAGATTTTAGCTGATGTTTTATTGCTGACTCACAAACATTCACCTTAGCGGTGATTAACTGATTGATTTAAAAAAAATCTGTATCCCCGCTAAGAAATGGGGGAAATCCTGTTTAAGTGTTAGTATTTTCATTCAAACGCTTACCAGAGAAACTCAGTTAAAGTCAATTATGCCTGCTTGGGCTTGATGCTGAATGACAGCTGTATTAGTTTGTGGCTTGCTTTTTGATCATAGAAAAATATATTCGATCCTTGTTTTATTGTTTTGTGGCTGACCTGATTTGATTCATATAACTCAACGTTGTCTTAATTCTCATGTCTTGAGTGGAAACCATTTGTGCTGTCTGCTGATTTACTGTGTCTTGTATTCCAAGATGGTCTTTTTTTAAACTTAAAGAGCAAGGTTATTTTCCTTCAAAGTGACAGGTCCTACAAAATGACCATTTGGTCCTAGCTTCTCTATTCCTTCATTTATTCAAATGACAGGATTTACAGGTTTTTTTTTAACTTGGAGATGACATTCTGTGCCTGTGGACTTGAAAAGCCGGTTTCTGTCCTTCTCTGCTAACAGTATGGAAGAAAACCAGGGCCTCTCAGGTGCCCCCCTGAGGCCAGAGTTCAGTCCTGCACTCCTGCCTCATCCCTGTTTTTCAGAATTCTCTGGCTCTGAGGCTTGCAAGCTGGACAGAGTTGCCTTTCCATGAAGTGTCTCAGGTCAAATTGTCCATCTCCTTTATTTATATTTTTATACAATTTGAAAGAACAATGACTATAACATTGAGAAATGGAGAATTTCTAAATTTCCCTGCAATGAGTCAAGGTTGGCTGATGGCCCGCAATAGGTAAATCACATGGTTATTTCTTCATTTAAAAATAGAAATTAGAGGGAAATGAGTGCCAGGAAACCTGCTGGGAAGAACACTGGCAAACGATCTCCATATGCAGTAGTCTTGTTGAGTGTTTTTTTTAAAAAAAAGTTTAAGTGGTAAAATCCATTATAACTTCACTTCACTAGAAAAATTTACTGGCAATCAAAATAGTGTTTGAGAACTTACTGAAAGTAGACATTGTTTTTTTCTGATTTCAAAATGACTGTCTGCATAACCCTCAAACATAAAACTCTTTTATTCTGGCACTCTTCATTCATTCATTCATTCATTCATTCAACAAATATTTATTGTACATCTGCCACCTATCAGGAAATACTGTGTGTACTAGTTTTAAAGAAAGCAATTAGTAAAAAGGCATGTTTCTGCTTCAGAATGCTATGGTCATCATCTTCATTTGGGATATTATTATTTTAGATATGTTTCAAATAGGATCCCCTTTAGACATTAACTAACTCAGAAAGAACTCAACTTAGAACTTGGCTCTCTAATGTATGTAATTGATTGAAGGTTTCTACGATTCTTCAATACCTGTAAAAAGATTACTGCATCGTAAGTATACAAATAGATCCAATTGTGTATATATGTATGCTATATATATACACACACATATATAGCATATATAAACATATAATGGCCTTTGCCATTAGGAAACTGAATAAATATCTACATTATACGTCTTATAAATTTGTCTTTATTTACATGGCAATCAACTACAATGAAGGCCTGTATTCCAGTATCCCAGCCTACTGGGACTTCTCTCTCCCTAGACCATCTCTAACATTCAAGAGGAGTAAAGCTTCAAGAAATATGATACCTCTTGGGTCAGAAAACCTATTCTCAACTCTAAAACTCATGGACAAATACAAGGACAGAATGACAGAAAATGCAGTATCTTTTGGTAACTCCCAGGCCAATATTCTTCCCTCTTCTGAAAAATTTCATAACTAACTAAACAGAGTTCAGAAATCCGAGATTAAGTAGAAGCCTAATCTTCCAACTGCTACTTTGTTTTGTTTTGTTTTGGAACTGGGTATTGAACTCAGGGGCATTCTACCTCCAAGCTATATGCACAGAGACCTATTTTTATTTTATTTTGAAGCAGGGTCTTGATAGTTGCTGAGTCTTGTTTAATTGCTGAAGCTGTCCTCAAACCTGTAAACCTCCTGTCTCAGCCTTCCAAGAATAGGGATTGTGAGCATGAGCTACCATGCCTGGTTCCTCAATTCCTACTTTTAGAAATTTAACTCTTCATATAAATCAGTAAGGTTCCTATCTCCCTTTTAAGGTTTATCACACTACTTTGTAATTACCTACTGCTATATTTTTCTTTCCTAGTAGACTATGGAAGTCCTTGAGAGTAAAGATAACACCTTAGCCATCTCTGAATCTTTAGTACCTATAACGTTGCCTGTCACACACCAGGTATATACGAAATGAATGAGTGACTGAGGATCCAGCAATATTTTTGCAGAAAAAAGAATTCTACCACTGTAAGTAAGTCTGCCTTTTATTAATAAAATATTCTGATCAGGATAATACAGGAATTGTGTAGCCCTGCAAGTAGATTCACCCTAAGTGTTCAAGTAACATGATATTGCAGCAAGGTATTTTGGTCACCTGCTGTTTTATCATTTACGAGTCGGGAGTTAAAATGCCAATGTCAGAAAATTCTCAAGAAAAGCATTGGTAAGCACAGGGTTTATATTCAGTTATTGAAAGTCACTACCTAAGTAATTTAAATTAGTTTCACACATACAGCTAAAGTTGTTTGGCATGAATAAAATATTCAGTTAAGATTACTAGTTGGGTGTGGGGGTGAACCTCTAATCCCAATACTTTTGAAGCTGAGACAGGAGAATTGAAAGTTCCAAATTAACTGTGGCAACTTAGTGAGACCCTATTTCAAAATAAAAAGGGCTGGAGGTGTAGCTCAGTGGTAGAGGGCACCTGGGTTCAATCCCCAGTATGACACACACCAAAAAAATATCTTTCACTAGGATTTTTATGCTACTATCCATACATCCATTTTGACATATAATTACCAAGGACATAAATGTTTGGCTTTGGCAAACTTGAATTCAGGGTCACATATTTACTGCTGCTCTGTTGGAAATGTGCATGGTATACACAAGTCCTACCTGTTGCTTTGGCTTTCTGGAAAGTGTCCTCTAACTCTGCCTCTTAAATAGCCAGCGTCCTCTTATCTAGGAGTCAGAAATAAACCTTAGTATGATGTGGTCAATTAGTCTCATTTATCTTTAGAAAAAAATTATTACAAACTGAGTATTGTACCCTGTTTCTGCACATGAAACAAGTCTTAAGCCAGAGCCAGTCGCCCTGTGTTCCACTTTCTCCAGAGTACAATGAAGATATCACTTAATAGTCATAGAGGAAAAGTGAACGAATGGACCACATGCCGTACTAGACCCTTGGCCTATGTTAGCTAATGGCGTTTCCACAGCAACTTTTAAAGTGGTTGGAACTCTTATCCCTGTGGCTGCAAAGCCCACGATTTCCCCCTCCACCCCATGCATTTTTCCATAAGCCACACACAATCTCTTGAGGCCCTCTAGCAGACCTTCATGTTTTACATGTGTAGACCCTCATCTTTTTTATTTTTTTATTTTTTATTTTTTGTTTTTTGTTTTTTTGCGGGTCTGGGGATGGAAACCAGGGGCATTCGACCTCTGGGCTACATCCCCAGCCCTATTTTTTATTCTTTATTTTGAAACCTTGACCCTCATCTTCTACACATCAAACTTCTGATGTGTAGACCTTGAGTCAGCAAAATCCAAAGAGCTCAGTTCTCTGGGTTAAAAAGTCAGGTGACTTAACGGTGGTATGAGTGACCAGGGAAAACCAAATGTCCAGGTGAGTTCACTGGGCGCTGGATTGTCATATGGCTGCACACCAACTCTACCGCTGTGGCTGTATGACCTGCAACAACTTCTGTAGCCTAAACTGACCCTCAGTTTGCCCATCTCTAAAAAGAAAGCAGTGACTGCCATGAATGTGTCAGGAGGTTGTCAAGAGACCTAAAGGAGCTCATGCTGTGAAGTACTGTTTCCTCCCCCACCATGAGAGAGAGGAAGGGACAATTGTTACATTCCATCATCTGCCATTTACCATGCCAGGTTTCTAGGTCCTTGATTGCATGTTGTGTGAAGGTAATATGCTTCATTTCCTCTTTATTATGTTTTTGCTTAGAGAAACAACAGGTCTTGGTATCACATTATTTTTAACTTGAACAGCATGCATGATAAGTTGGGAAAATGTTAACAATATTTGATTTTTCTACTTGGGGAAGATTTATTTGATTATCATTTCTGCTTTGGGAATGACCTTGTGATTCTCAGGGTGATGTTTGGACACCCAAGAAGCTCAGTTGTCATTTAACTAAATACTGGTCCCTTCTTCTTAATATATAAGATTTTAAAGGCCTTTGAGGAGCTAGAAGAGGTGATATAACAATTTTATTCTTATCCTTTAGTTTATGAAAAAAAATTGCTGCAAGCTATTTAGTGAACCATTACTGAAACCACATCTGTTGGCTTAATTTTGTATTCAGCTTTGTGTTTCGTTTTTCCTTGCAGGCCTGGGGGTAGGGAGTTAGGTTGGTTATCAAATATTGTGTGTGCATGTGTTTTTCTATGTGCAAACCCAGACTCTTTCAAGAGTTCTACATGCAAGCCGGGTGTGGTGGCGCACGCTTGTAATCCCAGCATTTGGGGGGCTGAGACAGGAGGATCGTGGTTCAAAGACAGACTCAGCTACTACTTAGTGAGGCTCTTTGCAACTGAGTGAAACCCTGTTTCAAAATAAAGAATAAAAAATAGGGCTGGGGTGTAGCTCAGGGGTAGGATGCCCCTGGGTTCCATCCCCAGTACCACACACCCAAAAAAGAGTCCTACATGCATCCCCTCATTGTCAGAACCTTTGGCTTTATTTATAAAGCAATAAACATTAAACTGCATAGGCAAGTTAAATAAACTACAAAATATATGCTCCAAAGCTACATTCATGGAACGATACCTCTTCAAAGTTGGAAAAGGCTTCCAAAGAAACTCTATATGCAACAATGACCTAAAATTCTGCTTTAGGGAGAATACCTAAAAATCCAGATCTAAAACACAAAAGATCTTGCTGAAGCCGGGTGTGGTAGCGTGAGCTTCTTGCTGAAAAAAGGTTTTGAAACCCTTACTATCTTTTGAGCATCTACTGTGTGCTAGTTATTACATTCCTGTTTATTGTAGCTAATTTTATATTTAATTTCTGCAGCAGCCTTCTCAGTGGTGGGTAGATTTTTCGACTCTTGACTCTGAGAGGACACTCTTTGGTCAAGACTTTGCCACAGATTCTAAGATGCTAAAGACCCACCCTTCTCCCACAAACCAATGTCAAGAATTAGTGACAAAAATATCAGACGTTTTGTTAAAGCTGGATTGAAGGGGAAATGGCAGCCAGAGCCAGGCCATCAAACTTTCTTACTCCATTTTGGTCCTATTACAAGGCTAGACATTGGAGCTTATAAAAAGAAAGGGCTGTAGAAATATGTGTAGTCGACAGGACAGCAAAGAAGCCATAGACCCTACCTTACTAAGTGGCAGAGCCTGCCCTCAGGAAGCTTGCAGTTTGGAGGAGCATAAAATGCAAGCTTGCTGTGGGCAGGCAGATCTTATAGAAAAAACAAAAAACCAAGAGGAAGACTGAGTTACTCTTGTAGGTGCCTACTTCCCATACAGCCGCTGAAGGGACTAGAAAGGAAAAGGTGTCCACAATAAGCTGCCACAGCTCCTAACAGGAGCCTGGCCTTTGCTCACCTGGTGACATTTCTTGTTTTTTTGCTGTGGATTGGAGTACCAGCTGCCCTTGGGGAAAACCTGATGCTCTATTTTTTTTTCCTTCTTTCCTGCTCTCCTCTTGCCTAGAATCATAGGTTTAGAGAGCTGTCACAGACCTTAAAAAATGCATTTTTAAAAATTGAGAAACGACAAGGCTCTAGCATAAATCACTCAGCAAGGTCACAGAGTGAGCCTTGCAGCTGGAGCTCCTGGCGAACACTGCCCTGAACTGCCTTGCCTCTTCTCTGTCTCGGCCAAGTTTTCTCTTGCACAGGTCTACTCTCCAGTTGGCAAATCTCTCAAGTCTGTTGTCACTCTTAGAGATCTTTGGCCTCAAATGGTGACCCAATCTCTTCTAATCAGGGTAGCAGCTCTGCTATAATTCTGAACTTCCTGAAAAGGTTGGCTCTATTATGTCGATTTGGGTATTACATGTGGTGAAAAACCCAAACATAAGTGACTTTAGCAGAAATGGAGACTTAGATGAGTGTGGTGGCACACACTTGTAATCCCAGTACTTGACAGCCTGAGACAGGAGGATCTGATTTCATGGCCAGTCTCAGCTATTTAGTGAGGCCCCCTGCAACTTAGTGAAACCCTGTTTTAAAATAAAGATAAAAAATAAAATAAAGAAAAAAAATAATTGGGCTGGGGGTGTAGAATGCCCCTTGGTTCCATTGCCAGCACCATAAAAAAAAAAAAGGAAAAAGAAATTGGAGACTCATTGGCTTAAAGAATCTAAGTAAATGTTGAGCAATCAAACCACGGGAAATACAAAGACATAGCTGGGATTCAAGAAAAAGTCAAGCACAGCATTTAAACACTACCAGTCTTTCTCTTTCTCTCCTTCCTTCTTTCCTTCTTTCCTTTTTGTGTGTCCTCCCCTCCTGCCTCTATTTCTTTCTGTACATTGAATTCCCTCTTCTCTTCCCCCTCTCTCCCTCCTTCTCTCCTTCCCTCCCTCATTAAAAAAAATTATTTCTTTTACCTGGGCATGGTGGCACATGCTTGTAATCTCAAGTACTCGGGAGACTGAGACAGGAGGATAGCACGTTCTCAGCCAGCCTCAACAACTGAATCCCTCCACAACTCAGTGAGCCCCTGTTTCAAAATAAAAAGTAAAATAGGGACTGGGGTATATCTTGGAGGTAGAGTACCCCTGGGTCCAAACCCCAGTACCACACATACACAAAAATCACTTCTTCACTCCACACACCAGAAACAAAGATACTTCCTGCACATCCATTGTGGATATAGAATTATACCCTATGTTCAAAAATCACAGGAAATATTTGTGAATGCCCCCACTGGGACCAGGTGCACAATCAACTGCGGGTGTTGAATGTCATGGAAACGTATTATTTACATGCTGAAGTCACACAATTCAATCAAAGAAAGAACCAGTTTCAATATAGGCCATCTTTTCTTCTTTTCTCCACAAGTTTGTGTCAAATTAAAATAAAAAAACACACAGGAACAAAATTTCTACTGCTTTAGAAAAATAGTCCTTATAAATATTAAATGAACTTAACAGAAGTGAAGAAGAATACTCCTTTGACATCTTTCTGTTACATAATTTTCTGGTCTGTAATATGTTCCCTCCACGTGACAGTTCATTCACCAAATACTTATTGTGTTCCTCTTATATGCCAGGTACTTCCTAAGTGGTGGGGATAAGCAGAGAACAAAGCAGATAAAGTCCTCATCCTCATAGAGCTTACCTTACAGTAGAGAATGACAGACAGTCCTATGAATAAAATAATGCAGATGTGGGGCTAGGGTGATGACATCAGGGGGCAAGATGATGATTTGGGAAAGGGATGCTTTGATGGAAGGATTCTCTCTAGCAGGTGCCATTTAGGCAAAGACCAAATCATCTGTGGGTGCAATGATTTTTTTTCTGTGATGGGTAATGAACTCATAGCCTCCCATATACTGGACAAGCATTCTCACTGAGCTACATCCCCAGCCCTTTTTATTTTTTATTTCAAAACAGGGTCTTGCTAAGTTGCCCGAGCTAGCCTTGAACTTGCAGTCCTTCTTCCTCAGATTCTCAGGGATTACAGACACATGCCACCATGCCCAGTGGGTGCAATGATTTTATCCCTTCTGATTCACCGGTTCACTACCTTCAGAAGAACTCCAGTACTTGACTCCATTATTTATCAGCAATAAAAACAAACTAGACCTTGGTCTGAATTATGTAAATATGCTTTCCTATTATCTTTTCTTTTTTCTCCCAGTCTTCAAGACAAGGGGGAACTAATTACCACAAATACAGTGGGAAATCAACCTCTTTAAATAGTGCTTCTTTACAGCAGACTTTTAACAAAGGCTGTAATTGCAAGTTTTGGATATTATTATTATTATTATTATTATTATTATTATTATTATTATTATTACCAGGGTCATTCTACCTCCAAGCTATACCCCTAGCCCGATTTTTTATTCTTTATTTTGAAACAAGGTCTCACTATGTTGTGGAGGGCCTTACTAAGTAGCTGAGGATGGCTACTGCGATCTTCCTGTCTCGGCTTCCCAAGTACCAGGATTACAAGCATGTGCCACCACAACAGGCTGCCCCTTTTGAAGTGGGCAAGATTCCCCCCCTTTTGAAGTGGGCAAGATCCCCAGAATCTTTGTTGACATGCCTCTTTGATATTTGACAGGTTGGTAACTTAAAAAGAACCATATCCTATTTAAGCAGGTTTTATCAAGTCACTTACCAAACAATTTTTATTGATTCACCCTTTATCTGTTAAATGATATTCATTTCTTTCTTCCAACCTATTTCCTACTACCTAATTTTTTAACTTCATGATAGCTCTGTAAAGGAAGGCGATAAAGAAACCATAACCACTTTGCATATTTTTTTAAACTGAGGCATACAAAATTTGATTGCTCTAGAAAAGATCACCTACTTATTCAGTTGTGGAGCCTGCTTAGGGATAAAGGTTGACCAGATGTCCAGTTCCTCCATCTTACTCTTAATCCCATAAATAGAAAGTAAATGATTCATAGGCTTCATGCTATTCACAAACTTACTTTATTTGGCCAGATTGAGTTTGTAAAATCCTTAATCTTTTGCCCTGAGGCAGGATATCTACTCTCCAATTTGCTACAGAGCCTAACATGACTTATTTTACCTGGTTTAGTCCACATATTTTCATTATATTTTCAGCACTGTAGGCATTTGAGTTTTCTCCAATTGCTACCAAGGTTATGGAATTTCTGGTGCTTCTGTCATCTGTCAGAATCAGAAATGATTAGAAGGCCAGGTCTGGTGATGCATGCTTGCAATCCCAGCATTGGGGAAGCGGAGACTAGGGGATTGCAGTTCATGGGCAGCCTCAGCTACTTAGCGAGACCCTTCGCAACTCAGTGAGATCTGTTTCAAAAAATAAAAAAGACTAAAAAATAGGACTGGAGGTGTAGCTCAGAGGTACAATGCCCCTGAGTTCCATCCCCACTACTACAAAAAAAATGATTAGAAATTTTCTGGGTTGTTTTATCACAACTTGTTCCTGTGGATGTCTTACTATATTATTTCAATACTTGAAAAAAAAAAAGCTGAGCAAGTAAGTGGCACCAAATAGACCACCAATTTTTTTTTTTACCTAAATAGAATTCAAAGGGTCTTAGATTTTTGCTTTCCCCATAAACCCTCACAGGGAGTATGGTGACGTCTACGGATCCCTTTTAAGATTGATATATTGCTGGATGTGGTGGTACATTCTTGTAATCCCAGTACTTGAGAGGTTGAGACTGGAGGATCACAGGTTCCTGGCCAACCTCAGTTACTTAGCGAGGCCCTCCGCAACCTAGTGAAAACCTGTTTCAAAATAAAAAATAAAGCCAGGCGTGGTGGTGCATGCTTGTAATCCCATGTTTGGGAGGCTGAGACAGGAGGATCACACAGGTTTGAAGCCAGCCTCGGCTACTTAGTGAGGCTCTCAGCAACTTAGTGAGACCCTGTTTCCAGATAAAATATAAAATAGGTCTGGAGGTATAGCCCGGAGATAGAAAGCCTTTGGGTTCCACCACCAGTACCACCAAAAAAAAAAAAAAAAAAAGAATAAAAAATAAGGCTGGAGGTATACCTCAGAGGTAGAATGCCCGTGGGTTCAATCCCCAGTACTGCAAAAAAAAGTGATCATTCTAATTTATAAAATTAAATA
This sequence comes from Muscardinus avellanarius, assembly GCF_963383645.1. NCBI lineage: Eukaryota > Metazoa > Chordata > Mammalia > Rodentia > Gliridae > Muscardinus > Muscardinus avellanarius. The sequence continues at coordinate 8,027,522 of NC_137805.1, read as the reverse complement.
CATATGATTATATAGGAAAAAATCATATTGAAGGACAATTATCAAAATATTTTTTAAAAAACAAAATTTGTATCATATAGTAAAATGCTTTTGTTAAAGCACCAAGCTGGGCGTGGTGGTGCACGCTTGTAATCGCAGCATTTGGGAAGCTAAGACAAAAGGATCACAGTTTGAGCACAGCCTCAGCTATAGTGAAGCCCTTTGCAACCCTTTGAGACCCTGTTTCAAAATAAAAAATAAAAACATAGGGCTGGGGTTGTCACTTGGAAGTAGAATGTCCCTGGGTTCCATCCCCAGTACTGCCAAAAATTAATTAATTAATTAATTAATTAAAGCATCAACTAGCACTATTTAGCGGGGGATTGTCTTAGCATTCCTCCTGCTATCTTCCAAAGACTGCCCATGTAATTTAGAGGAAGGAAGATTTATTTGCTCGCAGTTTTCCTGGAGATTTGGGGATTCAGTCATCTGAGGCCAGGGACTGTGGACCTCGGAGCCTGGTGATAGGAAGCGGAGACAGGGTGAGTACAGACTTGGCTCTCACATCATGGAGGACGGAAGCAAGAGAGCAGGTCAAGGAGGAGCCAGTACAATCTCCAAGGCCGCACCTTCAGGGACCCCTCCTTAGCAACCCAGCCCTGCTTCCAACATTGCTACCTTGCCTCTGTTCGGCTAGAAGGGCATTCCAAATCCAAACCACTACAGGAATCTATTAACTATCAGAATTTCAAAGTGGTAATGAGAATGTATGAGATTTCAAGATATCTGCAGTAACTAAAAATGATATGAAGATTCCTTAGGTTTCTACTGGTGCCACATCAATGTCTAAGCCCTTCTGTACTCCGCAGTGATAGAGTGGGAAGAAGACAGTGAAGATGAGTAAGACTTTCTGGACTTAAACTGGAAAAAAAAAAGCCCAACAGCCTATTTTGTAGTGATTCTTTATTTGAAATTTCACTTGGGCCTGTCTTGGTAAAGGCAATTGCATTTGAAGACTTTTCTCTCTCTCTCTCCAAAAGTCTCCCCTATTTAAGAAAGAAATCTCACCTTTCTCTTCTAATTATAATAGCTACCCACAATGCTAGCAATGATTCTCAGGCAGCCCTCTGCCCAGAGAGTGCTTTGGCAATAGGAACCCGAGGGAGGAGGCAGTGGAAAAAACCCTGAAGGCTTTTCAGCTGTGCTGCTGCGTCATGGAAAACAGGCCAGGCAACAGCGTGGCGGCCTCACAGCAGGCCAGAGCCTTCATCTCCCTCCATAGATTAGCAGTGACTGACTCACCCAGCTGCCTATGCCTAGTCAGGCACTTTCAAAGAACATTCTGAGTTTTGACCATCCATTTATCTTCTCATTTGTGACATCAGATGGCAGACCCACGAATATTAGGCCCTGGACAAGAACTTTCTACTTTTCACATCTTATACCAGCTTCAGTTAACTATGCCCAGGAAGGACAAAAAAAAAAAAAATCAAAGTCATTGAAATTATATAGTTGGAACATTCTTAGGTTGGGTCCTTCCAGAAGCAGATCCCGAGTGAAGGATATGAGCACATTTATTTTATTTGGGTCCTAGGAAGCACCGTAGATGGGTTAGAGAAACTAGACAGGGTTTTGAAAGTGAACAATACAGGGGGCATTAATAGGTAGGTTGCCACCTGCCGGGGCACCATCCAGCTAGAAAGCTCACTGGAAGGGAGTGTGTAAGGTACATGAATTGCCCCAGTTGACAGGCGGGAAGCCAGGACATTTGTCCCATCCTTCAGTGCCTAATGACTCTATCAATGGAGGCCCTCAAAATGCACGTGAAGGGGGAGTGACAAGGGGACATATTCGGGCATCAGATGGCTGCTATAAGTTTGTAACCTGTTGTGGCCAGATGCCCCAGGTGTCATAACAGCCACTCCAGTTTTGATACTTTCATTTCGTAGCCATTCATGTATTCGCCACACAGTCATTTAAGCTCCTACAAGGTACCATTTATTCAACACTCAGGAGCCAAGGTTTTTGTATGCACCATCTTGTTTGATTCTTATTACAACCTGCAAGGTATTATCAGTTTCATTTTACAACTCAAAATACTGAGGTGCAGTGAGGTTAAATAAGCCACCTTGTTCTTAACCTTGAAAATGGCGGAGCTGAAATTCCCTTCAGGGTTCATCTTTAAGCCTAAGCTCCATCTATTGTAAGCCATACCCCAGTTAGATGGGGGTTCTAGTCTTCTGTTGATTTAAGCCAAGGCTCAGTCATTCCCAACCCCTCTACCACCCTTTCTCCTCAATCCTCCCCCCTCCCTTCTTTATCTCTCTCCATCCTTTATCTCTATTTCAAGAAATTGGCTCCAGAGAATTAACTCCTATCCCTAGGGTGTTCCAAACCCTCTCTTGAGCTGCCACTCCCACCTCCAGCCCCTTATTCTAGGCACTGTGGCCACTATCTTCAAGCTCATTGCATTGCTGAATTTCCAAGTCCTCAAACACCCTCCAATGCACTCAGCTGATGATGTGTGCTCCTTACACCAGCATACGTCAGTCACTTGGGCAAGTCCTGGAAAAGAAATCTGAAAGCCATCTCTTTGTGGCATTTTGTAGTTACAGGGATGCTCTCACCCAAGCAAACTGAACCAAATGGTTTATTTTGAAGTATCAGGTCAAAGTATATGTCCTAATCTTCTGTTGTTGGTATTATAAAAATAAGAGGGCTGGGGCAGGGGCCAAGAGAGTTTGTTCTAGCCTGCGAGCAAAAGAGTAGGAGGGAGGGCAGCTCTCACACTTGTGCTGAACTCTAGTGTTCAGGGGGTGAAACCATAAAGGGAGTGGGTGTGGTGCAAGAGAATGCCACAGGGCTCCATTTCAGAGCTTATATCCCCTTCCCACCCCTCACAGGTCAAAAACAGAAAGTCGTAGGTAAAAGATCTAAAAAAGAAAGTGGCAGATTGCTGATGGGAAGTGCCCAGTATAGATAGATCAGGGAGTGTGCATTTTATACCATGGGTTTCAATAAGCCATTTGGCTTACAAAATTCAAACTGTTTTAATGCTGAAAAATGACCTGGTTTTAAATCTCATCTTAGATCCCTACTCCAGGTTCTTTTGAACCTCTGGGCCTGTCGTGTCTCCTCTGTGGCCTTAGAGAACAGCTGAGTTTTATATACATGCCTGCATATGTGTTTATAATACATACCTACTCAACAACAAGAACACTTCCGAGAAATAGATTGCGAGGCAATTTCAGTGTTGTGTGAACATCATAGAGCGTGCTCACCCAAACCCGCGCGATATAGGTCATCACTCCGTGTCGCCTCTTGATGGGGTAAAGAGAAGCAATAACACAAGATGGATGAAGCTGTGTCAGTGTAACACAGCACACTGTTTTTTTTTTAATAAAAATTTTAAGTAGAAGGATTATACTCTAAAATAATGAGAAAATATATAATGTAGTAAATCCATAATCCAGTAGCACAGGAGCTCATTATTAAGTTTTGTGTACTATAAAGAACTGTATGCACTGGCTTTTGTGCACTGCGCAGTGAGGTGGGTTTGTTTACACCCACGATAACACCAACAGGCGAGTAATATGTTGCACTACAGCGGGGGCAACATCGCAGGGTGATAGGAATTTTCCAGCTCCGTTATGATTTCATAGAACCCCTGTCCCATCTGCAGCCTGCCACTGACTGAAACATGTTAAGCAGTGCAGGAGTGGATTTGAAATTCCCAAACATGTGCATCAGATATGATATTTCAAGTAAGAGTAGGAAGGTCGGGCGTGGTGGTGGCACACGCTTGAAATCCCATCATTCGGGAGGTGGAGACTGGAGGATCTCCATTTGCGGACAGCCTCAGCTACTTAGCAAGTCCCTTTGCAACTCAGAGAGACCCAGTTTCAAAAGCAAAAGAGACTAAAAACTAGGGCTAGGGGTGCAGTTCAGAGGTACAATGCCCCTGGATTCCATCTCCAGTTCCGAAAAAAAAAGAAAAAAAAAGAAAAAGAAAAAAGGTAAGAAGAAGAGAGAGAATGACAAGGATACTAGAGAGAAGAGGAAGCAATTTTATCATTATTTTGGCTTTGGAACACAACTGAATTCTATGCTGAGGCCTGTCCACATTTGCTTTTTAATTGTTTTATTAATATATGTTTTTGAGATGGGCTCTCATTACATTGCCCAGACCAGTCTCAAACTTACGGGCTCAAGCAATACTCCTGCCTCAGCCTCCCAGGTAGCTAGGTGTGGGTGTGTGTCACCATGCTCCACACTGTCCACCTTTATAAAGTACAAACTAGCCGGGCGTGGTGGCGCACGCTTGTAATCCCCGCGCTTGGGAGGCTGAGACAGGAGGATCGTGCAGGTTCGAAGCCAGCCTCAGCTACTTAGTGAGGCTCTCAGCAACTTAGTGAGACCCTGTTTCCAAATAAAAATATAAAATAGGTCTGGGGGTATAGCCCGGAGGTAGAAAGCCTCTGAGTTCCACCCCCAATACTACCAAAAAATAAATAAATAAATAAAAAGTACAAACTAAACTTTTGGTGGCTGTGGGTGGGCATGCAAGAGGTAGAGAACTACTTTTATAAATTTTAAAAACTCCAGAGTTACTAAGCACTAAACAGACTGCTCCATGTCCGTGAAGTCACTCACACACTCATCATCATGTCCAATGCAGTGGGTACTCTCAATATTTCCAATTATGGATGGGGAAACTGAGGTTCCAAGGGGTAATAAGGAATATGTGCAGACCCATGTAGTCAGTGGGGTAGGAATCACTGGCACCTGCATGACCTTGAGCTAAAGCCCCATGCTACAGCACAATGTCCCCCTACCTCTTTCCCCACCCCCACCCCAGTAGAGGATCAGAGAAAGAGAAGCCTCCTGACTCGGGGGATGCAGCACTGGGGACACACAGGGGCCTCCTGGGAACCTAGGCATCCATTAGCTTTTGCTGTGTAGCGGTAGTACCGCAGACCTAATGGCTTACAGCAGCACACAGTTGCTACCTGTTTCTATGGGCCAGGAGGCTGGGTCTGGCATGGCAGGGCTCTCCATTCCTGATCCTACAAGCCTGCCATCCACCCAGGGGCCAGCAGGGCTGTATTTTCATCTGGAGTTTGAGGACCCCTTCCGAGCTCAGTCAGGGTATTCAACAACAAGCACTCTTCTGAGAGATAGATTGTGAGTCAATTTCAGAACCCAACTGCTTGCATTGTGGGACTGAAAGCCCTGTTTTCTGCCTGGATGTAAACCAGGGACCTTTCTCAATTCCTTAGCACTGGCTCTCACAGCTGACATCTTCAAGCACAGCAGGAGTATCTCTTTAAGAAGGACCAGTCCTTCTTTTAAGAGCTTGCCTCTGATTAACGTTTACCCCAGATAATCCCTTTTTGATCATCTCAAAATCAACTGATTGGGGACCTTAATTATACATACAGAATCCCTTTGCTTTTTTCATAGATCATAACCTAATCACAGATGACATACAGCCCTATTCATAGGTACCACCCACAACCAAGGGAAAGATATTATACCAGACTCCCCCAGAGTGAGGGGAGCAGAAACGTCGGGGAAATCTCAGAACTCCACCTTCTGTGCTGGGGAAGGCACGCTTCTGCCTCCTCGCCACCCCCCAGGAACCCCTCCTTGGGGACACATGCTCCTGGCCTGGTGACAGTGTTGGCCCACATCACACAGCCAGAGGCCTTCCAGATGAACATTTCTCAGCTGCCAGGCCTTTTTCTAAACTGTGCAATTTTGATGTTTGCCAACCTGCCTGCTGCAGGAGTTGGGGCTTGTGTGCATTTTTCTGCCCTTGATTGCCCCAATCTACAATCATCATTCTAGAGGAGGTGAAGCGTGCAGAGCCCTGGAAGAGCAAGCACGGGAGGGGGGCGCTCTGGAGCGTGAGTCGTTCAGTGTTTGCCATTAGTGACCTGGGAGTGATGCTAACGGCTTCAATGGCTCCATGGAGCCAGCAATCACAGCGGGCGTAGGGGTCCCTGACCATGAGCTAGAAAGACGCCTCTGTGAAGCAGCTGCTGGGAGGAACAAGAATTTCCCCAGCTTCGCTGAGCTTCCACAGGACCAAGCCAGAGGTCTAGGGCTGTCTGCCTTGCTCAAGAGAGGGGCTCAGAGCCGGGCATGGTGGCGCACGCTTGTAATCCCAGCATTTGGGAGGCTGAGACAGGAGGATCGTGGTTCGAGGACAGCCTCAGCTACTTAGTGAGACCCTTTGCAACTCAGTGAGACCCTGTTTCAAAATAAAGAATATAAAATAGGGCTGCAGGTATAGATCTGATGTAGAATGCCCCTGGGTTCCATCCCCAGTACTGAAAAAAAAAAAAGAGGGGCCAGTGTGAACTGTGGGGCCATTGTGGGCTTTCTGCTAAAGGCTCTGCTGCTCTTTTTGGCTCAAGAAAGCCCATCATTCATCAGCCCTAGTGGGGCCAGATCTCAAAGCTTACAGATCAGGTGCAATTGGGAGGTGCAGGTGGCATCTTTTTCCTGTGATGGATGGGCAGCCTGCCATGAGCCTCGAAGGGCAGCGGGTGAGTTTTCACTGGATCCTCATCTTCATAAGAAGGGTCAGAGCCCACAGCATGCATTGATACTCCCTCCCTCCTCTGTCATTTGGCACACACTTACCCAGTATCCGCTACATGCCAGTGCTGCTCTAGGCATTCGAGAGATGGGTAGACTTGAAAGGCAAGATCTCCTCTTGTGAAGATGACATTTTAATGGAAGACAGACATCAAACAGATGGACAAGAAGAATATCAGCTGGGGACGGAGGCTGAGTAGGAGCTTAAGATGAGGGGACAATGGGAGATTGTGTCAGGGAGGTCCCGTGGAGGAGGTGTTTAAGCTGAGACCTGATGACAAGAAAGGACCAGTCATGAGGTGATGGGAGAGGGGTTCAGACACTTGGTACAAAGCCATAGGCTGGTGTGTCGGAGGAATGTTGGCAGTGGGCAGAAGGAAGGAAACAGGTCAGCCAAGACCTGAGCCTGGAGAGGAGACTGCCTTGTGTGAAGAACATTAGGAAGTCCCTGGAGTTGGAAGAGGGTCAACATGATCCGTGCATCCCCCCACCACCACCCTTCTGGGTTCTGCGGATCGATAGTGCCTGTGAAGTTTTGACCACAGTGCAAATATTTAACAGATGTTTGCTGATAATAATTGTAGTAGTAATGATGCCCTCCTTAATCTGACCTTGTGTATCATATATCTAGTGTTACAAGTATGCCTGTCAGTGACATAAAATACATTGGAAGTGCACGGCATGGTGGTGCGTGCCTGAAATCCAACTGCCTGGGAGGCTGAGACAGGAAGACTGCAGGTTTGAGGCCAGCTTCAGCAATTAAGCAAGACCTTCAGCCAGTTAGCTAGACCCTGTTTCAAAAAATAAAAAATAAAAATGGCTCAGAAATAGAATGCCCTGGTTCAGTTCTCAGTACCAAAGAAAGTTATAACTTACACTTGAGAAAAAATTTATATTAAAAGAATGAACTCCAAGCCAGGCGTGGTGTTGCACACTTGTAATCCTAGCATTTGGGAGGCTGAGACAGGAGGATCACAGTTCTCAGACAGCCTCAGCTACTTAGTGAGGCCCTTTGCAACTCAGTGAGATCCTGTTTCAAAATAAAGAATAAAAAATAGGGCAGGGGGTGTAGTTAGGAGGCCGAATGCCCCTGGGTTCCATCCCCAGGCCCCCCCAAAAATGAACTCCACAATTTTTATATATTAAATAAACACTTATTTAAAAGTTTCTATATGTCAGGCATTGTTATAATTTTTTCTCTCTCACTCTTTCTTTTCTTTTTTAAATTAATAAACATTAATTCAGTCTTTATAAAAACACTATGAGACCTAGCTGTGGTGGCGCACACCTAAAATTCCAGTACTTGGAAGGCTGAGAGAGGAGGATTGCAGGTTCAAGGCCAGCCTCAACAATTTAGAAAAGTTCTCTGCCATTTAGAGAGATCCTGTTTCAAAATAAAAAATAAAATAGGGCTCGGTGTGTAGCTTGGAAGTTGAATGTCCCTGGGTTCAATTGCTGGTACCCCCTTCCAGCACACACACACACACACACACACACACACACACACACACACACTATAAGGCATGGCCTGGTAGTGCATGCCTATAATCTCAGTACTGGGGGTGCTGAGACAAGAGGATAGCAAATCCAAAACCAGCCTCAGCAGCTTAGCACAGCTCTCAGCAACTTAGCTAGACTATTTGCAAATAAAAAATAAAATAGGGCAAAGGGGTTCCCTGGAGGTAGAAGACCCCTGGGTCCCCTCTTCAGTACCATCAAATAATAATAATAATAACAATAATAATAATAATAATAGTAATAATAATAATAATAATAATAAATACAAAGGCTATGAGGTGGGAACTGGTATTATCCCCATTGTTCCTGATAAGGAAACAGAGGCATTATGGGATTGAGCAGCACCTTTTAAGAGACACAGCCGGGGGGTGACAGAGCCAAGATTTGAATAGAGGCCGTCTGATTTCAGAGTCTTGGTTTGCAATTGCTGCGTTACAGTAAAGGGGACAAAGAACAAGTATAAGCTCTTCTAAGACTCTGTGGAAGAGGGGGCTGGCGGTGTGAAGGACCCAATCAGAGAGAACGTGTACCTCTTAAGCAAGTATATACCTTGGCAAGCCAGAGGAACCTCCTGGTCAGCCGCTCCCTCCCTAACCCCAACTGATATTAAGTTCCCTTTCCAGGGAGTCCCTTCTCTACCACTTCCTCTTGTTCTCTGTTTCTGAACACGCACTTGAGAATTCAGTGGGCCTTTGATTTTAGGGAGGTTGAGGGGGCCAACGTCTCTTTCACTCTGCAGCGGATGAACAGATTAGAAGAATCTGGGTCACTCGAGGCCCACTCACGCTTTGTCTTCCACACTTAAGAAAATCAATCCACCCTCTTCAGTTTCTAGGTCAGGAGATCGGTAATACAAAGGAAAAGTCTACTTGTAATACTCTAGATTTGCTGTCAAATCATGTTTGGGGAGAGTAAGTATTCGTTTGAATGGGGGGTGGGTCTAAGAAAGGTATTGTGTCTAGAGCAGCAGGGCTCCAACGCATTGTGTCTAGGTTCTCAGATCCAGGTCTAGGGCCCAGATCCAGGTCTTTGTACTAGAAATCAACTGCAAACTTCTCAGGGACTGATGGGCTCCTGGATTTGCCTTTTATGCACATTCACAAACCATTCTCACAGAATGGTTGCTCAAAACACGTATTAAATGAATTTATGATTAAACAGACTCATGAGAAGGTGGCGTGACTTGCTTATTTAACACTCCTCTATCTGAAACCCCAAGAGTACATGGAAATCATAAACTTTGCCCTTTCCTTTCTCCCATCTTGATCCCAAACACAGTCATCTTTCTACATCTGCTATTGGCAAGGAATGAGACTATACTAGTTCATTTCATGATAAGGCTCCCTGCATCCCCTAAAGCTAAGAGCTCAGTATATCCAGCCAAGCACATGTGAGTGTTCCTGAGGGCAGCTCCTCAGGGCTCAGCCAGGATGGGATGTGAGTCTGAGCCACCCCAGACCCTGTCTCTTCAGATCCCATCCTCTCCTTTCTCCCTCTGGATGAGGTAATGCCACCAGCTAATAAAACACTGTCCTCAGACAGTTGTATTAGCTAGGTAGGGATAGAAGCCTAAAACTGCCAATAAATCCGAGCAAGCCACAAACATCTTTTCTACTGGGGGCCAGTAACAGCCTAGTTGGTTGGATACTAATTTGGCGGCACTAGGACCCTGTGAATCCCACACCCCTGGAGCTGTGCCTGGGATGGTCGGTCTGGCCTTCTCATCTGCCTAGAGTTCTCAAACATGCTTGGCTAATCGCCTCTGGCCGCTGGGGCTCTCTGCCAGACTTTACAGACCAACAGGGTGCACATGGCCGTGGTTGGTAATGGCCATGCTTCCTAGGTGCTGCTGCTAAAAGCAAGCTAGCTTATCTCCCTAGAACCTGTTTCAAATTACAGAAAAAAAAACAAAAAAAAACTCACTGCTATTTAGAAATGGGTGTTGACTGGAGGCTCCTGTTTGGAGAGCTTTCTGAAGGTAGGCCATGGGCATTTCTTTTAACATTTAACTTTGTATAGGGCTTTTAAGAGTGTCCCATCTGTGATGTGGGAAGAATGGACGGGCACTCATTGGGCCTATCACACCTACTCTATTTAATGGGGAATTTTCCCCTCTCCTGGAGATTCTGCCATAGCTAGTGCATGGCAGGGAGATCTCCACGGTTCCAGAGATCCCGTTGGCACCGGCAATCCAGTCATCTGCCAGGATCTGGTCATGTTTTGGGGAGGCTTACTGACCTTCAAGATGCAGTGGTTTTCGGGCCACTGTCTGCTGGAGTCACCTTTGGCTCGAAAGATAGCCTCGCGTGGGTGCCAAAAATGTTACGGTTTTGAGAATATGTTATGGTTTGGGGAAACTGTCCCCGGGGACCCCTGTTAGGATCCCAGTCACAATTTCTCTCAAACCACAAAAAGACCCCAAAACAGCAAAGCCACAAGTTCTTGTCCTCAGCTAAGGATAAATACACATTAGCCCAGACTCTTGCTGAAGATTTAAAGAAGTTTTTGAAAAAGATAGAAAAACAGAAGATAGTTATAGGGTTGGTTCGAGTGAATGCCCCACCCTCTCAGCCATTTCTAAGCCAGCACATTTCAAAGGCAGAGTCTTGCTTCAATTTGAATTTTTCTGGCTTACAGTAGAAGAAAAGATGGTGGGTGTGGATGTTGGGTGCAGACCTATATCCATATGTTGGGGAGAGAGTAGAAGACAAGAATCAAGAGATAAAAGGCGTTAAGAAAAAACTGCACTCATCAGGTTCTTCTTGTTAGCAAAGGCTGCGCCCAGAAACCTTGATGTTTGGCTGGACCATTTTTTAGAGAAGAAAGTAGCTTAGCAAGTCGCCCTGACACTGGCAGGTGGGAGGTCCTTGTGCTAGTTACCATGCCAGCCTCTCCATCAGTAACCAAGCTCTCATCTGTGATACGCATACCACCCAAGTGAAAACTGCTGGCTAGAACACTCCCTCTCCAAAGAAATCTCCTGAACTTCCTACCAAATTGCCAGTTTTTAATTTCATGAACCCCCTTGAAATCCAGAAAGAGTAGGTATGCTAACCATGACTCTTTAGGCAGTGAGAGAGGGACAAAAAGGGGGAATAAATCAATGTTTCATCATTAATATTGACTCCATAGGTGTGTTCACCAGCCCCAGTGGATTCACAATATTCAGCTAGGCATTATATTTATTGAGCAACTGTCATGTCCCAGGCACTGTCCTCATGCCTGGGATCATTCTAGCTCTAGACCTAGGAGGAAGTTACTTAATTTTCCTGTTTCTTCATGTCTATAATAAGGGTAATGATAAAATCAACTACTGTGTTGACTCAAGCTGACTTCATGCTTCTAAGACCCAGATGACCCCAAAGTTAGAACAAACGAGGCAGAACAGGCATCTTACTGCCTAAAGGATTGGGGAGCTGCACAGAACACATTTATGCTGCCCCTGAGTTCTCATGAATTGATAGCCATCAGCAGCCTGGTAAAGAGGTGCCCCTGTGTATCCCTCTGAGGGTGGCATCTGGGTCTAGCCCAACAACAGGATTTTTCAGACTCCTTTGATAAAATGAGATGACAAAACTCTGTTTCACCAACTGCATTCTTTTAGTCCTAGCTCACAACTTCAGAATTCCCTTTCAGATCAAGGTAGGCATTAACGGGAAATAAAATTCAGCTTCAAAGAAGGAGAAGGCTAAGAATAGAATTGCTGGTTGTTCCCGATGTGCCATATGAAAAATTTAGATTAATCCAGGCTTCCTTTTTTCCTCTTGGCCTATTTCCTTTTATTAAAGGATGTGAAGACTGCACCCTCCATTTCTAACGTGCCTTCCAAGTGTGCTTTATTTCTGCTCTACTTGCTGTGTGCTGGTTACTCATCCTGATAGTCCAACTGTTGTAAAATTCCTAACCTAAAAGATAAAATGTGACTGCTGTGTATGGAGGGTAGAATAAGGAGAGAAGACAATAAATAGCACTCTGGAAAACTCTTGAGGCATACTCAGTATGCCAGTTAGCTTTTGCTGTGTAACAAATGACCCCTAGAATTACAGACTTACCACATCTGCGGCCTAAGAATTTGCATTTCTAACAGACTTCCTGGTGATGCTGATGTTGCATGTTCATGAGCCATACTTGAGTAGCCCTGTTCACACAGTACTAAGGTAGTACTGTCAATTCTGCTTCACAGATGAGGAAAACCCATTCAGAGAGGTTTAATAAACAGACCATGTACACATAGCTGGCCAACTCCATGATTTATCTCCTTTCCAGCTTAGTCTCATGGAAAACAATCAACCAGGCAAGTTTAACCTCATTTGATGGCTCCTGCCTTCCTTCTAGTGAGGCTAGAGGGCCCAGTTAGGCAGTTCAGAGCTTAGATGCAGCCTCTATGAATTTCAGGGTATGAAGATTGTAGTGTTGCACTCATTCATTCACGCATTACCTTGATGAGGAGCTGCAGCCATGAAATTCTGTGGTTGGCAGTGGCATGAGACCTGCCCCCAGCAGCCTTGACAGACTGATATTTAAGTGCCTGTGTTTCTGACTGAAGGAGAGACAGTAGTCCTCCTCAAGCGAAGTTTGAATGGGGACAAATGCACAAGAATAAAATCTTTTGAAGCTTTGGAAAGGAACCTACTTCGTAGGCCTCTGTGCTATTTTTAAAGAGCAAAAAAGCATGGTATTATTTTTTACCCATTTTCTTACAAGGAAAAATAATCTCCTCTGATCACAAAGCCATCTTGTTTTCTGTCCAGATGGGGTATATAGCTTTTATGGTCATGCAGGAATATCTTGAAGATGTCTGGGTTTCTGCTCCTGCTATACAAAGTGTGCTCCCTGAACCAGCAGCCTCTTTCCCGGACTTGATAAAAATGCTAATTCATAGGATTCGCCCAAATCAATTGGACTAGAACCTCTAGGGTTAGAGCCCAGAAATCTATGTTTTATTAAGTTCTCTTTTTTTTGCAGCTTAATTTTTAGAAGCCCTATTCTATCAAGAATCCTATAGAACTTATTAGTCAGCCCTTGTATCTGACTTCTGTAAGCACAGATTCAACCACACATAGATAGAAAATATTCCAGGGAAAAATACTATAGCTACTGAAATGTGCAGGCATTTTCTTGTTCTTAATTCCTAAACAATACAGGATGACACTTATTTGTACAGTATTTATATTGTACTTGCTATAAGTAATATAGAGATGATTTACGGTATACAGGACGAAGTGTGCTAATATGCAGTATACCACTTTACATAATGGACTTATATATCCTCCGATTTTGCTACCTGCAGGGTTCCTGGAACCAATTTTCTATAGATACAGAGGAACTATTGCTGTATTTTGCTTCCCAACAAGAATAATGGGTTTCCTGAAAAATTTTAGGACTGCACACCTCAGCCTTTAGTGACCTTCAGGATCCCCTGGACAGCATGAATTTCTGGACTGAGCCCTCAAGGACCCATCCAGCGTATCTAGAGTGGGGGTCATAATTTGCATTTTCAACAAGTTCCCTGTAGACCTTGCTGCTGCCCATCCTTACCAAGCTCCAACTGGACAAGGACTCTTTCAGCCCATGTCTTTCTCAAAAAAAAAAAAAAAAAAAAAAAGCTCAAACCTTTTCAAGACCTCTGATCCTGTACATTCATCTAGAAATTATATTTTCTTTATTTAGGAACATTCTTTCTTCAGAAAACCCTTTACTTTAAAGCTTTTTTTTTTTTTTTTGTGGTGGTGGTACTGGGGATGGAACCCAGAGGCTTTCCACCTCCGGTCTATACTCCCAGACCTATTTTATATTTTTATTTGGAAGCAGGGTCTCACTGAGTTGCTGAGAGCCTCACTAAGTAGCTGAGGCTGGCTTCGAGCCTGTGCGATCCTCCTGTCCCAGCCTCCCTAGTGCGGAGATTACAAGCGTGCGCCACCACGCCCGGCTTAAAGCTTGTTTTTTTTAAAAAAAGTCTACAAACTGTTTTGGAATAGAGCTGATTCTGGTTGTCCAGTACATTTCTGAAAAGGCTCACTGAGTCTAAATAAGCGTAAGCGTGTAAATATGGCCTCATGACTTCATGTTCATGGGCCTTGGATCATCACTTAGAGCGAGAGCCCCCTCGTAACGTTGTATGGAGCTAAATTTACTGGGTCACGTTCTACAAAAGGGACAGCAGATCCTCTGAAGATAAAGCTTTAAATGTTGCCCCAAAACCCGCCTCCACTTAACACCCCAGTACCTTCATCTTCTTGGATACCGAGGTTTAATGGGTAAATGTTATGCGTGTGTATAGATTCTCATGTTATGTATTGGGCTGTCCAACAAATATTAATATACTCAAATTAAATTTTCTTTTTGTTGTTTTTTTTTGTGTGTGTGTGGTACTGGGGTTCCTGGAAGCCCTTCTACCTCCGGGCCACACTCCCAGACCTATTTTTACATTTTTATTTGGAAACAGGATCTCCTAAGCCAGCGCACGCAGCTGGCTTCGAACCTGCGCGATCCTCCTGTCTCCGCCTCCCAAGCGCGGGGATTACAAGGGTGCGCCACCACGCCCGGCTCAAATTAAATTTTCAAAGGAAGTTTGGTGCCAAAGATACTACATGAAACAATTTAACACATTATGTCTAGGCATTCCATATATAGGACAACAAAGAAAACTTAAGCACATAATTTAAGGTGTCCAATAGATGGATGCCTGGATGAAATGGATCTTTAAAAACCACATATACCAATACATGAAAGTTCGGTGTTCTCATATCCAAGAAATCACTTCCAATTTCAATGTTGTGAGGTTTTATGACCCAGATTTTCTTCTAAAAGCTTATAGTATTAAGATTTATATTTAGGTCTTTTATCTATTTTGAGTTAATATTTGTATATGTGTTAGGTAAGGGTCCAATTTTATTCTTTTTCATTTATTATTATTTTTCAACAATATTTAGTTAAAAGACTAGTATTTCCTCCACCAAAAGTTCATGGAAACCTTGTCAAAAATAACTTGACAATGTATGGAAGAATTTATCTCTAGGCTTTTATTTAGCTCCAATGGTTTATATATCTGCCTTTAGAACAGTACTACACTGTTTCAATTATTGTAGCTTTATATGGTTTGAAATCAGAAAACATACATCTTCTAGCTTTGTTCTTCTTTGAGACTGTTTTGGGTATCTAGAGTCCATATTCCATATCAGGATAGATTTTTTCTGAAAAATAAATAAATAAATGTATGATAGTTTCACCTAAAAAAAAAAAAAGAAAAAAATATTCTCTGGTAAGAAAGAAAGCAAAAAGAAATATTGAAATGTTATCTTTAAGTCATCAAAAGTTTAGTACCAGACAAATGAAACTGTTATGTGAGATTATCAATGTTAATATTGTATAAATTGCTATAATACTAGATGTCAACCAGTAAGCCAAGCGTGGGAAGGAGGGATGGGGAGGGAATGGGGTGGGGATCGTGGTAGGGGCTAACTGGGCGAGATGTGCATGTATGTCTACAAAAGTATTTTCTTTATACCACTATGATGTATGAATACATTGCACCAATAAAAAATAAAAAAAATAAAAAAAACAAAGCAGAGTGTGCTGGCTTGTGCTTGCAATCCCAGCATTTGGGAAGCTGAGATAGGAGGATGGCAGTTTATGGACAGCCTCAGCTACTTAGTGAGGCCCTCCGCAACTCAATGAGACCCTGTTTCCAAATATAGAATAAAAATAGGGCTGGGGTTGTAGCCGTGAGGTAGAGTGCCCCTGAGTTCTATCCCCAATACCACACAAAAAAAATGCAAAACCAAAAATTCATTAAAGTCAAAAGACAAAATTGCAACAAATTTAATCTAAGGATCTTAATTGCCTACTTTGTTTGATTATTTATTTATTTATTTATTTATTTATTTATTTATTTTGTGGTGCTGAGAATTTAACCCAGGAATATTCTACCTCTGAACTACATCCCCAGGTCTTCGTATTTTTGTTTTGAAACAGGGTGTCATTAGGTTACTGAGAGACTCACTGAGTTGCTGAGACTGGTCTTGAACCTGCAGTCCTTCTGTCTCAGCCTCCCAAGTACTGGGATTACAAGAATGAAATGACCAGCCCTTAATCGCCTCTTAGTAAAAATTTTAGAATTGGGCAACACTTTATTCCATAAAAGAGAACTAGTGCTTCATGAGCTCGGGAGTTTGGCTTTTATAGACACAAAAAGGCTAAAGGAACAGAAAGCAGATTGCTTGTTTCAAAGTTACTTTCCTTATAAGGTTAAAATGGAATATTTCCTTATCATGTCAGCTAAAACCAGCTTGTTTGGGATTTGGTTATTATCTCCACACTTCCGATTTGTAGGGTCAGATAAGCAACTTAGCTTTGGCTTGGTGACCTGGAACTTTTGTGGGAGTGATTCCATTTTGGTTTGACCTACAGGTCTAGTGTGGGGAGCTCAACACAAACCAATGACCCCCTAGACATTGTACTCAACGGAAGCGTGAGGTATGATCCTCTTCCTCACGAGTATTCACTCAGAGATGCTTAGCATGTGCTGGGCACCTGGACTAACAGGGCTCCTTTGAGCACTATAGCAGTAGACATACTGGGGCTGCGGATAACATCAAGTGGGCAGTGTAGAAGCAGGGCCAGCAATGGGACTCCTGAAGCCACAGAGGAGTCCAGGAACCCTTGACCCCGCGAGCAGCCTCCCCCAGGAGACACCGTTTTCACTCTGACTTTGAAGGCTGGATGGAAGCTGTCCAGGTGAAGAGGGCAGGGCAGGATTGAGGGATGGTGTTGGCCAAGGAACATTTGGAGGATTACAGTAAGTAGGTAAGCATTTTCTGGCCCTTGGGGCAGCAATGATCAAGGATGAGATCTGATCCCTGGGAAAATGTTAAACAGACCCGCTGCTGCCTCCAGAAGAAGCGCATCAGCCTGTTTGAAGGGAGACAGGTGGGCACTGTGATTAAAGCAGGCTAACCTTTACTGTGGCTTTGCCTTTCTATTGTGTTATTCATGAAACCTTTCATTTTCATCGTATCCCCTCAAGGTTCTAGCACAATGAACTAACTTCAGGCCCAGAAAAGCCTGTTTGCCTAAAATACGGAACTCCAAGAAAGTGAATTTATGGAAATTTTAGATATTTGTACAGCTACAGGAAAGGAAATCTGGGAGGACTGAAAGAACAGGAACTTAGAGAGATTTGAGTCACAAAATTCTGTGTGTAGTAATGTTTGCTGGGTGTCCCCACCAGTACATGCCAAAGGATGAATGAGATTCACACATGTGAGATCTTTCTAGAACAATCTAGAACTCCATTGGTTTCTGGTGGACAGGACAACAGGTACCCTTCTTTGCTCTCTGGAAGGTCCTGGGGACATTTTTCACATCCACACATAATGAGATACACATACACAAACTTGATAGTAGCAAAGTATAACTCCAGAGTTAGAACTATGACTCTCATAAACATGTAGCGAGCTTACACCAAAAATTTATTCACTTCCTTAGTGAGAGAACCAGTAAGCCCGTATAGCTCACTTCCAAGGTATCTGAGAAACAAAGATTTATGTAGTCAGTCAGAAAGGGAAGATTAAAATAAAATTGTTAAGATGAATTCAAAACTAATGAGTGTCCTACTGGGCAATAAAACAGTAACCCTTGAAATGATCTTTTCTACCAGAGAAAAATAATTTCTGTCTATACCAGGCAAAAATCACTTGTTTAATCTCCTATAAACTATATCTAAGTTGAACATCTGGGGTCCAGTCAGGAATATATAAGGAAAAACTTTTGGGGGGAGTAAATAGGTTTAATATCTTCATTGTGGCAATGGTTTCATGCCAATATATATGTCAAATGTTATCAGAGAGTGTATTAAATATGTGTGCTTGCCCGGGCGTGGTGGCGCACGCTTGTAATCCCCGCGCTTGGGAGGCAGAGACAGGAGGATCGCGCAGGTTTGAAGCCAGCCACACTGGCTTAGGAGACCCTGTTTCCAAAAATAAAATAGGTCTGGGAGTGTAGCCCGGAGATAGACGGGCTTCCAGGAACCCCAGTACCACCAAATAAATAAATTAATTAATTAATTAAATAAATAAATAAATATGTGTGCTTATTGTTTGTCAATTACACATCAATAAAATTGCTAAAAGAAGGAGAAAATAGTAAACCAAACAAAGGGACACTCCTCTAAAAAATTAGCTTAATCCTTGGAGGAGCTTAAAAATATTTTCCCAAAGGTATTAAATGCTACGGTATAATGTGAAATAATTCTATCATCCTTCTGCTTTACTTTCAAGGTTTTTTGTTTTGCTTTGTTTTTGTTTTTGTTTTGGTGGTACTGGGTTTCGTGGAAGCCCTTCTACCTACAGGCTACACTCCCAGACCTATTTTTTTATACTTTTTATTTCGAAACAGGGTCTCTTAAACCAGCGCTGCTGGCTTCAAACCTGCACGATCCTCCTGTCTCTGCCTCCCAAGCGCTGGGATTACAAACTGCGCCACCACGCCCGGCTACTTTCAAGTTTTGAATATTTTTTTCTTTTTTGGTTTTTTTTTGGTGTGTGTGTGTGCAGTACTGGGGATTGAACCCAGGAGCATTCTACCTCCAAGCTATACCCCCGGCTTTATTTTATTTTGAAACAGGGTGTCACTTGAGTTCAGTAGCTGAGGCTGGTTGTGAACCTTCTGTCTTCCTGTTTCAGCCTCCTAAGTACTGGGATTAGAAAAGTGTGCTGCCACGCCCATCTTAACATTGATTAAAGTAATTTCTTCTAGAATCAAAGAGATTTACGTTTTGGACACTAATGGTATAACTGTAGATAAAATACTTAAACCTTTAAAAATTTTTTATACTTTTATTGGTGCATCATAGTCTCACATCACAATGCAGTTCACAGTGATAGTGACATCCATGCTCACAGCAGGTATCCCATTTGAAAAAATTATAATAATAACAGACTTGTTTGTAGGTGTATTAATAGGATAAAATAAATGGCACTTGAGAGTCAAAG
Organism: Muscardinus avellanarius; assembly: GCF_963383645.1. Taxonomy (NCBI): domain Eukaryota; kingdom Metazoa; phylum Chordata; class Mammalia; order Rodentia; family Gliridae; genus Muscardinus; species Muscardinus avellanarius. The sequence continues at coordinate 8,008,428 of NC_137805.1, read as the reverse complement.
TGTGTTGTTTTAAAGCTGGACTCACTCCTCAAGCCTTGAACCAAGTCCTGATGGAATCCTAGATTCTTTCTATCTGCAATCTATTGGCAATTGGTAGCTCAGTAATTAAGAATGCTCAATTCAGCCTCTCTGGATTCAAATCCCAGCCCTGTTACTTACTAGCTGTCTGACCCTGGGCCATTTTATTAACCCCTCTGTGCCTTACTTTCTTACCTATAAAGTAGGAATAACAAAGGCATCCACTTCACACGAAGTTGCTGGTCTTATTACAATGAGTTATCACATACAAAAATCTAAACAGTGATTTCCAGACAGTGCTGAGTGGTCCTTAGACTTTATCATCAGTTTCTTTGAACAAGTGGTCAGACATTGTCTTAGATATTTGCAAGACCAAGTAGTGTTAATAGACTTCTCAGAGCAATGAGAGCTGAAAATGTAACTTGTATATGCAGGACAATTCCCCTGTAGGGTGTCAGCTATAACTCTAAAGGGTATACTAATACAAGCTGTCTGACCGGTATAGAAAAATAGTATATATAGCTGGGCATGGCGATGCACACCTGTAATCCTAGTACTTGGAAGGCTGAGACAGGGAGGATCTCCAGTTTGAAGCCAGACTCAGCAACTTAGTACAGGCTCTCAGAAACTTAGCAAGACCCTGTTTACAAATTAAAAAAAAAAAAAATCTGTCTAGGGTGTAACTTAGAGTTAGAATGCCCCTGGGTTCAGTTCTCAGCACCACAAAGATATATCCGGAGAGGTCTTGGCACCCACAAAGGGTGGCCAGGCAATTTTCAGGGTGGCCTGGCCAGGCCCTCTACCTGCTGCCTGGCAGGGCTCCCTAAGCAGGATGTGCCCTCCTGTTCCCACAGAGCCCACAGATGGCTTACCACCTGCTTTCAAGAAGATGGCTCCTCTGCAGGTCTGGGGTACTGCTCAGCCTGGGCTACCAGATCTGTCCCAGAGGTTCCTCCTGCAGGCACTATGGGTCTCCCATGAGATCCCCTCGGATCCCTTAGGTGCATATTCAGAGTGCGTGTTTTGCTAGTGGAGACAGCCTGTGACTTACACCACACAGACGGTCGCTTCATCCATAGCGGAGGCCAGAAATGCCTGGGAGTGTTTGTACCCACAAAATGGCTTTCGCCAGTCACTGTTTAACGTGGGAGTACAAAAGCTCTGCCATCTGGATGTGCTTCGAGGTGCATCTAAGACTCCAAAGCTCGCTGCAGGCAGAGGTTGATGCTGGGACTCGACCTGGCTTGGCTTCTCTTTTCAGCGTCTTCTTCTTCCCTTCCCTTCATGGTCTGTTCTAGAGACACACCTCAGTGAATGCCTTGCACATAAACCTGGCTCAGATCCGCTCCTGGGAGAAGCCAGCCCAGGACCATCTCCTTTCCTGCTCCCTCCCACCTCCAGTGGAGAAGGACCGCTCTGCAGACAGCTCTGCAGAACCGAAGGCGGAGGGTGGGTAGTACTGTGCAGTTCCTAGACAGATTGGGCTTTGACTAAGCAACTTGCTCCATCCTGGGCGTCCTGCTTTGTAAACACCTTGTGGGGGCAGGAGGAGAACTAGAAGAGGAAGAAACGGGCCTTGTGTAAATAGGAAAAGCAGAGATTTGGAATCCATCAAGAAGAAATTGGTTCCCCCAAGGCCAAGTGCTTCAGGTATGGGCAATCCCAGGCTCTTGGGAGCTTCTACCAAAACAGATCCAGTCTACTTGTCTACTCAGTGCCTCCCTGACCTCAGGAAAGTTTCTTTTGCTTTTTGTTTCAGCGAAGCCACCATGGGGAGGGCCCTAAGGCTCCTGCCTGTTTAGCTGGGTAGCCCAGAGCCTATGTAATTAAAGTTTGCCTATTGGAATTGGCTTAGCATGAAGGTCCAAGAAGGAACCCAGGGGCATTTTACCTTTGATCTACATGCCTAGTCCTTTTAATTAATTAATTATTTATTTATTTATATATTTTTGGTGGGATGGAACCCAGGGGCTTTATACCTCCAGACTACACTCCCACGCCTATTTTATATTTAATTTGGAAACAGGGTCTCACTAAGTTGCTGAGAGCCTCACTAAGTAGCTGAGGCTGGCTTTGAACCTGCGTGATCCTCCTGTCTCAGCCTCCCAAGTGCAGGGTTTACAAGCGTGCGCCACCACGCCCGGCTAAATTTTTATTTTGAAACAAGGTCTCACTAAGTTACTGAAGGTCTTGCTAAGTTGTTAAGAGCTGACCTTGAACCTGCGATCCTCCAGCCTCAGATTCCCAAGTACTGGGATTACAGGCCTGCACCACCAGACCCAGGCTACCGATTTTTAAATGGGGCTGTTAAGCACAGAAAAATGAGGCTATAATGATTTTTAGTTATTTATGTAAAAAAATATATATAAATATATGACAAGAATATGTAAAAAGAGACTAAACTAGATTCAGAATTGGTAATAAGTTCATCTAAGACATGATGTAGAAAGACCTTTCTTCATAGATATTGCAAGGATATAAACCACATTACAGAGGAGGAATACTTAAAGTAGAGCAGGTGGATTTAGGCAGGACTGTGACTGGCAAAGCTACAAGCAGCTTACAGACAGATTAAAGTCATCTTAGAGAAGATGAGCCTGGGGTTGTTTTTCAACACCTCAGTGTCCTATAAATGGGTGAGAGTTAAAAGCAGAATGAGGTGTCATTAAGAAACAAATAATGGTTTAAATTTAAACAAGAAGACACGCAAACTAATTTGTTATTAGTTTAAAGCTATTTTGTGTGCATCTTTGAGTCTGTACACTAGCAAAAAGTAGTAGTTCCTTAACCTATATGTTATATTTTAAACTTTTTAGAGTCATAAACTAATGAAGAGATAGGGTATTCAACAAATGATTTAGGATAAAAGGAGCTATTTGGAAAAATATCAAATTACAGTTTTACCTTTTCATGTATACACCAAGATAAGTCCAGCAGGATTAAAAAGTTAAATGACCACTGGGGGGGGGGGGCAGACAACAATACTTTTTAATTCTTCTTGGAATATGCAAATATTTTTAAAAATTGAAAATGGAGGAAATGACACATTTCTCAAAGTATTCATTAAGAAGATTTTGTAGAAAAGTTTGGGCGATATGTTTTAGATATCTTTAAAGCTCATTTTCCTTGGCCTATAAATCCACTCTATTTTAAGGAAGAAGTCTAAGATGTAGATAAATTTTTTGTATAAATATGTTTGTGGCAATCTAGCTTGCAATGGCAAAAAGAAATACAAAAAAAGAGAAAAAAAGAGGAAGAAACAGAGGAAGGGAAAGAGAAAGTAGATCACCAGCACAAAAAAAAGAAGACAGAAAGACAAACAGATGGACAAAAGAACACTAAACATCCAGTAACAGCGGATTAAACAGATAAATTATAAATTTGTATAATGGAACACCAGGCAGTCTTATAAAAGGACATCGGGCAATGTTCAGTGACTAATGAAAAAGATTCATATGCAATTAATAATTAAAGAGAAACAGGATACTATGTCTCAATTCGATCTTAATTTTAAAATATTTATATATTCAACATATGTAGGTATATACAGGATTCTCGGCAGCGCAGAGATATTAATCTTGGCTGCTCTTCAGTCCTCTGGAGAGCTTGGAAGCCTATTGCTTCCTGGGATCTATTCTCCAAGATTCTGATTGAATTGGTCTAGGCTGTCATTTGGGCAATGGAATTTTTTAAAATCTCACCAGGAGGCATTAATCTACCCAGCTTCTCAGATTTGAGAACCATAGGCTTACGTGGTTTTTTGTTTGTTGTCTGTTTGTTTTTTTAACTTTTCTTAAGCATCTTAGGAAAAGGCACAAATATCCACTCTGTCTTCTAATGTAAAAGCATTTCACTTGGTAACTGCTATGAGATTCCACAGCATCGTACCAAGGAAAAAACTCATTTATTAGTATTCTTAAGAAAATTTGCCCAAAACTTGGAAATAAGGCAAAATGACAGATGTGTCTTTTTTTTTTTTAGTCTAATTTTTTTTTTTTAGTCTATTACCTACTTCTGTTTCTTTGAATTATTATTAACTTTTTTTTTAAATTTGTAGTACTGGGGATTGAACCCAAGGGCATTCTACCTCTGGGTTATAAACCAGCCTTTTTTTATTATTATATTTTTGCTTTTAAACAGGGTCTCACTATATTGTCAAGCCTGTCCTTGAACCTAGGATCCTTCTGTCTTAGCTTCCTAAATACAGGGATTACAGGTGTACTCCACCATGCCTGGCTACTATTAACTTTTGATTGGGCTCTGTACTCTGTGAAGTTGTGCTTAATAATTTGAATATTTTTGTGTGATAAAGATTTACATGATTTCTACCTAGGACAGGGAAAGAGAGAGAGAGAGACAGGCAGACAGACAGACAGACAGAGAGAAAGAGACACAAAGATCATAGTTTTATTGCTTCCTAAGATATTAACTAGTTTTGTATCTAAGTTTGGAATTTTATTCCAGCATTATATGCGCTTTTCTTTTTTTTTGCCAATTTTACCATCTTGCTGGTTTCCTCATTAGCGACTCAAATAAGTCTTTTGTTTTTTTTTGTTTTTTTTTTTGAGCTACCAGAGATTGAAGCTGGGGCATTCCACCTCTGAGCTACACCCCAACCCTATTTTATTTCTTCATTTTGAACCAAGGTCTCAATAAGTTGTAGAGCGCTTCTCTAAGTAGCTGAGGCTGGCTGAGGACCTGCGATCCTTCTGCCTCAGCCTCCCAAGTACTGGGATTACAAGCAGGCGTCACCGTTCCTGGCTTCAAATAAATCTTTGATACATATTCATTTTATATTTTTATTTTGTATTTTTATTTTTTATATTGTATATTTTAGCATAGTTTATTATAACTGGTTCTGACCGAATCAAAACATAGAAACATATCCCCCTTTAAAACAGGCTGTATAGACAACAAGTATAAATTTTTTCTCAGTTTTTTTTTTCTGGTGCTGAGAATTGAACCCTGGACCTCACAGATGCTAGACCAGTGCTCTACCACTGCTCTACCACTGAGTTACATCCCATTTCCTCACTTTAAAGCTCGAAATGCTCTATAGTTAGCAGAATTAACAGAATGGTTTATCAGCTAACTTGTCGTTTGTGTACCAGGCATTATATTTTATACTCAGCAAACTTAATTTTATCAAACATTTTTAATTTTATTGAAAACAATATGAAGCATATTGCTAAGCACACAGTAGTTTTGCAGTGCAGATTTTTTTTTTTTTTTTACAGTACTGGTAATGGAACCCAGGGGCATTCTACCTCCAAGCTACACCTCAGCCCTATTTTTTATTCTTTGTTTTGAAACAGGGTCTCACTGAGTTACAAAGGTCCTCACTAAGTAGCTGAGGCTGTCTGTGAACTATGATCCTCCAGTCTCAGCCTCCCAAATGCTGGGATTACAAGCGTGCACCACCATGCCCAGCTTGCAGTACAGTTTTTTTTTTTTTTTCCTGGTGGTACTGGGGTTCCTGGAAGCCCTTCTACCTCCGGGCTACACTCCCAGACCTATTTTTACATTTTTATTTGGAAACAGGGTCTCCTAAGCCAGTGCACATGGCTGGCTTCGAACCTGCGCGATCCTCCTGTCTCTGCCTCCCAAGCGCGGGGATTACAAGCGTGCACCACCACACCCGGCTGCAGTACAGTTTTAAAGTGTGTACAAATTAGAATACAGAGGTTAGACACTGGTGTACTGACAGCATTTTGAACTTCAAGTAAACTGTATATAAAACTTAGGATTTAAATATTAGCCAATCTGAAAACTTCACATCCCAAAATATAAAAATGATACTTTGAAATGTAATTTTTACTAAATAAACTGTTTAAGGACTTACAATAATCATTAAAAACTCAACATTATAATTTATAAAGATTAGCTATAAAATATACTGGCAGTCACTTTTCTTATAAAGGTACAGTTCACTACATTACAAATAGTCTCTAGCTTAAAATTGCCTTAATAGCTGTATTATTTTAGAACCTGATAAACCTTACATTAAATCGATTATAAAATCATCTTGGAAAAACTTTGGTATGCATCTTTAGAAGGTTTTTAAATAAATATTTCATTCTATGAAAGCACAAGAGAATAAGTAACAGATACTCAGCCCCATAGAGGATATAGAATCTGCCTGCAGCCTGGTGTGGATCATGCTGTCACTGGCGGCTCTGACTACCAAGAAAGGGTAGCCTCAGACATTCTATATTTTTATGAGGGTCACTTTTTGAACTTTTGAAATTGTTCCTTGAAACCATCAAAGTTCAAACATGGATTCAGTCATTGAAGTGAACATACAAAACTGTGGGATATGTACACAATGGAATTTTACTCAGCCATCAAAAAAAAACTCAGTTACATCATTTTCAGGGAAATGGATGGAACTGGAGGACATTATGCTAAGTGAGATTAGTCAGTCACAAAAAATAAGAAATCAGATGCTTTCCCTAATATGTGAGAGTTAGGGAGAAATGGGTCATAGGAGGAACTCTTGAAGAGGAAATCCTATAGAGGAGCAAACAAGACAACCTGAAGGAGGAGAAAGGAGGGGAGAAGAGGAAAATCTCTAAAACACACAATGTACTTAAACATATAGAAGTCAATCACTAAGCCAAGCAAGGGAGGGAGGGATGGGGAGGGAATGGGGTGGGAATTGGGTAGGGGTTAAATCAGCGATGAGTATATGTTTGTACACACAAGTTTTTTACCCCAAAAAGTTGTATGAATATAATGCACCAATAAAAAAAGAAAAGAAAAAAAAAAAAGAAAACTCACACTAAGTAGAGATTTATCTGTAGGAGACATCTTACATTTGACCACAGAAACCTTCCCCCACTTTGAAAGAAATACTCATCTGTGCCGGGCGTGGTGGCGCACGCTTGTAATCCCCGCGCTAGGGAGGTGGAGACAGGAGGATCGTGCTGGTTCGGAGCCAGCCTCTCTGGCTTAAGAGACCCTGTTTCCAAATAAAAAAATATAAAATAGGTCTGGGAGTGTAGCCCGGAGGTAGAAGGGCTTCCAGGAACCCCAGTACCACCACCAAAAAAAAAAACTAATCTGTGTGGTTTACAAAAATGCCCACCCACTCTGTCCACAAGGTCTTGTCCAAAGTCCTTTAGACCCATACCATGTTAATCATAGGGAGTGACAATTGAGTAACTGGAAAAGTCTGAGATGTGCACTGGAGTCTTTCTGGTCACACTACTTACTTCTCTTGAGCAAATGGAGACTTGGGCAAATCTAATTTCATCATTTGGTCTGCTGTCCCCATTGACTACACAATCATCACGGAGACACTTCATTATCATTTAGAGCTCTGCTGCTCTCAGTTGGGCCTCCTGACGGCCAGTTTTCTGTGTTCTTCCTCTCTCTGTGTCAAGTACTCAATGATTTGAAAAAAATGCTAGAATGTAAGCCAAGGGCTTTGCTTTTTAAAGCAACTCTGCAGTGAATTAGTTTCAATAGCAAATAATTTCCCAGTGAGTCTTTTAGCTTAACTGCTTAGTAGGTCGGTGAGCAGCAGGTTTGTGTGGAGTGAGGTATGTTCGAAGGACCTGGTTTCTTCAAGGAGATATACCGGGAATGTTATCAGAGGCAAAATAAAATCATCTCCATTGAAGATTCTCTGGATTAATTTTTTGTATGAAATTGTCAGATGAATCTGAGATATAACAATTAAAAGGGCATTTTTTATTCTCTCCCCTCCATGGAAGCAGAATTTGCAAGTGAAGTAAAATTTGCCAGTTTCTTCCTAGGAGTTTTCTGGCTTGGGAAATATCTTCCTTGTTTTCAACCACAGTGAATCCTGAAGAGCAGATGGTGTTTCTTCTGGCATGACAAACCTTTCCCCCAAAGAATGAGAGAACAGAAGAAATAGCCAGGTGTGGTGGTGCACGCTTGTAATCCCAGTACTTGGAAGGCTGAGACAAGAGGATCACATTTTCACGGCCAGCCCCAGATTGATCTATCTATCTATCTATCTATCTATTTTATTTATTTGGTGGTACTGGGGTTCCTAGAAACCCTTCTACCTTCGGGCTACACTCCCAGACCTATTTGTATATTTTTATTTGGAAACAGGGTCTCTTAAGCCAGCGCGGCTGGCTTCGAACCTGCACGATCCTCCTGTCTCTGCCTCCCAAGCGCAGGGATTACAACATGTGCCACTAAGCCCGGCCTTAGCCCCAGCTATTTAATGAGGCCCTCTGCAACTTAGTGAGACCCTGCTTCAAAATAAAGAATAATAAGTCAGGCATGGTGGCACATGTTTGTAATACCAGCATTTGGTGGGCTGAGACAGGAGAATCATGGTTCAAGGACAGCCTCAGCTACTTAGTGAGGCCCTTTGCAACTCAGTGAGAACCTGTTTCAAAATAAAGACTAATGAATAAAAAATAAAGCTGGTTGTGTAGCTCAGAGGTAGAATGGCCTTGGGTTCCATCCCCAGTACCAAAAAAAAAAAAAAAAGAATAAAATAGGGTAGCTCAGAGGTAGAATGCCCCTGAGTTCAATCCCTAGTATTACTAAAAAAAAGGAAAAGAAAAAAGAAAAAGAAATAGGTCCACCAAAGTTCTAATCTCTATGGCAGTATCATGGAAGAAGTGGGTACTGAGGATCATATTAAAGGATTTACCCCAGGTAATCAGCAATCCCAAGTTCCCACTACTATGAAGAACCCACTCCTATGGGGGAACCTGGGCTTGTGGCCTCATGTGTGCACCTTGGTGTCCTTCACAGAGCCAGAGACCTTGGGTTTAGAAGGTAGTTTGCATATCATCTGATCCAAGATTTCATTCCATGAATGAATTGTGTCCCCTATGATCCACCAGCTGGTTAACCAGCATTTTCTTAAATATCTAAGAATGAGGAACTGATTTTTCCTAATCCTCTAATATGCACTTTGACAACATCCCTTAAGAAGTTTTGGTCAAAGCCTTTTTTTTTTTCTGTAACTTCCTACCAGAGCTGATGGTTTTCTTTCTCAAAGTGTGATGCAAATTGTTTTCTGCCAACTTGGTCATTCTCAGTAATTATTTTAGTACATGTAGTCAAAGTAGGTGAAATTGTAGACACCTTTCTCCATGATCTGAAAACTATGTAGTATAAGGAAAGCAAGCATGAGGATAGATTCTTCCTTTCATTTAAATATTTATTCAAAAGCAGACATAATGCTAGTTGACCATGCATTCTCCAAACACAATGATGTCTTAGCATGTTAGTGAGTTTTCTGTTACTGTAATAAATACCTGAGATAATTAACTCATAAAGAAAGGTTTACTTTGGCTCATTGCTTGGAGGGTCTAGTCCAGGATCAACTGGCAGCGTTGCCTTTGAGCCTGTGATGAAGCAGCTCCTCATGGCAGGATCACATGCTCACTTTATGACCGGGAAGCAAAAGACAGTGAGCAAGGGCCAGGATCCCACAATCCCCTTCAAGCACACATCTCCAATGACATAAAGACCTCTCACTAAGCCCCACCTCTTGAAGTTTCGACCACTTCCCAATATTGGCAAGCTGGGGACCAAGCCCTAACACATGAGCCTTTAGAGGACTTTCCTGATGCAAACTGCCGCACCCATTTTGCAATTCTTTGGACATTCCATAAGTGCCTTACATAAAAGGTTTACAGGAAAGATACAACAATATTCTAGTTGCAGGAATCAGGTGGCCTTGCAGTCAGATAAAAAGAGTGTTTCCCAGAGTGTACTCCCTGAGCCAGCAGCAGTAACAATAACCTGAGAATTTTACAATGCAGAGTAATTATTGGAAACTACCATAGAACCACTGTAACAGCTGTCTGCATTATAACAAGCCCTACAGGTGAGAAAAGTAGGCAAAGTAACTAAGACAGAACAGCGGAGCAAATTTAAGCTTTATGTTCATAGACTAGCTCCAGATTCTCTATGCATGCATGCATGCAGTTTCTATTATGTAGGATGTTAGTACCTGTAAGTATTTCCCGCCAATTCACATTTTTTTTTATTTTGGGAGTTGTTTGTTGTTGTTAGGTACTAAGGATTGAAACCAAGGGCATTCTAGCTCTGAGCTATATCTCCAACCCTTTTTATTTTTCATTTTGAAATATGGTCTTGCTAAGTGCTAAGCATCTTACTAAACTGCTGAGGCTGGACTTGAACCAACGATCCTCCTGTTTCACAAAGAGAAGTGAAGCCTTTAGAGTCGTGTCTCAAGGTGAGTTCCTGATCAGAATCTTTCAAATGCTAACTACCCTAGAGGTGTGTGTTTCTGATTAGAGTAACTTCAGTGTTTATCAACCACTTCTAGGGTACAGAGTACAGCTAACACCTATGGTACCAAAGAATTTTAAGTTAAATTACAAATAATTTAATGGTTCACAAAGAATAAGCCTAATACTTTTTCTTTGGGGTAACTGTTGAGTCATGCTCCGCCTACCTCTCTCCCTTGGACTATCAGTCATCCTTAGTACAGTATGATTTCAAAGCCCACTTCGTTCTCCTCTTAAGTTAGTCACAAATTAATGAGTAGGAGCATTGCCTGGAAATTACTTGCCCTGTGGGCTCTCTGATCACAGGAAAAAGGTGCTTGCACGTACGCACAACCCTCGCATGCTCCATGTCTAAGCCCTGGGCTATGACACGCACGATTTTGCCCAAACTCAGAGCTCCCTTTCTGGAGCTTCTCTTGCCTATCTCTGTACTCTCTTCATGGGCAGGACATGTGGAAATGTAGTCAAGAATGTGAAGTACACGACTGTACCCCGTATCTTTAACGATGAATTCCCAAATGTAACACATGTACCTGTTGGCTTGCCGGAAGAGTTCCGGAGGATGATAGATGACGTCTGCTTTTTGAATTTTAATAACTGTTTGTGTATTTTGATGTATATTATATTACATAAAATAAGCATATAAAAACCTCTGATTTGTAGATATTATTACTTAGAATGAGGCTAAATTTCTAAGGTATGTCCATTCAGTTTTTTTCAAAATAGTTAATACATTTATGCCTGAATTGTGAAGTAGGAACAAGAAACGCAGGGCTCTAGAAAAACTATTCACAAGATAATGGATTCAGAATATGGAGTCCTGACCATAGTTGCCTTCACCATAAGTAACTTTTCTAGGACATTGAAGACATGTTGATCAATGGTCATTCACCCACCACACTGCTCATTTTGTCTCAAGAAGAAAAATAACAGATAATTCCAAAACTGAATAATCTTAGAAGTGCAAATAACATTGAATTAGCTGAGCACCGTGATGCACACTTGCAATCCCAGTACTTAGGAGGCTAAGATAACAGGATCTCAGGTTTGAGGACAGCCGCAGTAACTTAATGAGACTCTCAGCAACCTAGCAAGACTCTGTTTCAAAATAAAAAAATATAATAATGGAGAAGAAACTCCAGTGGAGGGAGAGAGGGAGAAAGGAGATAGAATCAATGAGAGAATCACTCCTATTGATATTCTGTACTTATCTGAGAACACCAATGCCAATCTCAATATTCTGTAGGTGGAAGGGGGCAGGGAGTTGAGAAGCATCCAGGAGATAGCCCACCAAGTTCTGTGTGCATGTATATCAATGTCAGTACGAATTACCTTATGCTGTGAGACTGTTATGCGTCAAAAAGTATAAAAAATAAGGGGGTGTAGCTCAGAGGTCAAATGTCCCTGAGTTCCATCCCCAGACCCACAAAAATAAAATAAAATAAAATAAAATGAAAAAAAAAATAGGTCTGGGATGTAGAATGGCCCTGAGTTTAATCCCTAGTACACAAAGAATTCCAACAACAACTGAATTTGATAAATCCCATATTGCTCTGTTTCCTTTTAATTCAGAAGATAAACCATACTATGTCATTATCAGTACCCTCCAGAAAAGCTCTAAGCTAGAAGAAAGTGGAAGGATGCCATATTAAAAAAAAATAATGATTGCTTCCAAATAGCAGTATAGAAAAGCACAGGCCACATCAGCCTCAGTTTTATTATTATGGGGGGGGGTGGAATTGCTGAGGATTGAACTCAGGGACCTTCTGCCTTTGAGCGATACTTCCTACCCTATTTTATTTTTTATTTGGAAACAAGGTCTCCCGAAGTTGTTGAGGCTGGTCTTGAACCTGTGATCCTCCTGTCTCAGCCTCTCAAGTACTGGGATTATAGGTGTGCCCCACAATACCCAGCTTCAGGCATATTATGTATTATTTTTATACATCCTGAGACATTCCCAATGAGCACAGACAGGTCCCTTCCTTCCAAGTTTTCTGGTATCTTGTCTTTCAAAGACACTTTTAAGAAGAGCCCTAGAATGACCATTGGAAGACTCAGGTTCCAGATGGCTCTGTAGTCTCAAACAAAGTACTCTGCCTTTCTGAGCTTCCCTTCCTCCTGTGGGGAAGCGATGCTCTGATAATCTCAAGTTTTGATTCATTCTTAAATCATGTGGACACACAGTCTTCAAATCTAAGTAACTCCAGTCGGGATTTGCCATTTTCTTTGGCATGGCTGGGGATCTGAGGAGTTGTTGTTGTTGTTGCTGTTGCTGTTGCTGTTTCCTTCTCTTCTGATGCAATGATTAGGTGATTTCTTATGCACCCGGCGTCTCATCATCCATTTGTGATAAAATATAGCTCACTTAGTGGAAGTTGTCTGAGTCTGGGTTCCTCAAAAGCAGACACTTAGACAAAGACTTGTGTACAATGATTTATTCAGGAAGTGTTCCTAGGAGAATCCAGAGTGAGAGTGGGAGAAGGGCTGAGTGGATCGGTAGAAGCCAAACGAGCAGCCATTGCTGGCAGGATCCCGAGAGGACCATACATTACACCTGCTATCTGTCTCACCTGAAGGCAAAAGAGTTGGGTCATTTGTTAGCTGTGGGCCTGCCCTGGAGGGAGCATCAGCTCCCAGGCACTCTCAGATCTCAGTGGATCAGGCAAAGCAGCTTTAGGGTAATCTTTACAGAGTTACAGGTGCAGAAATGGGGGATGGCCATAAAGTACCAGCAGCTGGGGTGCTGAGCACAGCAGCCCTGTAGGCACTACTGAAGGCAAAGCCATTGGTGGGTCTGAATATGGAGATCTTACTTCTGTTGATTTGGCCATATGCCCTCAGAAATAGTTAGATTTCCATAAGAATGGAAGGTCTTTTGGGGAGGTTTGTCCAGTCTGTCCACTCATGCACCTTTGAGTAGAATCATTCCATTGCGAGTAAAAAGGCTTGTTTTTATTGCAACCAAATGTTAGTCCTACAGGATTCCACCCATCTCCCAAGTGCCTCCCATGTACCTCAGAATGCAAACATTTTCATTGGTTCACATCTAGCCCAGAGGGAAGACTTGAAAGCCAAGGGCCTCTAGCTAGAGTCTCTAGAACCATCCCTCAGAGGCAGTCATTCCACTTGAGCTGCTGCTGGATGAGGCTGCGCTAACAGCAGCACTCAGTAGACCTGGTTGACGTGGGTGAATCCACTCTTGTGGTTTGCTGTGATTGTGGCGATCATGACTGATGAGATGAGGCTCAGTTCTATTCCTCCGTTTCTCCAGGTCAGTTAGTCCACCATGCTCCAGCTCCCAACTAAACAATCAGGAACGGTTGCATAATACAAACCACAGTGCTAAATACCCATTTAGCCACATTTGTGAAACAGACAAAAGAAACATTGGCTTTTTTGGAAAAGAGAGACTGAGGCATAATCAGTACTGACTGTGGCTGGCTGCCCTGTTATGATTAAGAAATGCCAATTAAATGCTAGGACATCCAAGACTCAAGATCTTAAAGAACAAAACACAAGCCCCCTATCAGCTGTACTGTCATTAATCCTGGAATATCCTACAGAAATGACTCACTGGAGAAGCCAGACTGCCCTTCTCAGAAGAAACCAGTTCAGGACTTTATCTACCTGGATCCATATATGCTCTACAGACTTCTATTTCGAAATGGCATGGAGTAAAATTATGTGGAAAATAAATAAGCCAACTTTGAAAGACATTGGCCTTCTAATGATGCTCAGTGCCTGTTCTCAGAGATTCCAAGGGAGAGGATGATATTTTTGTGAAATGGTTAAAGCATCTGTCACTTGAGATAGTTCTTCGATAAAATTTCCCATAAGAAATGTATCTATGATGTTTAACATTAGCACATACTGCGACATTGTACTGGAAAATAACATGGAAGGGGGTTAAAAAAAAAAGGGGCCATCACCTCAGATAAAGGTGTCCTTCTAAACGCTGAGGAGCCACACACTTGTGTTTCTAGAGGCTTTCTTTACAGAGTTACCAGAATGTTTCGTTGGGTTATTTGCAAATTGATGCTACACACAGACCCCACCCCAGTCTGGTGGACATAAGAAGGACCTGTGGTGGTTGTCAAAAATGCAAATTCCAGCCCTATTTCAACAGACCTCTTTCCACGGAAAAAGGGAAATCTTCATTTTTAATACACAACTAGAAAGGAGCCAGGGAGGCAAGGAGACCTTAGACCCTGCTACTCAAAGTCCAGTAGTGAGCAGCTGTGACTTACCCATTACTAGATTATGAGCATAAAGTATATGCAAGACAGTAAATCAGTTTATTCATGAGCTGTGTATTTCCCATATTTGAAGTATGATTCCTTGATTTAACTGAAAAGTGTATTACACAGCAGCAGGGTCCAGTGTGAAAGAGAGGAGACTGAATGTCAAGCACAAGAATGTTCTGCATAAAACACCAAGGAGCCGTGCCCAATCTACATACTTAAAATTTTACAGTCATGGACACAATGGATGGAAGAAATGGCTATTTGGGGGGAGGCAGGCAGAGATGCAGCTGTGTGGTAGAGTGTTTGCCTAACGTATGTGAGGCCCTGGGTTCAATCCCCGGTACTGGAAAAAATAAATTAAAAGGAATTTTAATGAAAGATATATAAACCGATTCTTGCTACTTATTGTTTGTCAAAAGTACTCTTTGTTTTGATCCTGTGTTTAGCATTGAGACATGGACTTTATCATTTTCAGAGAAATAAGAATTTTTCAGAACCATAGGTAGTTCTAATATATATATATATATATATATATATATATATATATATATATATATATATATGGTACTGGGGTTCCTGGAAACCCTTCTACTCCCAGACCTATTTTTAATATTTTTATTTGGAAACAGGGTCTCCTAAGCCAGCGAGCCTGGCTACGAACCTGCGCGATCCTCCTGTCTCTGCCTCCCAAGCGCGGGGATTACAAGTGTGTGCCACCACACCCGGCTAAATTTTAATATTCAAAATCTACAGCGTTTCTTTCCTCTATTGCAAATAACAAATTTTAACATTCATAGACGGTTAGTTAGGGAAAACAAAGTATCAGGTGTATCTTTATTGTTTTGATAACCATCCTCACTTAGTTTTCTGAAAGAAAGGCTTTATCTCATGGAAATTATCCAGTTTGAACACCTAGTAGGCAGAGCACACTACTGGTGATACTCCAAACCGTGACACTTAGAACTGTGCCCCGTGAGGTTCCAAACTGCTTGGCAAGCAGATGATGCTGGAAGTCTGCAGGACATGGAAACTGGAGAAATTAGTATAACAACACCCTGATTTGGTCATTATGCTTTGTATATGTGTATCAAATTATCACACGGCACTTCATATATTTTTATACAATTACTAAGGGGCAAACAAAAATTAAAGTAAATTAAATTAAGAGACAATGTGCACGGTGGAAGCAGAGCTGTGGAGTCAGCCCTGAGGCGGAGGCCCAGCGTCTTCCACCTTCCAGCTCTGGGATCTGTGGTGTTTTCAAGTTTGTTCCTACTTCACTGTTTTTATGCTTGGGCTTGGGGCAACACTTCTCAAACATCCGGTATGTGGCTTCTTGTTCAAAGGATGATCTCAGTCAGCTGGTCTGGGGGCAGCAGTAATGACCATCTCTCAGGTGGCGATGATGTGAGTCTGAGGACCACACTGAGATTAGCAAAAATTGGGGGACCCTATGTAACTAACTCCCTTAGGCTTATACAAAGTTTGATTTCTCTTGCATAGCAAGTTCTTGATAAATGACTATTATTATGAATAATATTTTGCCAAGTAAGAGTTACGTTGCCTAGAAAGTTGGAGCATGCGCAGCTGATTTCACATGCACGTGCTTTAAACTCGTGGCAAAGTCTGGTGAATTTGAAAAGCAAAGGATTCGCCTCTTCAGCAATCTCACCCACCTGCTCCCGATACCTCTGAGGAGCCAGAGGCTTCCTTTCAGCAGCAGTCACTGTGCCTAACTATTCTCTTAGCATGAACGCTTTGGTTCTCATGGTTGCATTAACTTTGAGGAGAAATTTTATCCAATGAAAAATAACAGTACGAGGCCCATCTTTGATCACATGTGCATGCCGTTAGAGTTGACCAAAGAGATCATTAGCTCCTGCCTCCAAAGGAATCCAAGTCCTGGCTCCTATGAGAGGATAAGGACGCAGCCCCAGAGGAAATAGGTGATGACTACACCGCTGGAGTCTGTCTTGAGCCAAGTCACCTGCTACTTAGATGGTTAACACTGGTTTGAAGTTGCCAATGTTTAGATTTGCTTTATGAAGATGAAAGGGTAAGGTTAAGACAGAGAGTATTCTAGACTCTTAGTTAGATCAAAGTTGCGCAACATAACAAAGCAAAATGGGGCACATATAGTGGCAAAATTAATTTTATTACTTTGTGACATTAACTTTTACTTAAGATCATTATTTTATTACAATAATGCTCAAGAATATTGATGTGAAAATTCTTTTTGTATGTGTGGTACTGGGGGTGAAACCTAGGGGCTTTTCTACCTCCGGGCTATACTCCCAGACCTATGTTTATACTTTATTTGGAAACAGGGTCTCACTAAGTTGCTGAGAGCCTCACTAAATAGCTGAGGCTGGCTTCGAACCTGTGCGATCCTCCTGTCTCAGCCTCCCAAGCGCAGGGATTACAAGCGTGCACCACCATGCCCGGATGAAAATTCTTAATATATTATCTTACAGAATTTGGTGATATATAACAAAAGTTCATATGCATTTACCCATTATGAATATGTAATAATTATGAACTTGTAAACATGACAACACACCTACAAAATGTAAAAAAAAATGTGCTGAAATAAAAGAAATCTTACATTATAGTCACTTTCAGAAGTCATTAGATTAGTTTACTAAGAAATGTAGGATGTTTGAATAACATAAACCTTCCATTTCTGCTTGATTTGACATAGGTGGTCAGCCTAGAGTCAAAGACAGAATAGACATTCTTCTCAAATATGATTTAAACATTCTAAAAACTTTGTCATGTTTTAGGGTACAAAGAAATTAAAACAAATGACAAAAATAAAAATCATACGGACCACCTTCATGTACCATAGTGAAAATAAAATTAGAAGTTATAAAATACCTTAATATTTAAGTTTTAGAATCACATTTTCATGAGCCAGGCGTGGTGGCGAATGCTTGTAATCCCCGAGCTTGGGAGGCTGAGACAGGAAGATCGCACAGGTTCAAAGCTAGCCTCAGCTACTTAGTGAGGCTCTCAGCAACTTAGTGAGACCCTGTTTCCATAAAAATAAAAAGGTCTGGGAGTATAGCCCAGAGGTAGAAAGCCTCTGGGTTCCACCCCCAGTATCAAATAAATAAATAAATAAATAAATAAATAAATAAATAAAATCACATTTTCAAGTAATGCTTAAGTTAGAGAAAAATTAAAAGTGAAATTTAAAACTGTACAGAAATAAATAGCAAAGGCCATACTGTATTTTAAAATATGTGGGATACAGCCACCATAGCACCAAGAGGATAATTTATAGTAATAAATATACAGCAAAAAATAAAAATAAAAAATGTAAAATAAATGAATGACTTTTCAATTCAAAAAACATGAAAAGAAAAACACAATAATATATCTTAGGAAGAAAAAGAAATAGCAAAAATAAAGACAAAGGAAGAAAAGAACTAAAGATAAAACACATAGGTAGAGATGATAAATTTAAAAAGCTAAGTATAGAAAAATAAAAGATGGCGACCGAGAAAAGCGGGGCTTAAGAGTCCCGCTAACAACCAATCTCCATTACCACAAAAAGAGCGCCTTTCATAGCCAGAAAACACCATCACCAGAAAAACAAAAAAACCACCAGGCTCCAGAGAGAAAGCGGACTGAGAACAGAGCTCAGAGCCACAGAGGAGACACACGCGCCCGAGGACGCGGCAGCAGCGCCATACTGCCGGCGGCAGCGGCGAACTCAAAGGACGGCTACAGCAAGCCGAGGTGAGCCGATGCGGAACAGCCAGGCGGGATCTTTCGGCGCAGACAGCATTTAAAGCTCCCAGTGGCTGAGCTCAGCACACGCTGCAGAAATTCAGAGTGGAAATCAAAACCAGAGAAGAAAAAATACGCCAGCCTCATGGCCGAGGGCGTGGCAGAGGCGCCATATTGCCACCGGCGGCGGCAGCAACAGTGAATTCACCGAGTCCAGTACAGCTACATCTACGTACTCAAGAACAGTGAGCCAAATTGCGGGCCACAGAGGAGAAATCCCAGTATTGTGCCTCCTGGGACTTGACCCAGTGAGGGAGTGGTGGTGGCAGAGATATCACACCATAGGAGAGCGTGCAACCTGGCACCCCCCATAGTTTAAAGCAGCCTCTATCGACTCCCTGGGTCGGAGACTCTGTGATACAACCCAGTAAAGGAGTAGTGGGGTCTGACATAATACAGACTCGAGATCCAGAGCACCTTAAGTGAAGCCATAGTGACCCAAGGGAAGAACCCAGAGAAGGCACAAACCTCCGAAATCATGGGAAAGAGGAATAACACTGGAGTAATGAATGTGCACAACCCCACAACATCAGAACCTGATAAAACAGAAAATCAGAGATTTCTAGAAGATCAAATCAGGAAAATAACTGTAGAAATAATAGAGGTGCTTCGAAAAGAACTCAGAGAGAGCCAAAAAGAGATAAAGGATGCAATTAATGAAGTAAAGGCCTCAATTCAAAGCACAAACAACCGATTAGACCATATGGAGAACAGAATCTCGCTCTTAGAAGATGAGCAATCCAAAAATGAATGCATAGTTTCTAATCTAGAAAAAGATATCCAACAGCAGGAATCTGACATTGAAGAAATATGGGCCCATCTTAAGAGAGCTAACCTAAGAATAATTGGAATAGAGGAGGGAAAAGAAAGTGATACCAAAGGGATCAACAATCTCTTCAAGGAAGTAATAGCAGAAAATTTTCCAAATATAGAGCAAGAGGTTGATACACAGATCCAGGAAACTTATAGAACTCCCTTTAGACAGGATCTGAGAAGAGGATCCCCACGCCATATAATTGTCAAAATGACCAATGTGGAAGCCAAGCAGAGAATCTTAAAGGCAACAAAAACAAAGGGCCAAGTGACATTCAGAGGCAAACCAATTAGAATCACTCCAGACTTCCCAAACCAAGTCATGAGAGCCAGAAGGGCTTGGAGTAACATATTCCAAACTCTGAAAGAAAACAACTTCCAGCCAAAAATTTCCTATCCAGCAAAACTTTCTATCAAATTAGATGGAGAAATAAGAAGCTTCCATGACAAACAGAAACTGAAGGAATTTATGTCTTCAAAACCAGCGCTAGAGAAAATACTCAAAGAGATTAACTACAAAGAAGAAATAGGTAACACTCACCAGAACCAGAGAAACAAGAGTTTCCATCCAACAGACAACTAAGATTGGTTATCTGTGGAGATACATTATTTATGTTAGTCTTTTACCTATCTCTAAATTGTATTGTTTGCCTTTATTGTTGTTAATTTTTAGGATTTCTAGTTGGAATATTAATATACCTTCAGATATAGCATTTGGAAATATTTTATCCAATTCTATTAGTAACTTTTAACTCTGTTTACATTGTCTTTGGATATACAATATTTTCTTTTATTTTTTAGGGAGTTTGTATATTCTTCTGTTGCCTGTGCCATTGAAATCATATCCAAGAAATCACTGCCAATTTCAATGTTGTGAGGTTTTATGACCCAGATTTTCTCCTAAAAGTTTATAGTCTTAAGATTTATATTTAGGTCTTTTATCTATTTTGAGTTAATACTTGTATGTGGGATTAGGTAAGGGTCCAATTTTATTCTTTTCCATGTAATTATTATTTTTCAACAATATTTAGTTAAAAGATTATTATTTCCACCACCAAATCTTCGTGGAAACCTTGTCAAAAATAACTTGACAATATAGGGAAGAAGTTAGCTCTAGGCTTGTATTTAACTCCAATGGTCTATATATCTGCCTTTAGAACAGTACTACACTGTTTCAATTATTGTAGCTTTATATGGTTTGAAATCAGA
This sequence comes from Muscardinus avellanarius, assembly GCF_963383645.1. Lineage (NCBI taxonomy): Eukaryota > Metazoa > Chordata > Mammalia > Rodentia > Gliridae > Muscardinus > Muscardinus avellanarius. The sequence goes on along the minus strand of NC_137805.1, from coordinate 7,988,096 downwards.
AAATATATATCTGCTAGCTTTGTTCTTTTTCAAGATCGTTTTGGGTATCTAGAATTCATATTCCATATTAGGATAGATTTTTTTTTCTGAAAAATAAATATATAAATATATGATAGTTTCACCTAAAAAAACAGAAAAAAATATGCTCTGGTAAGAAAGAAAGCAAAAAGAAATATTGAAATGTTATCTTTAAATCATCAAAAGCTTGGTATCAGACAAATGAAACTGTTATGTGAGATTATCATTTTTAATTTTGGATAAATTGCTATAATACTAGATGTCAACCACTAAGCCAAGCATGGGAAGGAGGGATGGGGAGAGAATGGGGTGGGGATCGGGTGGGGGCTGACTGGGCGATGTGTGCATGTATGTCTACAAAAGTTTGTATCCCACTATGATGTATGAATACAGTGCACCAATAAAATAAAATTTAAAAAAAAAATAAAATAAAAAGCTAAGTATATGAAACAGATATTCCTGTCAAGTCACTGTATTATTTTCCAACATATAACCAAAACTAAAAATAGTCTTCAGTTTTTAACTAACAGATAAAATATCCATATAACTTGCTTTGATAACATACTTTAATTTTTTTTTGAGGTTCTGGGGATGGAACCCCGGGACATTCGACCTCCGAGCTACACCCTCTGCCCTATTTTTTTTTATTATTATTATTCTTTATTTTGAAACCAGGTCTCACTGAGTTGCAGAGGCCTCACTAAGTAGCTGAGGCTGTCCACAAACCACGATCCTCCTGTCTCAGCCTCCCCAATGCTGGGATTATAAGCGTGCGCCACCACGCCCAGCTTAAAATATTTTTTAAAATGGGTCAAACTCCTGACTTTAAATTTAGCAGTGTTCATAAGTCATCGGAGTCATTTTCCTAATCTACAAGGTAGAAATAGTAATATTATGTACATTGTGTCATCATAAGTTTTACAGAAGATGATATATTACATGAAAATCACCTGGTGTCCAGTGAAGAGTTAACCTCAATAAATTTTAGTTAACATTGTTTTTATTAATATCTGATGAGAATTGTCTGATCTGGCTTATGAAGCCCTTTGGTTAGTCTTTGAGCCCCATGAGCCTCATTGTTCATAAATCTCTGGATGTGTAGGAAGAGAAGTTTTATTTAAATGACTAACTGTATAGGCAGACATCAGAATATAGATTTCAGTCCTATGTGTTATTTAGATGACAGATGTTGATTTATAGAGAGAAAACATGGGGAGAAATCAATTGTTAGGTCAGGGTAGACTCTCCTTACACCTCCCGTAAGATACTCTTTCTCTATGTACCTGGCCTAATACAATGTCCCAAGTGAGCTAGTCCTGTTCACTTTGTATATCACAAACCACACAGCATGTATCCAAACTCACCTCTTCTTCTTTGGCCCAAATTTGTTCAGACTCTATAATGCGAATGCAGTTTTACCCAGAGGCAAATTCATTTTCATATTTTATATCTTTACTCCACATATCACTTCTTGTTTCAAAACATGTTCCAAGAAACACCACAGGATGGTCCATGAAAATTAGATTTTACAGATTTATACAAACAGATGAAATACACTACATCTTATTTGTCTATAAGAAGTATGCAATGCTTTGGTTTTATTCAAGACTGACAAGGAATGTCTAAGGATTTATGTTTAGCTTTCTTTTATTATTTTTATTTTTTGGTGGTACTGGGGTTCCTGGAAGCCCTTCTACCTCCGGGCTACACTCCCAGACCTATTTTTTATAGTTTTTTATTTGGAAACAGGGTCTCTTAAGCCAGGGAGGCTGGCTCCAAACCAGCGCGATCCTCCTGTCTCCGCCTCCCAAGCGCTGGGATTACAAGCATGCGCCACCACGCCCAGCAGCTTTCTTTTTAAGGCCAGGGATCTACATAAGTTTGTGTGCTGAGCCAGGTGGGCATGAGCCTGTGTTCTTACACCAATAAAACTTTTGCAGACCCTGAAATGTGGGTTACATGTAATTTTCACATGCCATGAAGTTCCTTCACATCTGAGCCTTCTTAACCATTTAAAAATGTAGAAACCATCCTGAGCTCAAGCCCAGTACCCAGACAGGCAGCGAGCAAGATGTGACCCCTAAGTTCTAAATTCCCCAAAGCCCCCTGGCTTATTTTTATTTAACCCACTGTTTCCCACTCTTTCTACCTCTGGAATCATCCCTTACCCCATCTACTGACACATGCTACCTTCTGGTTAGTAAGTGTAATCTTCTATAGTTCAGAGGTGCACAAAGTGTGGTCTCTGGAACAGCAGCTGCAACATCATCTGGGGGCTTGTTAGAAACACAGAACCTGAGCGCACCTGTAATCATCCATTACTGGAAGGCTGAGACCAGAGGATCAAAGGTTCAAGGCCAGCCTCAGGAACTTAGTGAGACCTTATTTGAAAATAAAAAAATCAAAGCCAGGCATGGTGGTGCGCGCTCGTAATCCCAGCGCTTGGGAGGCTGAGACAGGAGGATCGCACAGTATCAAAGCCAGCCTCAGCTACTTAGTGAGACCCTGTTTCTAAATAAAAGTATAAAATAGGTCTGGGAGTATAGCCCGGAGGTAGAAAAGCCCCTGGATTCTACCCCCAGTACCACAAAAAAAAAAAAAAATAGAAAAAAGAAAAAGTCATACCGGGTGTGGTGGCACACGCTTGTAATCCCCGCACTTGGGAGGCTGAGACAGGAGGATTGCGCAGGTTCTAAGCCAGCTGTACTGGTTTAAGAGACCCTGTTTCCATATAAAAATATAAAAAATAGATCTGGGAGTGTAGCCCAGAGGTAATACGGCTTCCAGGAACCCCAGTACCACCAACAAAAAGAAAAAAGAAAAAGTCTTGGGTGTAATTCAGAGGTACGATGGATGCCTTTGGGTTCAACCTCCAGTACCAAAGAATCTGGGACCCGCATCTCAGACTAACAAATCAGAAGCTCCTCAGTCTATTTTCACATTTTCTTTTAGTGGTCCTGTCTCCTGTTGGAGTTATAGATCTCAGTCCTAAATGACAAATTGAAGCGTGCAGATTTGAAAACATTTAAGGAACTACTTTCAGAATGTGAGACCATTGGTCCATTCAACCAATTAACATGAATGAACATCTACTAGTGCAAACCCTTCTCTGTGCACTAGCGATTTGGGATAATTAATTAGATATTCTTGGGCCTTTAATGGACTGGGAGATTATCTTACATCAGGGCCCAGGGAGTTGCTTTGTGTGGCTCTGCTTTCTAGTTTCCTCACTCAACAAACAGGCTTTGCTGGTCGGGGCCCTCCACCAGCCCAGGCAGCACGCAAGACAGCCGTCTAATGAGCTAAGAGCAGTGAGATGCCCGCGCCACCTTGATAATCAGTGCCATTTCATCATCGACATATGTTCAGCTGCTGAAGTGGTGTTAGTCACCCTCCTTACGCCTGTCTAATAGGCATGGGCTTGGGGTCAGCAGTCAGTGTCCCAACCAGTGACCTGAAGGTACACTCAGTGAGCACTCGCCGGCCATTCACACTAGGAGGGTGGATGCTGATTTATTAGCCCTGAACTGTGTATTTGAGAAGTGTTAGATGCACCAAGTCACATTCTTCCAAAGCACAGGCATAAAACTCTGCATTGTCGAGTGAGACAAAGGTACAGGAGCTCCTGGGGGACCATGACAGTGACAAAAACAAATGTATCTACCACATGGCTTTTCTACCAGCATGCCACCTGCCCATCAACCAGACACAAACAGGTTGCTATGGGCTAGGAGACAGGGGGCCCCACAGCTGTTCTCCCCATGCTGAGAATAGCAACTTGGAGAGGAGATTGCCAAGGAAACATATGAAATGTGTGTGTATGTGTGTGTGTGTGTGTGTGTGTGTGTGTGTGTGTGTGTGTGTAAGTGAATAAGAGACAGCAGAGAGAATGCACAAATATCCATCAGCAAATAAACCAACAAGAGTGGAAAGAGCAGTGGTACCACAGCTCTGAAAGCACACGGAGGCCCGCATCCTTTTCTATGTTTGCTTTTATTGGTGCATTGCAGTTATGCATCATAGCGGAAGTCAGAGCGATAGTGAAAGTCATCTCTTGATGAGTTTCCTTCCTCCCCTTCCTTCCTTCCTCCCTGTACACGTTCAGTGACATTGGGAGTGCTGCCGTCATGTGTGGACGCGACTGCCTTCTTCTCAAGTCCCCTTTTCCCGCCCCACCTCTCTCCCAACCCCCTTCTGCTGTCCCACGGTCTCCCTCCTTGTTTATCTCCCTAAGGCTTCTTCTGTTTCCTATTTTCTCTCAGGCCTTCAAGCATAAGAGAAAACATATTTTCCCTTTACTTGATGAGATTGGCTTATCTCACTTAGCATGATATTCTCTAGTTCCACACATTTTCCTGCAAATAACATAATTGTGTTCTTCCTATTGGCTCAGTAAAATTCCATTGTATGTACATAGCACAATTTTTAATCCATTCATTAGCTCAAGCAGTTACTGCCTTACCCCAGCCAGACTTCCCATGGACTCCTGCTTTATAATAAACGGGCCTGTTGAAAGGAAAAGTCGGGTGCTTGATTAGGCTGAAAGAAGACATCCCTTCCCCAGTAAAAATGAAAAAACAAAACAAGCAGCAAACCATAAAAGACAGAGAGCAGGCTAGAAGGGCTCTTGTCTCCCTGTGGCAATCCTGGAAGACTAGAGGCTCAGCACTGCGACGTTGCCCTGGCTTCAGGCTTCCGTGCAAGCTCAGCACCACAGTAACGTGTCTGGGACCCGGCCATCGGTAAAGGAAAACTAATTAACAGAGGCTGGATTTGTTCCACTCTTAGCATGGGCTCTGGTGCTGTTTTGAATGAGCAAGCCTTTCTGAATCAATGCTTCTACATCCTTATGGAGTTGATGAGAGTTCTTTAAAATTTATTTCCCTCAGTAAGCCTATGAAGTTGTTATTATTTGCCCTGTTGAGAAAACTAAGGCTCAGAGAGGGTGATGAACTTGACCAGAGCCACCCAGCTCCTCAGTGCCAGAGCCAACAGTCCAACTCTTTTACATATCAAAGTCCCTGTGCACTCCACTAAGCTCTGGCTCAGAATCTACCCAATTAGACCAGTCAGCGGTCCTCCATCTTATTGGGAGCATAGATCTATCACGTAGGAGGATGTTGGAATTTTGTTTCTGCTCATCTTTGAGGTTCAGGGATGACTTGGTATAAATCCTTATCAGTTTCTCTTTCCTAGGTTCCTAATTTCTAAAATAGTAACCTGTATTTAAGTAAAACGCAAACCATCTACATCTCTATGTCATATTATCAACATATATTCTAGTGGCCAAGATGGAAATTTGAAAATTCACGGGTCCATGGCACCCTATGGATTTTTCGACAGAGTGCCCATAAAACTAATCTAATGTAACCTACTACCTTTTCTTTTAATGCTGTTGTAGAACATAGCCCTGAAACTTGTTTTTTCTTCTTTTACTATGATTTTGTATTTGATACTTTGTCCAAGAATCACAGGGCAGAAGAGAACCGTGAAATCTGTTATCTCCAAAGAAGTTTCACTTTGGGATTCCTCCTATTTAAGAAACTTAAATAGTAAGACATACTGAACAAGAGTGGTAAAGTGAATGATTATAATACTATGTACTAAATTAAAATCCCAGAGGAGTTCAGTCTCAGCAGCTGAAAAAGCAGCATACTTGTGGACTCAGGAGAAAGGATGACTGGCGCCTTCCCCAGATTCAGCCTCTGGGCCAGGCCCTGTCAATCTTGGTTCCTTTGTCCCCCAACAAGTCCATTTCTGATGTTTTGATGAAGAGTTTTCATTTGATTTTTGAAAAAAAAAGGAAAAAAATTTCTCATCCAAATAATAATAATAATAATAGCATGGTACTGCCCAAAGCACAAAATCTAATTTCCTCTCCCGGCTTCAGTTTTCTGCAGAAAGACAAACACAGATGTGTTTTTCAGTTAGGAAATCATTCTCATATGCAATGTTCCTGTTCCACTTTAAGTTTCTTCAGGCCTTTAATAGATAGTGCAACACCAGCTGCTTTAACAAAACAAGGTAAAACCCTCCGTTGTTCAGTAGCGTAACACAGTGGAAGTGTACTCACTTACAGCAGAATTCCGGTGTCTCTAACTAGCAGTCAGCTTTCCACAGTTAGGGGCTCAGAGGACACAAGTTCCTGCTGTTTTATGGCATGGCCATCCCCTGGGGCCCTGTTTTGGCTGGGAGAGAGAGAGAGGGAGAGGGAGAGAAGAGAATACTGGCTTTTGACCTGCCTTAGTCTGACAGGGACCCTCTCCATTTCCTCTAGAATTCCTGGGCCATCTCAAGCCACATGATACCAGCTCCTTGCAATGAGGACTGGGAATGTAATTCTTTACTAGAATTTCCCAGAAACTGTGCTCTGCTGTGTGAAAGGGAGAACAAATTTCAGTGTATAGTTAACCCTCTCAGCCACAAGCAAGAGCCTGTGCCTTCTACAGCTGTGCTACTTGGAGAAATTTCCATCACACCGAATGCTTATCATCTCAAACCCTTCCTCCAGCCCGTTACCCTAGTCCCTCTGCTGGGCACATCTGGGGCATGACTTCTTCAGGCAGGTCTTCTGGGGCCCCGGGGGCACTCGGAGAACCAGGTTCGCTCACTGGTGCCATTACTATCACTCCAAATAGCTTTATCTCCTGCTTTTCCTTGCACCTCTCCCAGATAGCTTGCAGTTATGAGAAGGCTGTGAACAGCCCTGTCTTGTTCATCACCTCATCCCACCTGTCTAACATTGTCGTGACTTGTGCTCAATAAATATCAGAGAAGGAAAGGAGAGAGAAAGAAAGGAGATAAATTTGTTCTTATAGGGATCTCAGTCCTGCTACCTGTAATTTGCACACTATGGAATTTAAAGAAAATAACCAAGAAATAGGCTGGTCGCATTTTAGGGCCCAGGACCCATTCCCCTTCAGAATATTGTGGCTTGATAACACATAAACCTTGACAACTTCTCATTACAATTGAAAGACCAAAACCAAAGTCTTTCTTTTGTTTTTAAATATAATATAATCTTAGTCAACAACAAAAGGCAATAATTAATACAAGCTAGAGTGTGGATAAATCTCAAAATAACTATACAAAGTAAAAGAAGCCAGTCAAAAAACAGCATATACTATATGACTTCTTTCATATGGAATTCTAAGAAATGCAAACTATAGGAAAGGCAGGAAGTAAAACAGTAGTTTTCTGGACACAGGACTGGAGTGGGATAGGGAACGGTGGGTGGGTAAATTACAAAGAATAAAAGGAAACGAGAATGACTGGTAATTTATTTCTTGACTGTGGCCATGACTCTGCATGTGTACATATGCCAAACTTCTAAGATTGTATGCTTCAAATATGCGGGGTTGAATGTATATCAGTTTTAGTTCAATACATCTGTTAACATAAAAAATAGATAAATATGGCATTTAAAAGTAGAGCAAGCCAGAACTACAACTCCCCCAACACCACCACCATTCCCAACTATTGTGTAGGTTGTGTCCTTAAAAACAGTTCATATGTAGACCTGGTATCGGTCTCCACGGTAAAGTTGGAAAGTGTGCGCTCGTGGCCCATTTAGAGAAAAGGCATGATTCTGATTCTGTTGACCACTGTATGAGGGTGGCTTCCAGGTCAGAAGACAACTAAGCCATGGGGCAGAGTGTGGCCCTATACATCTTCCAGTTTTTGCACACAGCTATATAGACACTCATAAAGACTCACGTTTTCAAATCTGCTTCTTCCCAGGTTCTGTGGCCAAACCGGTCACTGACTCCCCAGCCCAGGCACCCAGCCACCCCCAACCTCCGCCATGGCCGAAGATGCGGACATGCGCAATGAGCTGGAGGAGATGCAGCGGAGGGCCGACCAGCTGGCCGATGAGGTAAGGAGCAGCGACCTGGGAAGGGCAGCCGTAGATGGGTTCTGAGAAAAAGCTGCTTCTAAGATTTGGAACATTTTAAGTGACAAGACTTCCAATTTAATATACGTCTGAGGCTTCTGCAGACCGGAATGGGTCAATTATAAAACCGGTTTACATATTAATATCTTGGCCCTAACTCTCAATTTCTAGAAATATCGAGACATCAAGGTCCTCTAAGAAAAGCAATGTCTTTGAGTGTCTTGCAGGCAATGGTATGCTAGAACCAGCTTCATCTTGTTTTTGGGGTTTTTTTTTGTTTTTTTGGTGGTACTGGTGGTGGAACCCAGAGGCTTTCTACTTCCAGGCTACATTCCCAGACCTATTTTCTATTTTATTTGGAAACAGGGTCTCACTAAGTTGCTGAGAGCCTTACTAAGTAGCTGAGGCTGGCTTTGAACCTCTGCGATCCTCCTGTCTCAGCCTCCCAAGCATGGGGGTTACAAGCATGCGCCACCACGACGGGCTAAAAGAACCGGCTTCATCTTGAAAGCTAATTAACAGCTTCAATAATTTTTAAGCTGGCTGCAAGCTATTATTAAAATTGAATTATATAAGATGACAATTAGGTTACATTAAAATCAAAGGTAATAATACTCAAAACTCATACTCTTTCATTATTTCATCACATTTTACTACTATCTCTTGAGTTTTTTTATCCATTGGGGTACCATTCGATGGTACTTCACCACAGACTTCCCAGCTTCATGTTCAGCATCATGTTTTAGTTAGAAATCAGAAAGGGTAAGAGTAAGTATACCACAGGATCTGCATCCACGACAAATCAGGGCTTACTTCATTGTTTCGTCAATTACCTAGAGTTAAGAACATGGGTAAAATACTAAGAATGCAGATTAAACTTAGAAGTGTGTACATCTGCAGCCATCCACTATCACACAAGTAAACTGAGGAACTCTTCAGCACGATTCTCTCAGCAAAGACCACTTTCCTTATTGACAAGTGAAGTTAGAACGTGTCTTTTACATTTTCCTCTTATTTATGAACGTAAATGAAAATATCCAGCCAGCTTTCATGACAAGACCACACTACTTATGACATGGTAGCTATAGACACAGAGCTCCAAACAGAGCAAAAGCTTTCTGGGAGAATCAATTAACCACATGGGATTTATCATAAAGGGGGGGGGGTGAGTATTTTATTGTTTGTAAATCCTATAGTACTCATCCTGTATTAGCTTTTTTGTATTAGCTTTTTTGGTCACTGTGACCAACATACCTGACCAAAAAAAAAAAGGGATTCCAGTTTCAGAGGTACAGTCCATGATCACCCAGATCTAAGGCTGAAACACTGTGGTTGCAGGGCCTGGGAAGATGAGAGAGAGAGAGAAGGGAAAGGGACTAGAAATATATATATAGATATGATCCCCAAGGCCATGCTCCCGATCACATGCCTCCTCCAGCCTGCCCTCCTGGCCTATGGTATCACCCAAGAAATCCATTCAAGTTATCAACACAGAAACAATTAATTCATTCGCTCATAAGATTAGCCCCACAACATTTTGCACTGCCAATATATGAACTTTTCTGGGGGACATTCTATATGCAAATCGTATCACATTCTTTTATAAAAAAGTTATTGGTGCATCACAATTGGACATTATAGTGAGACTTGGGGAGACACATTCATATATGCACATTGCATAATGGCTATTCATCATCTGTATCAGTCTACATAATAATAAACTTGAATACTTCTTTACATAATCACGTATGTTTTCCAGAGAGGCAATTGTTAAACCTTTACCAACATACCACTGCTTTAGCCATTCTTCTTCAAAGAGCATCCTATATAGGTCTCATCCAGGGTAGTTAAACATTCTCTGGGTTCCTGCAGAATCTTGTCCAAAATAGGTCTGTCACTTAAAAGTACGGCTTTGAAAAATCACACTGGTTGCTGGATTCTAGTAGTGTTAAAGCAATAAGAAAAAAGTTGCATTTCAGTGCCAGAGGAGCTAGCAAGGAGCTCAGACTTCCCACCTCCCCCCTTTTTCTTATCTAAGGATGAAGATAATTATTATAGCTATCTGCTATAGGCTAGTTATTTCAAACATGCTTGATTTTTCTCACCCTAAGGCGACAGCTTAATTTGTATTGATAGCAACCTCCAATTGTGTTTCTAGGAGCATTATAAGAATCGTGCTGCTATATTCATCTCAATTCATGAAAAATTATGTTTGTGTTTAAAATTCAATATTCCTAGCCCAGGGAGGCCAAATTAGTCCTCTGAGTATTTGAGATAATTTTGCATGCATCCTGAGCATGCGAAATTATCTTCTCCAGATTACTTTGTCTTTGATATCAAGATCAGCTTCATATGGTTTTGATTTTATGAAGATAAGCTTTCATGTAATTGCTTTAGGGAATCTCCTCATGTAGAAAGCCCCACAGAAAAGAGATTGAAAATGGAAAGGCATTTCGTGTTTCAGTTGCACGTTTTAAATGATGTGTGATAGGGAGCCTTTGTGTTCCTCAAATGAAGAAAGTATTTCTGACTTTTTTAAGATCTCTGATTCTTATTCTGTTTTTTTTTTTTTTTTTTTTTATCTTAGTCACTGGAAAGCACCCGTCGTATGCTGCAGCTGGTTGAAGAGGTAAGGAGTGACCGTTTAAAAATAAAATAGTCCCTTGTGCAGTGTGTCCTTCTCCTAGCCCCTATTGCCATTCCCAAGGATACGATACCATCAACTCCAGGCTACTATAGCCCCCGGGAGGCCACACGGGGAAGGAGCTACAGTATTCAAGTTGCCCTATAGCTACCAGGGTGAATTCAGCCTCTTCAAGCTCAGGCCTATTTAGAGGCTAGGACACAGAGAAGCATAGTATTTTTAAGCCAATGCTGCCAAGAAATCACTTTAAGCAAATCAGAGCAATTTTTAATGCATAAAGAAATCATCTCCATAAAATCTTCATTTGTAATGATTTAGGTGCCTGTAAATCATATCTAATCCTGAAATTCTGTTCTGACTTTAGCCATATACAGGACCCTTAAAACTGTGTATCTATATAGATAAATCGCTTGAATAAATTGTTGTATTTAGAGTCAGGCACTAAAACTTATTTTAAAAAATGAGCAAAATCTTTAACAAAGAGAAAAGCATAAGAGGCTCTTTTATATTCCTGGTTCTGGATTGCACATCCATTGTGAGGCATGGTTAATGAATCCCAAACTATTTTTAAATGGGTAAAATAGGGCAGAAAGCAATAATGGAATCAAAAGGGCATTTGCAGTACATCTCACTCATTCCCGTTTGGTAGAGCAGCAGTCAACCAGGAAGAATAAATGGATTAATTGAACTTGCCCATTGGGAGCGATGAAGTGGAAAAAGAATGGGTTGGACTATATTTATCTTAACCTACTAAAACAAGCCTAGTGGTTTTTATTCAGTGAGATGCGGTGTTAGTTATGCTTTGAACGATGCTGCTTATCAACTTATAAATTCACGTGCGATTATCATTTTAGAGATCTTGGGCTTTCTCTCACAATGATTAAATGAACCTACCCACCTCATGTTACTGTAAATTGCTTATGCTATGACATGGAAAGAAGAGAGAGATAAATTTGACAGAGGCTAAAAAGGAAAGGCGGCTGCCTTTCCTGCTGCAGAAGCTGACGTCTTCCCTTGGTTTCTGCAGCTCCAGCTCCTCACCTAGGAATAATATACAACTAGATGTGAATTGCTACCACAGAGACAGGCGAGAGTACCGACGATGAGCTTCCTAAAATTAAAAAAAAAATTAAAATGAACTGTTTAAGCCGTCATTGTAGCACAGATTGCTGTGCCCCTCCACCGGGAGGACCGCCCAGCAAGGGAGCCCTTGGCAGCCCAGGAAAACAGCTTCCATCTCTAAATGGAGAGAAATGCTTCTTTGTTCTGGGGACCCTGTCCATGCAGAACTACTAGAGGAGCGAGAAGGAGGGAGATATTCTAAATGTAGGAGAACTAGTAAGACCCTCAACATGGACTGTACTCCCCCAATTTGTCAGGAAAAAAATAAAGGAAAGGAAAAAAACATTAGTGACAGTCCTACATGTGCTCTCATGAGACCCCGTGTAGTGCCCAGAAGCCAACTGACAGAATGGTCTTATTGTATACTGTTACAGTATCACAATACACCTTACGGCCTTCAGCCAACAACTCCAAGCTAATTTTCATTTTTATTCACATGGATGCATGAATGATGAACATTTCTAAAAGACAGGGTCTATTACTAGTTTGCCTGACTGTGCAATGCTCACGTGCTGCCCAGACTATGGAAGGAGGCGAACCCAGTGCATCACCCTGCACCGCCTGGAACCCCTCTCAGGGACACGGCGCTTCTTTTTCATGTCTTCTTAAACCGCAGACAGTGTCACCCGGTCTTGAATAAGTCAGTGTCTGCTCTCATTTATTCTCACGGAGAGAAAAAACATTCTAAAGCTCTATTGATTGAAGTAGGATCCTCAAATTATGTGTTTTTGTTTCCTCCTCAAGTGTTTCTCGGTCAAGCATGAAGTTGCATCTTAGAACAAGGAGAGAGACAGATGGGAGCAATCTCCTTCCTCTAATAAATAAGGAGAGGCTATTAGACTTCCCATCCTTAGGAAATTGTGAGCAAGACACTGTTAGAGTAGACTGATTGGCTCTTACTTCCTCATGGGTTATTTTATATTTATGGTCAAACACCCCATATGTCTAGGGCATTGTCTATTCAGAGGATACTCGGCTTTTCAATCAAAAAGGAAATTCTCTTTAAAGAGAATCAGCATTAAATATTCATCAAGGGCAGAAATCATTTGGAAAATCTGAGCTTTGAAATACCAAAGTCTTGCCCATGTTCCCAAAGTTCATCAGTGCTGTATAATTTGAGTTGAACTGAATCCTTATTGAAATTCAGTCTCAAAGACGGGAAAGGTTACAAAAATTGTGAAATCTCCCTGGGGCAAACAATTCCACTTTCAGTGGAATATACACCTTGGCACCATCCCTGATAGACTCCAGGGTGTAACAGGGGTAGCAACTTGATTTTTAATAGAAGTCATCATCAGCATTTCAAGGACAATGAAAACTTACCCAGAGGCTGGTGAGGAAAGTTCAGAAGAGCTGAATACAGTAGACAGATTAAAAAGGTGGAAAGGTTAAAAATCATACAGTGTGCCGGGCGTGGTGGCGCACGCTTGTAATCCCCGCACTTGGGAGGCGGAGACAGGAGGATCGCGCAGGTTCAAAGCCAGCCACGCTGGCTTAAGAGACCCTGTTTCCAAATAAAACCTATAAAAATAGGTCTGGGAGTGTAGCCTGGAAGTAGAAGGGCTTCCAGGAACCACAGTACCACCAAAATAAAAAAAAAAATCATATAGTGCATGGTTCCTACCCTAGAGTTGGGAACTTGCTTTTGGCGGATACATTTCAACAAATATTTATGGAATGCCTAGACCTGGAAACAGGAGGGGGGGTGTGAATTGTTATCTTTTAGGGAAACAGATAAATAAATAACTTTCCAAACTCAAGGTCATACTTACCTTGGAAACATAGAAGAAGTGATTGATTCTGACAGGAGAATCCTGAAGGTATTATCAAGGAGAAAATATTCAATCCTGGGCAAAAAAAAAGTTAACTGCAAATGCTAAGTGTAGGAAATGAAGTCTACACATTAATGCCTTGGGCTAAGAAGACTACGCCCAGAACAGCCACCCTGCTTTAGGACAGACCAGTTTGAAAGCACCAGTTTCAAACCAGTTTGAAAGCTTTGACAGAGTGGTTATTAAACCACTAAAACTTCAGTGAAGGTTTTAACATTTTTTCCTTTTATGCCAACTTATCTTTCAAAACAGTTTGCCCATGGAAGAAATAAGCATTCGAAAGCTATGTTTGTATTTTGCCAGACTTTTTGCTAAAAATAAAAACATTTAGGCTGGACAGTCATTTTCAGATATGCAGATGTGAGATCTTTTGGAACTCAAGAGAGTGTGCCTGGAGTGTCCTAGCTTTGAGGCAAGTGTGTTGGACTTTGTAGAAAGCATATCAAAATTACAAAAGAAAGATTTTAAAATGTTCTAACATGTTTTTGCAATGGTTAAAATAAGCAGAAAAGGGCAAAAATAATTAAAATCTCAAACAGAAACCAAGAATTGGGCTGAGGCAAAAACAGGACCGCCTCTTCTTACTCCTATATATTAAAAGAGAACTCATTTTTTAAGAATAGGAGAAGCCGGGCATGTTGGCGCACGCTTGTAATCCCAGCATTCGGGAGACTGAGATCGGAGGATGCAGTTCGCCAACAGCCTCAGCTACTTTGTGAGACCCTCCAAAACTTAGTGAGACCCTGTCTCAAAATAAAGAATAAAAAATAGGGCAGAGGGTGTAGCTCAGAGGTTGAGTGCCCCTAGGTTCCATCCCCAGACCCACAAAAATATTTTTTTTAATTAAGAATAGGAGAAAGTAATATTGTCTCCCCTGAAATAGAGTCACATCCCTGACCTTCCTGTCATCTTCTGGTTCTCCCAAAGATCAACCCCATTTATTTCAATTGAAGTCATCAGCAAAATAGTGGAATTGAATATAAGTTTTAACATTTACTGAGAAGCTACCATGTGCCAGGTAGTTGGCTTAGGAATGGGAGGGCAACAGCGCCGTCTTCATCATCATCGTCATCATCATCCTAACATATATTATCTAATTTAATCGTTGCAGCCATAATTTACTCCTAGTTTGATCCCAAATTTATCATGGGGGAAATAGGAGGTACACCATGGTTGAATAACCTGATTGAGCCATACAGCGATAAATAGCAGATAAAATTAAAATTTAGGACTACATGATTCCAGAGTATGAATTCTTACATTTAACTTCCTTTCCACCAGCAACTCCTAAAATATTTATTCTTTTTGTGGAGGAATCCCACAGTAGGTAAAAGGATCTACGGAAGCACAATTCATTCTTAACAGATTGAAATTACACTGAAATTCAGTCCTACCTCCTAGTATGCTCCTTCCAAATCTAGCCCAGCCTCCCATTGAGGTGAGCTAAATATTAGAAGCTTTACCTCCTAGAATCCACTTTATCCTCAGAAAGACTTAGGGGGGAAATGGAGCTTTTCTGCCCCCAACTGTCCGCTGGGGAAGCTGAGACACAAGACAATTGACTTGAGAGCCACAAGACTACAGATAGGTCTAGAATTCAGAATTTCTGGTCACGGTTCCCAGGACTACCCACTCACCAAATTGTCTCTCACACTGAGAAGCATAGTTGAAAAGCTTTGCATATGTCTACCTCTTATCCTTAGTGTCTAAGGGCAGATTAAAGGCCCATTAAACATTTATTGAATAAATGAATAAGGAAATTACTGAACCCACCTACCAAGCACAGTACCTGACATGGGCTCACTATCCTCATCTTCAATGTGAGGAGTTTCCCAAAGGCCCAGATGACTCTTTCATGGCATCTCCACTAGCTACAATACAGCCCAGCTTCCCTGACTCCCACATCAGCGTTCTCTGCTCCTGTTCTATCAAATTGGAGAAACTTCAAACTCTAGTTCCAGATTAGTTCTGCGCATCATTCTAGTGCTGGAACATTCAGCACCAAGTTGAGCAAATGTGAAATTGTATTTGCAGGGTTCCATGGGTATAGCTGAATATTTAAATATATAAATGTATAAGAGCTGGCTTGACCACACTAAGATCACTATCCTTTTCTGCATCCATTCTCCCCCATAGAATGGATCAGGGAGCTTAAGCATGGCTTTGACTGGGGCTTGAGGAGAAAATGTTCTGTGCAATGCCTCTGTCCTCATGACAACGTGCATTGCCACATCCATGCTCCTGAATAAGCCATCTGCTTTTTGTAATTTTATCTCTTAAGCAATGGCTAAAAGGCAAAATAAAATCATTAAAATTTAGGCTACTATAGATGAAATGCCATTTGCAGTCTAGAATCTTGCTGCTCGAGGTGTCCTTGCACCTGCGGCATGCATCAGAGAGCTTGTTAAAAATGCAGAATGTCAGACTCTGCCCCGGTGCTCCTGAACCAGAATCTGAATTTTAACAAGAGGATTCCTATACAGTGAATTTATATGCATAATAAAGTTTGAGTGGTTCTAGAAGCTTCTGATGGAAGGAAGTGATGACAATATTTTTAGTTTACCTAGATATCCTCCTATAGATGTATTTTATGGATTTATTTCCTTTATAAAGACTTCATGTCGTGCTAACCAGAGGCCGAGCTCCATTCCAGAACATTTCACATATTTATTCACTCAATTTGCATAGGAACTCAATGAGGTATAAACTATCATAGCTGCTGCATTATAAATGAGAGAACGGAGACACAGAGCGATTAGGACACTTGCCTAGGGTTCTGCAGCAAGGAAATGAGATCACCAACAATGCAGCCTGGAAGCTGGTTCCAGAATCTGCACGCTCAGTGAGGACTCCGGAAGTCAGCCTGGACTATCACTGTTCACGCCGTGGCCCGCCGTGGCCACTCCACCTCGTGAAATGTGTTCAAAAGCAGCGTAGGCCTTTACGTCCTGGAGAGTTCCACTCTCTAATGATGAGTTTATAACTGCTCACAGGAGTATTTGCAGCATTTTCCTTGACTTTTTAGAAGCATGACCAGAATTTAATTATTGGCTTCCACCAACATCTCTTTTTCTTTCTTAGGTCTAAGTAAATTTGAAGGGGGAAAAATGGGGTTATGAGGGATAGCTTATTTTTTAATTTATTCTCTGAGTGTCCACAAGCTTTCCTTGAAAAGCTAATTAACCCAAACTGTAGATAATGCCATCTTATATTCATTAACAGTCACCCTGTAAAATGCGAAGTCTTTACTTAACGGGTTAAAGTTTCTAGAAATGGTGACTCCTAAGTATGAGTAATAAGAATATCTTTGTTCCTTCTCCCCTGCCCACTAACTCCCACTCCCCTCATCCAGATAATCCAGGTAGTATTGGTTTCTTTGGAGAATAAGGAGTGGAAATGAGGAATGACTTTGAAAGATTCCCCTGCAACACAGGAACTTCACTAAGCCCATAGAGTTATTTTCCCACACTGTATCATTGTGCAGAATTTTATATTTCAGAATGAAAGTCCCTTGTTTCTGATTTTGTTCCTTTTTCTGAATCTTGCAGAATTTCTTAGAGAGAAAATAGGCAGATAAGTTTCATTCTGAGCTGTGAGTCTCAGCCTTTGTGAAGTTACGATCTTCTCTCATAAGGAAACATTTCACCCTTAAGATTCTTAAACACCCTTCCTCGTGGGTCCTCCCTCCCTGGTTCACAATTGGGGGCTTTCCAGTAGATCATGCCAGAGAAGAAAATACAATCCAGAAGATTTTGACAGATTTGCTTTCTGTGGTTGGCTTTATGAAAACTAAAGGCATTTTTGTTTTTCAGGTATAAAATTAATAGAGTAATATTAAGTATGTGTGTCCCAATACATACTTGATGTATTGAACACTCCAGACTCATCCCTACCCTATGAAGGTTGTGCTCCATCCCCTCCTCCTGCCCCTGAGAGTCACTGACAGAGTGAGCCCACAGGTTATCCATCCTGTGAGCCCATCCTCAACCCTTAAAGTCCTCACCATATCTCCTCCCTTTTTTCCTCGGTCCTCCTTCATTTTCTATTTCTAGGGCTACTTGTCCCCTTACTGATATCTCTTTCTCTCTTTTCTCCCTCTAACTCCTTTTCAACTTTGCTACCATTACTGGAATATAGAGTAAAGATGCTGGTATCAGGACTTTGGTTATGTTGGATGAACAAGGAGGTAAGTTCAGATTTCTTCAGTAAGAACAATTCCTTGTCTGAATAAAGTGCGTTTTTTGTTTTTTTCTTTCTTTCCTTTTTTTTTTTACTTTTTGTGCACGCACAGGTGGTCATTTTGGCATGCTGTATATGTGTATGAGTGTGAGAGTTCTAGAATTTTCATCCTGCTGCTTTTTTCCTTTTATTGAAAAGATCGGTAAACGTGTAGAAATTTTGAGGCCTTCTTCATGACTGAACGAATGGTACTACTAGCTCTGATAAATGTGTTGTGTTAACAAAATTCTTAAGACAATAGCCACATGTTTATGTAATTATAAAGGATAGCATTTGGACAGTGTGAGAATTCTATTTTCCTTGCCCTTGCATTTATATTTATGCCCCCAAAGTTCTTACTTTGTGAACTTGAGCTTTTTCCAATAATGCCTAGTTAGAATGAGAAGATAACATATATCGTGTTGTCCACTTCTTTTGACCTTCCTAAGTCAGTATCTGGCAGTTTTGATTTTCAGAGCACTATGAAGATTCCTTAAACAATTAGAAGCTATTTTAATAGGATAGAAGTAAAGGAGAATCATCTAGAAAAAATTTTAAAACCACTGAAATATTTGGCCTGTATTTAAACTCATTATAGAAATACTAGAAGCAAAGAAACCTTGAAATCCAGTGTTTTAGTACAGCATCTCAATACCCTAAGGTGGAGCCTGAAAGAATAACACCATGACTTTTCTTTGTCCCAGTAGATATAGCTATGGTTTTGTACATAGTTCTAGCCCCAGTTAGTTTATTTGATCCCATTTTGAATCCGTATCATAATAAATGGATTTTGAGATGTTTTTCTCTTTATTCATTGTTGGCAAAAGTGTAAGCAAATTTTTTAGAATTATGAGTGTTCTTGTTTAGTGGCAAAGATAAAACTATAAAACTTACAACATAATAAAAAAAAAGAACCTCTAAGCAGAGTTCTCAAACATGGAGGATAATTGCCATATAGGTGACAGGCACAAAATACTTTATCGAAAATATAAAAGCCCTTACATATCTTAAAAGAAAGGGCAATGACCTAAAAGAAAGACAGATATAAAATATGAATCATCAGTTTACAAATTGACATAGGAAATTATGCTTCAGCTACCAATAATGAGATACCAAATTTATCTAGCAGACTGACTTAAATTTTTAAAATTGATATTAACCAATGTTATGAGTATGTTGGGAAAACAGAAACTCTCATTCTACAGATGGATGCTGTAGACTGATAAAAAATATCTTGAAGAATAATTTTAATAATAATATCTTCAAATTTTAAAAGTCCACCTATCTTTGATCAATACATTCCACTCCTGGAATTTTGCACTGGAGATGAAAATTTGCACTTACAGAAAGAAAAATGTACATGCCTAACTTGTAATAATATAAGACCAGAAACAACCTAACCATTTAAATATCTGCCAGGGGAGAGAGTAACTAAATCAGCTGTAGTATGGCCAAGAAAGAAATGTTCTGCAGCCAGTACAATAAATGAAGAAATATGTGCTGACTTCTGGGAAGCTGGGGTGGGGCAAGAAGGTGTAACATTAAAATTTTGCCTCCTGAGAGTCGGGCCGGGTGGCGCACGCTTGTAATCCCTGCACTTGGGAGGCGGAGACAGGAGGATCACACAGGTTCGAAGCCAGCCTCAGCTATTTAATGAGGCTCTCAGCAACTTAGTGAGACCCTGCTTCCAAATAAAATATAAAAAATGAGCCTAGAAGTATAGCCCAGAAGTAGAAAGCCCCTGGGTTCCACTCCCAGTACCACCAAAAAAAAAAAAAAAAAAAAAAAAATTGTCTCTGAAAAGCAAATTTTAAGAAGTAATTAGAAGAGCCAGGCATGGTGGCGCACGCTTGTAATCCCAGCATTTGGAGAGGCTGAGACCAGAGGATCATGGTTCCTGGACAGCCTCAGCTAGTTAGTGAGGCCCTTTGCAACTCAGTGAGACCCTGTTTCAAAATAAAGAATAAAAAAATAGGGCTGGAGGTGTTGTTCAGAGGTGGAATGCCCCTGGTTCCATCCCCAGTACCGCAAAAATAAATAAATAAGTAAGAGAATAATATGCTTAGTTGAGTTGCTTATTTCATTGTACTTGATAAAGATTTAAAGATGTAATGTGAGCCAGGCGTGGTGGCGCACACTTGTAATCCAGCATTCGGGAGGCTGAGCCCGGAGGACCGCGGTTCGCAGACAGCCTCAGCTTCTTAGTGAGACCCTTTGCAACTCAGTGAGACCCTGTTTCAAAATAAAGAATAATTAAAAAAAAAAAAAAAAAAACAGGGCAGGGGATGTAGCTCGGAATGTCCCTGGGTTCCATCCTCAGACCCGGCCAAAAAAAAAAAAAAAAAAAATGCAAGCTGGATGTGGTGGTATGTGCCTGTAATCCCAGTATTTGGAAGGCTGAGACAGGTTCAAGGCCAGCCATGGCCAATGAACAAGACCCTCACCACCTAGCGTGAGCCTGTCTCAAAAATTAAAATTAAATTAAAATTAAAAAGGTTCGAAGTGTAGCTTAAAGTTAGAACTTCCCTGGGTTTAATCCCATACCAAAAGAAAAGAAAAGAGATAGGATGTGTCCCATATCCCCATAAAATGTAAAATATATAAAACTCTTAAGCACAAATGATTCATAGGAACAGCTACATCTTGTTGACTAGAAAACAAAGCAGAATAGTATCTCTGTTTGACAGATTTCTTCATGGATAGTGACTATTCTCAACCAGAACATTTCAGTTGTGGGCATACCAGTGTAAATGCCAATTTCTAGGAGACCCTGGGTTTTAGTAGACGTGTCGTGAATAAGCTGATAATGATGAGAAACTTGCAAGTGTAAAACCTGCCCGACGTAGCTGGTGCTGGACTGATATCACTTCGGTGGTATACTTTCCATTTATACTGAATTGAAACTTTGGGCCTTTAAAATGACATACAAGCATAGGTCACCAACCATGTTCACTGCCATCACGAATGCATTTTAATTCTGTCTGTGTCATATTTCGTTGTTTTGGATCAGTAACTGCTTCACAATTTCTTTTCTGTTGTGCTTTACTAATTTTGTCTATGCCTGAACACCAGAAGTGTTAACTCTTTCTACCTCACAGCTGCGCAAAGAGCCCCAAGCAGCAGTCATCCTTCTAAAGAAACATTCCACCCACTGTCGGGTCAGGCCAGGCCACTGCAGGTTGTCTAGCTGAACAATTAAATTTCTTACGGGATTCTTGCTTTATACCCAGGTGTCAGAAGGTCTCAAGGAGGACTGAATGGCAGGCAGCCCTGGAGATATGCCCAGCTCTGGGACTTTTATTCTCCTAGAAAGTTTGTCTCCAAGGGAAATGCCCTAAAGCAAACCCGGCACTAGCAGGGGATGATCTGACCTCTCTTCTGTTTCCCTGGTTGGTCTTTGGTGGGTTATGCATTTGTTTCAACAGTTGAGTTGAGGCTCTTTGGGAACAACCCAGGAATGACCTACAAACTAAATAGTGAAACCTCTGACACCTGCCTGGCAGAGGAAAGACAAAGTATATCCTTATCCAGACAATTACCTTAGAAGGTTTATGACCCTACAAGGCAGCATTTGAGAAAATATCTGTCTTCCTAATGTCCACTTATCAAATATCAGTCATGATCGATTAAGGCTGCATGGTCCAGTGTGGTAGCCATTGGTCACATGTGGTTCTTTAGCTTTGTTTACATGAATTTCTGTATGTTCATCAATATTAATGAAAATTAAGATCATGTAGGCAACATCGTATAACTATATATACTCATGAAAGCTTGTACCCTAGCAAAACACCTATGTCTTGTTATCGTATATGTTTTTTTTTTTCTTTAAAACCAGATCGAGGATTTTAAGGGCTCCGTATTACTTATATAAGGTTAGTAGAAAAGTCTAAATTTAGATCCCTAAGCATCCTACTATTGGTAGATCTATCACAAATAACGAATCATCCAAATTCAACAAATGACAAAATCAAGCCATCCCAACATGTAGTGTTCTGTCCTGGAAGACCTCTCTCAATACAAAACGGTCTCCTCCCAGCTTCCAAGAATAAATAGAAAATGCCAGGAAACATGTTTAGAGAGGTAAGCATGGGCTGCAGGAGGCGTGTTGTATCAGGGATGCAGCCGTTCACCCCAAAATGAAGTGAAATATTGCTTGCTCTCAAACATTTCCTGAGAAGTGTCTTCACAGAAAGCATTCAAGTGCTGTGAAGCCTCAGTAGGCCAAGTATCCAAACATAATTCAGTAAACTCTACAAAGGAATGTTATTGTGAGGATACCGGTGGCAAAATGATTTCATACCACTTTTTAAATTAAGGGTTTGACCTATACTTTGCATATAAAGATATATTCAACTGATATATATATATATATATATATATATATATATATATATAGTAGTTTACTGAATCAGCTATTTTCTGATTCGTTTCATGAATCAAATTCAGCATCAGAATTTCCTCTTTCAATCAACCCTTTGCCAAACTGAGCTGGCAATCCGCAGAGAGCCCAGCTCTCAGAAATATGGATTTGGTACATGCTTGTTTTTACCTTTTAATTTCAATCCTCTAGTTCAGAGGTTCAACACTTAAGAGACCAATTTACATAAATCTGTTACCTCCTAATCTCTGGAGGCACAGGGAATAGTGTTTCAGAAATTTTGTCTGAGTTCATATTTTGGCCAAAAAATTAAAAAAATAAAGCAAACTAGTTTGCTTTCTGACTCAAGAGAAACGCTCAAGAAGGAAAAGTACCCAAATATGTACCCCTCCACCATAATCTGCTCATTTCAGCTCCTTAGAGGAGTCCACCGTACTTTCTCTGGGAGCCCAGATACCTCCTTCAGTCCATCTCAACCCATTGCACCTGGAAGCCATTAGCAGTTATTTGATTGGAACCTGGCACCCTATTTCTGTCTGTACCTATGATTTTTTTTTTTTTTTTTTTTTTTTTTTTGGTGGTACTGGGGTTCCTGGAAACCCTTCTACCTCTGGGCTACAGTCCCGGACCTATTTTTATACTTTTTTTATTTGGAAGCAGCGTCTCTTAAGCCAGCGCGGCTAGCTTCGAACCTGCGTGATCCTCCTGTCTCTGCCTCCCAAGCGCAGGGATTACCATGCCCGGCTATGATGGTCTTTTATTTGATAACACTGAAACCTTTACATTGATCTTCCTCCTGACATCCAGGAATCAGGTACTTAACTTGACCTGCAAACTGATCTATTGCATTCTTGAAAGGAAACTAGAGTAATGCGTTTGGAAAAGGAAAAAAAAAATCTCTAAATATATATGAAGCCACAGTAGCCTCAGTACACACACACACACACACACACACACACACACACACACACACACACACCTTTTTAAAAGATTTTCTTAAAGGCATCTTTATTCCTGTATTTATTAAGCAAAATTTCTCCAGCACTCCACTGTTATTTTTTCTGGGTATCTGAAGCTGGATATATACTGAAATTTTGTTTTCACCAGTCACTTGAAAAGTAGAGCAGAGATTTATACTATGCTAAATTCTGTTCTTTGACCTCACAAGATAGAACACAATAATCTCTTATTTTCCAGATTCATAGTCCTCCTGGTTTGCGTCACCAGTAAACCTATCTTAAATGTTGGAATGACAATTTCTGTTGTATAATTAAACGTGAAATTGTTTTTAAGTGATTAGTTACACCCTGAGGCTGAAAATGGACTCACTAGTTTTATTCTAAGTGTGTTTCTATTCCTGGAGTCACAGGCATGCAGGCACACATGAAATGAAGATGAGAAGAATGGGGATTTAATTAGGTTTTTGTAACTAGACACCAAGGCATCTCATTGGCTGTGCTCCTTTAGCAGTTTTAAAAACTGGTTTTTTTTAATTTTTTAATTCCCTTCATTGAAATTGTAGGCACCACAATTTGATGGTGTCATTTTTGAAAGATTAATCAACTTGGTGTATGTAACCTTGGTAACCTCGAAGTACGATTCATTTTCATGTCTGTGGATCTATGGCTTGGCTACGCTAAGGTCAGCTTTGCTAGCAGAAATGATACCACACTGTTCTGTGTTACATCATCCCTCCTCCAAAAAGACATTCAGGCCCCTGCTCTCTGCCTGGGGTTGGTATTTAGCACCCTTCCCCCAGCCTAGACCCTGGGAAGTCCCAAAAATAAAACGGCTTCCAAAGCTTTCTTAGCAAGTAAACCATAAGATGAGAGAGAAATTGAAATGGAAACATCCTGGTATTCATACTATTGCTGTGCTGATGTTACTTTCTTTTACAGCTTCTATGAATTAAGTACAGAAAACCAAGACCAGGCCATGGGCTACCTCTGGCTACTCAGCCACTCCTAGGGGAAGAAAAATGGTCCAAAGCCGTGGCTCATTATTGCTGCTGCTGTTGTTTTCCCCAAAGAAGAAAGTGTATTCTGATTTCTACTTTTATCTGGTCAAAGATTTTTAAAAACCAAATGATATGGGTATCTTAAAGTTGAAACAGATACTGTCTCTAGTAGCACTGGATGGGAATGCTTTAAACATAAACTAACGCCCTGTTTTTCTTTCTCTGGAGTTTCACTGCTGTCTGAGTAAGTGAATATGCTGTGCTTTTTCCCTGGACGCTCAGAATCAAACAGGCCTTCTGACCCCATCCATCACGTTTGAACTACAAGCTCTCTGTTTCGTTCATTTCTCCCTACCATGGCTGCCCAGGGTAGCGGCAGCCGTCTACAGCAATGCATCCCCCTGGACAATGCATTGTACTATCTCTCTCTTTCAAATTCTGTTTCACATAGTCATTTCTCATGTTCCGTTGGAAACCCCAAAAAAATTCATTCCACACTGTCATCCCTTTGTCCTAACCAGAACAACTCGATCGTGTCGAAGAAGGCATGAACCATATCAACCAAGACATGAAGGAGGCCGAGAAAAATTTAAAAGATTTAGGGAAATGCTGTGGCCTTTTCATATGTCCTTGTAACAAGTAGGTACTGGGTACCAGCTCTAATCTGTGGCGTCCAGTTTTCTTTCTTTCTTTCCTTTTTTTTTTTTCTTTTTTAATGTCAAAGTGAATGTCTGAAGTTTTGTCTTTTTTTTCTTTGTCCTTTTCCATCTGCTTCATTCTGTGGGGATAAAATACTTGTGTTTAATCAGAACAACTGGAACGCATTGAGGAAGGGATGGACCAAATCAATAAGGACATGAAAGAAGCAGAAAAGAATTTGACGGACCTAGGAAAATTCTGCGGGCTTTGTGTGTGTCCCTGTAACAAGTAGGTGCTGCCTGCCTGCCTGAAGCTTTGGTTTCCCAAGGCCCATCTCCAAGCCTTGACAAGCTCATTCCTGCAGGCTCATGGGCAGGATGAGCATGTGGCATGCAGAACAGGTCAATACGTCTCCAATGCATTCATCTCATAGCATAGATGATCTTAGTGGGAATTACTGTTGATGCATTAAAAATCAGGCATACTACAGTGAAAGTTTCGCTGCGAGCAACTTTTATTGATGAACGTTTCAACATTTTCCAGAGAGTGTACTTTGAGACAGTGGCACTCAGGGACCTTTATTTTTCCCAAACCCGAAAACCAAAATTAAAGATTTATAAAAAGGCTGTGGGTAAGTCTGGAAGGTAAGAAACACATATATCAAGGTTTGATTTTTTTTTTTTTTAGAAATAAAAAAGACAGGTAATTTGGCCCAAGTACTCTACAAGTTAGAGAGTATGACAGAGATTTTATCTTCCTACTGCCCACCTGCAACCAAATTTGGTCATGAGATGCTACAACTCTACCCAATGCAGAGGCAATGCACTCCTCAGCAGAAGTGCCAAGAGCCTGGCCCAAATTGGACCCATTTTTCTCAAATTCTTCCCCTTGGAAGCTCTACCCGTACGCTGGCTGAAATGTTGAAATGTGTAGATTTTGCATGCACGACATCACAAAACGTTCGACTGCCCTCAGGTTCTGCAACGCTTTCTTTGGAATGTAGCAGAAATGTGACATGTGGTTATAAAGGTTTGCAACAGAAGGAACCTGAAACTGAGGGTTCTGGGTGGTAGTCTCATTTGAACTAGCAGTGGAAAAAAAAATGCATGAGTGGGTTGTCCAACATGCATTTGGAAAATTAAACTCATTACCTGGTCTCCCTCACCCCTCCCTCATCCCCTTTTAAAAGAAGCCTTTTTCCTAAAAGCTCTCCTAGCCCCAGCTTTTAGACTAGAAATTGACATCATTGTTTAGTGAATTAAATGACCATTCACATCCTTTAAACTTTGAGGCTGATTTAAAATATCCCACTTCCTGTTTAGGAGGGGGAGGGGCTCGATTTACCAATAAATAAAAAGCATGTTTTTTTAAAGAGTGATCTACAGTAAAGCCTGATTAACTGGAATCCAGGTAAATGGAATGCTTCATTATGCTTTTGCCCCTTTCCATATTTAGCCAAAAAATAAAAATTAAAAAATAAAAGGAAAAGCAAATTACATCCTAAATTATTAAAAAAAAAATATTTTCCAAGGCAGATTAGGTAGTTTGCATTGTGAAAAGAAAGACCATTAGACATATCAACATAAAACCATAACTACAAACATATCTGATCGTGCAAGAATCTCAGGCAGAAAATTGGTTCAAAAGTCTAACAAAAATCTAACCAGTTGCCTGTGAAATAATATTTTCCTTCAGAGCCCATTGCTTATTTAAAAAAAAAAAAAGTCATATAATTCACCAAAATGACTCATGGCCAGGCATTCCAGTTAGTCAAGATTTGACTGTATATCCTTTTCAGTGGCAACTTGCCCCCCCTTGAGATTTTCATTCATTTTTGTGGTGAGTTCCAACAAATATGTTTTTGCCCCTTCATCAACTGTGTGTGAAGAAAGGGTGGAGACAGGGCCCCTGGGCTGGATTCTAGGGTTACGATAAAATGTGACCTCTACTAATTCCACATATAAGTACTAACTAATTTCTTAACACACAAGAGACCCTAACTGAGCTTCAAAGCTTGACCGAAGTGTTCCCTAATATGTGTAAATAATGCTTTAAGAACCATGTGTCACAACGCAGTGGCTGGCGGTGGCCTGGACCCTCTGAGGGCTTCGCCCTGTCTCGGCATGTTTCAAAGGACTATGGTAGATGTACAGCAGTGATGTGAGTCTATGTGCAGTATTGTGGGTGCAGTGGTTTGCCTTCTTCTGGAAACGCATATTTCCCCCTCCTTTGACTTTGCCAAAGATGGTTATACCAGATATTTTACATAGCAGAAAACATCACAAAGTCCATACAACTTCTTTGAATCCAAGAGTGGAGGAGATGAGGAGTTGGGGGCAGGGACTAACTCTAAATTCTGTTATAAACAGTTTGGGGATCTTGTCCTATTGGCTGAGCCCCTGGCCCTTTGGTGCAGTAAAATCTAACTCCTCAATGGGCTGTAGCATTATTCACTAAATTGTGGGAGTTGCTGAAATTCCATGGGTGAAATTTTCCAATGTGTAGCCATGGGTGAAATTTTCCAATCTGTTGCCATGGTTGATCAGTCCCTAATCTGCAAGGATTAGAGCCAGTTTTAAAAGATGGCTGTGGTCCTATAGTGAAAGGAAAAATTAAAGAGTTAAATTCTGGTGTCTTAGAATTTTTTTAAAAAAAAATGTGAAAATGGAACCAAAGGATGTCTATCTTGTTCTTGGACTAAAAAGAATGTGGTTTCTACTATGCAAAGAACCTAAAAACATCTTTGATGGCCTTAAATTACAACACCCCCCCCCCAAATATGCTTCCCATGTTTCTATTTGGGCACAAGAGGTATGCCTGGATTTTAAGTTTTTTCTCCAAGGCAGTTCAGTGAAATCTAGCCCATGGAGACCACACCAATTCCAAAGCACTCTCCCTCTGTCACACCCCCAGGCTAGTGTGAAGCAGGAGTTTGTAAGCACTCTCCACCTGCCCTTCAGCCCAACAAAGAAGCTACTGAACTGCGTTTCAACTCCTCATGAAGGCTATTACTGTCCTGCTAGTGCCTTTTTCGAGAATGGTCAACTTTGGGAGTAGTTTGGCTTTAAATGGGAATGCTTCACTTTCCACTCATGCCTGTAGCTGGTGCATGAAGGAGACTTAGGCGGGTTCCCTTTTGGTGCTAGGCGGCTTGTTCTCTCTTCTCTTTTCCTGCATTCATTTCACAATGCTTCTTTTACTTTTTGTCTCTGTGGACAAAGGTTTGTACATCAACTCTGGATGTATGGTGACTGTTTGGAAGTACCGATATATTATCTAATTCAGATCACTCTAGAGGCAACTCAAAGACCATCACCCTTGGCCAACCACCAGTCCTTTGTGCCCTTCATGAAATGTTGGAAATGTTAGTTCCACACATGTGTTGGGGACAAAATATATTAAATAGGGGTCTTTGCATGATGGTGTGTAAAAACTTTGGTCAAGTGTGTTTTTCTTGATGACACTGTGTTGCTGTGGTGTGGTGTACACACTCTACTTGGCAGTCTTGTTTCATGTGTGTCTGCCAGTATGTTTCTTCTGTGTTTTTATGTCTCAAAATATCACTGTAATAAAACTGAGTGTTCTCCAGCTACCTTGATCTTTACCGTAAATCCAGTCAAACCAGAAAACAAATCAAAAATTGCAGTCTTGACCATCCTAACTGACTCAATTGGAAATGACGAGCTAAGTAGCTGAGGCATGGTGGTGGCCAACTGTTTGGGTCCTGGTTATGATATATCGGTATTCTCTAATGCCTCGATTTAAAACTCATTCGCTTGGTTCGGTTCTTCGCTTGAAGACGCGGCATCGCTATGAGCTTGTGGCTGCGCCCTGTGCCTCGCACTCACCCTCTTTTTTCATAGGCTTAAATCAAGTGATGCTTACAAAAAAGCCTGGGGCAATAATCAGGATGGAGTGGTGGCCAGCCAGCCTGCCCGCGTGGTGGATGAACGGGAGCAGATGGCCATTAGCGGTGGCTTCATCCGCAGGTAAGCCTCATGCAGCCCAGGCTGTCACAATTATCTGTTGTTCCCAACACTGAGCAGATCTTAAGACTTTATTTCATTATTAAGACCTCATTTCATTATTTATCGATTTATATGTTGTCTGAAAGTTTCTTCCTCAAGCCTTTTCTGGGATCGCTGGTGGGGCTATGTGCTAAGGGTGGGATGATCCAGATGGCTCTACTCATTTGTCTGGTGGTTATCTGGGCACTTCTGCCCTCCTCTACTTGGTCTTCCAACAGAATAGCCCAGGTTTAAATGGTAAGAGCAGCATACCAAGGGGTCGGCGTCAGCTCCAATGCACATGCAGCCTGGACGTGAATCATGTTTGTGAAGTTTCACTTAGGGCAAATCACAAACCACATCCAGAATCAATGTGGCACTCAACAGTCATCTCATTCCATGAATTTAATTGGACAGAGCCTCTGAAAGAGACTACTTACAGAGGTATGAGCCGAATTCATAACAGCAAACAGTGATCTACTCATCAGCTAACAATAGCAAGAAGCTATTACCACCAATGAACAGGTACAGTTATCAAAACCCAACAGTGATAGCTGTGGCAAGGGACTCGTTAGAGAAATGTAGCCATGGCCAAAGCTAGCAGCTAATGTAAAAGAACCAGATGTCCTAGCTCCTCACTCCTCTTGCCCTCTACTCTGTCACAGGTCACTAGCCAAAGTCTACTGGAAGCCAGAGGGTAAGAGGAGCTGGATGATACAGTCATGGAGGTCAGCCAGAGCATGTCAAAGAATAGATGACATCTATGGTGAAATAAAGAATAACGAACTTCTTATTGTTTTCGTTGTTTGAGATCTAAAAGGAAAACTCCAACTTAAGAATCTATTTTTAAGATCTCAAATTACACAGTTCAGCCAATTCATAACTCAGCTTTTAGGAGAGCAGAAGACAGAATAACAACTAAATATGCCTATGGAAAGAAAAAGTGTATTTCTTCTTATAGATGACAATACCCAGACTCATTTGTGTCTAAGGTGATTGTTTGCACAACTATCTACTCAAGCCATCATGGCTGTGTCCAACCAACACCCTAGTGATATTCCCATGAAGGGTCACTATCACTGGGGTGTCAGGTTTAGATAAACACCTACAGATAAGAAGTCTGTTTCTGTCTCTATCTTCCCCCCAAGGAATCTAGACTATTGGGGGTTCTCAAGTTAACGACCTCATATTAGAAGGAAATAGGAAAACTTAAAACATATATATCAGTGTCTATGCCCAGTTTACATCAAATGAATCAGAATGTCTTGATGTGCAACACAAACATTTATAGAAGTACTTCTTAGTTGATGATCACATTTAAATAAGCTTCTTCCCTACATGAGAAGTCTAAGACATTCTTCATTAATTTTTGAATTTTCTCTAGCCTGGGATGATTTCAAAACCATAATGGGTCAATCTACATAGGGAGTTACCAGGGGGGAGGATTTAAACCTCTCTGAATATTTTTTAGCCCTTTGCTGTACTTACAGTGCCCCTTGCTGTATGCCATAGCGCCTGTTCTTAGCCGTCAAATTGCAATGTAGAAAAATGGAAAGGTGCCTTTTAATTCTACTCCTTCCTCTCTAGGCACACCCTATCCAAGCTGAAACTAATCTTTTATCATACTTTACGACATTGAAACCACCCATTCACAATGCCATTAAAAAATAAGCCAGGCGTGGTGGTGCACGCTTGTAAACCCAACATTCAGGAGGCTGTGAACAGAGGATCATGGTTCGCAGACAGCCTCAGCTACTTAGTGAGGTCCTTTGCAACTCAGCGAGACCCTGTTTCAAAATAAAGAATAAAACCAAATAGGAATGGGGGTGTAGCTCGGAGATAGAATGCCCCTGGGCCCATCTCCAGTACCATAAAAACAATGAGCAAATAAAAATCTTCAACCAGTAGCTCCAATTGCAGGACTAAGGAGCAGACTGTGATTATCACCACTCCTCCCATCTATAGTGATCCCAACTCAGAAATGAAATTAAGGAGAGTCTCTCTCTTAGCATAATAAGATTTTTCTTTCATTCTCCATTTGAGTCTTGGAGATTTTGATTCAGAAAGAAAAACAGTCTCTATGTAGTTCTACCTTCCGTATCCTGGCATTCCCTCCAACTAAAATGATTTCATTCTTAAAGAATTAAAATTGGGCTGAACATATACCTGAAGGGGGAAATGATGTGCAGGTACAAGTCAGAAAAGTAAATAAATTAATCTACTTAATACACTTCTTTAAAGATAGAAATGTTGAGATTCAAAATGCAACTTTTGTATGTTTGGAGGGATTTACTTTTGTTCTGGGATGTTTTAGCAGTTCTGGGGATTGAACCCAGAGCCTCACTCATGCTAGACAAATACTCTACCTCTAAGCTAAAACCCCAGCTCAAAATCCAATTTTTAAAATTATTTTCTAATATATAGACTAAATATGTTCCAGTATCGAGTGGAGATTAAAGAGAGATAAAATGGATGCCTGAGTTCCACACCCTTGCCTTACACCCTGGTCCTTAATATTTGAGTTTCTTCCCACCCTCTATCTTCTAAAAATTGCTCTCTGGCTCCCAGGGTAACAAATGATGCCCGAGAAAATGAGATGGATGAGAACCTGGAGCAGGTGAGCGGCATCATCGGAAATCTCCGTCACATGGCCCTGGATATGGGCAATGAGATCGATACACAGAACCGCCAGATCGACAGGATCATGGAGAAGGTGAGCACGGGGCACTCCACCAGGCGCACTGCTTTTGCTTCTGAAATACCCATCAGGAAGCATGGAGGGCGCAGCAATTCCATGACCTGGATTCAGGAATACCACCTGCTGGAAACTTTGCCTTTAATTTTCTAAGATGAAGACACAGGGTTCAGCAATAGAATGGAATGAAGATTAGAAAGTAGAATGGGGTGGGTTAGGATCACATCCAGGGCCTTGAGCTTGCTAGGCAATGTCCCTACCACTGAACTGGTAAATTAAATTATAGAATTTAATCTAGCAGATATTTCTCAAAGGTTCCTCCATGTCAGATATTATGCTTCATACCGCAAGATATAAAAAATGGGGAAAACACTATTCACAGCGGATCGGAAGTGATGGGTGACCAGAAGAATTTATGGCCACACAAAGTACACTTCACTGAGAGATCTACAAATACCAAGCTAAGCAGGGTTATAGGAGGAAAGGTTTCAAGGGCAGAGGTGGGGGAAAAAATCTCAGAAAAACTGAATTTGAATTAAATCTTGAAGGTTAATATGTAGCTTATCCAGTGGAGATACTAAAGGAATAGAATCAAGAAATGGGGGGAAATAATTAGCTTAGCCAGAAGGTGAGTCTGAGTTTTGCTTTTTATAAATGCCAAAGCTTTAATGATAGTTCAAAAGGACCTAGTTTTATTTCTAGTCCAACACTTCCCAGTCCCAAATTTCAAACTGGGACACATATGTGATGAAATTGAATTCACACCAGGCCGTAAGACCCACAGTGTTGACAAGGGCCATTAAGCAGATTGAAGAGGGTAGAATGGAAAGGGTTAGGTTAGGGGGCATGACACTTAAAGAGAAGAGAAGAAACACTGGGAATTTTCTATAAAGAGATTTAGACCACCAAAAATCTGTTATTCTACACCATACAAATCTGACATAATTTCTATTTTCTTGTAGTCTTCCCCGATCAGCAGAGTGTTGAATATTAAGTATAATCTCTTTAAATGTCTAAATGCCAAAATGGAGAAATAGAAATGTTAAGATTAATAGTAATTATATAGCTACCATTTCTGTATTTGTTCCCTGTGCGATATTGAAGTTTTTCATTGGTGACTCTGAATTTGTAGTAATTCATTTTATTTTTGTGAGCAGAAAAGAATACTTTTGAATGAGGCCTCCTGTCTCCTCTCTCCTTCCTCTCTCTCTCTCTGACAAAATGATCTTGTATTTAGAAAATTCTAAGGACTCACAAAAAAACTATTATAATTAATAGCAATATCTTATATCACAAGACTAACCAGTAGTTTCCTGATACCCAAACAGCCCCAATGACTCGAACAGGAATGAGTATTTATTTATAAAGGGAACATATTGCCTTATTTCATTTTATGCATCCCATATTTTAAAAAATTTAATTGCATAATATTTTTCCTGATCAGTATTGAGCCACATAAATGTCAGTTGGTTGGCAAAATGCTTGCGCTTTGCTTACTTTTGCAAGTTATGATATGCGTGTCATTGTTAAGAAGCTTTTGATGTGGTGAAGCTTTTAAAGCTGTGCAAATCAATGGATTTTAGAATAGTACTGAGATTTTCAAAAAGCTCCGAAGCAAACGCAACCTGACCTAAGCCATTATAGCCCAGAAAAACGAACTAAGAAATAATTCCCGGGCTGCTTTTCAATGGGAAAATGATTTGAGAAAACAGAAAATATTCATTTTCTATTAATAGACCCAGTTTACCCAGATGCAAGTAGATAATGCTTCAAAGCCAATTAGGGTTCCAAAAAGAGAGATTTTACTAACAGTGGGGTCAAACTCTTATTGATAGAATTGGACTTCGAGCAAGAGAAAGTGTTCCTGGAAAGACAAGTGGCACCTTGCGTCTGCCAATTTCCATTTCTAGTTCTCATCTTTAGAGAAAACCTTTTATTCCAGGCCCAGCTTACTACAGAGAGACATATGCATGTATAAAGTTTAACCCAAACCCAGGCAAGTGGGTGGGAAATAGCTGTTCCAGTTCGAATCATTCCTTGAGTGCTGAATTGTTTAAGGGTATGTGTGTGGGAGGGGAGGTTGTCTGGTTGCCTTTGGGTAATTAGTTTGTTCCAGTCAACATTTTAAATAGCACCTTTACTTTTTTTCAAAGTTAAAATCTGAACATGGTTTAGGGGGAGCCCATTTCACCCCAATATGACCTTCAGTGATTTCGTTACTGAGTTGCTAATTGGCTTCCATCATCTTGTGGGAGCTCTGATTTCTAATAATAGGAAACTATGTGCACAAGTCTTTGCATAGGTAATATTTCACAGGTTACTATCACACAGTAGGGGTAAGGAGAATCTTGGGATGTTTCTTGCACCTTTTCTCATGACCCTACAGTGACCTTCACCAACCTTTATCGAAAACAAACTTTTTCATCACTTGGATTGATAGTGAAGTTTTGGGAGTCCAAAAAAATTCATTTTTTAATACATCCCCATGGACTGTTAAGAAATTATTCTATGTATTTACAAACCTCATTTTTTGCCTAGGGGCATTTATACATACAATCTAAGGTTTAAAATTTTCTTTCAAAAAACTACTACATTGGAGGCAAGTGTGTCAGATGCTTTATGGAAACAGTTGCTAAGGAAGTAACAGTGATGTTCAAACATCAGTTTAGTTGTCACTGATAAATGTCACATTGAGGAACAGCAAGGCAGATTCACAGGTCCTCGAATTCTTTTTTTTTTTTTTTTCAGCACTGGGGATGGAACGCAGGGACATTCTACCTTTGAGTTACACCCCAGCCAGCCCTATATTTTTTTTATTCTTTATTTTGAAACAGGGTCTCACTGAGTTGCAGAGACCCTCACTAGGTATCTGAGGCTGTCTTCGAAACACAATCCTCCTGTCTCAGTCTCCCGAATGCTGGGATTACAAGCCCAAGCGTGCACCACCACGCCAGGCTCAGATTCTTCTCTTAGTGAAGAAACAGCATCTGAAAACTAAGACCTTGACTGTAACCGGGTTTTGCCATTCACCAACTCTGTGACCTGGTTACCTCAGATGAAAGATGATAAACAGTTGGATGGGTAGTTCTAAAAGTCTGAGCTGGGGCCTAAGCTGCCTGCCCTGCTCTGCAGTCAAGGATATTCCCAGACTTTTCAGAAAGGTGGACGGAGCAGCAGCTCCTTCTCACACGTACTGGCTCCCGGGTGGTCACCCCGGCTTTCTTACAAGGGCACATCGTGCAACATATGTTAGATATTTCAGCAGGTTTAGGGTTCTCTAAATAGAAATGTGAGAACTGAAATGAGTTAGTGTCCATAAATAAAGTCCTCAACACATAAATAGGATGAACACAGAGACATTCATCACATACCAGGAACATCTAAAAGGAGATCCTGTCAGGACATTTTTTTCCCTAAAAGGCACTACATCTTTTATATAATAAAGATGTGGTACCTTTTATGTCAAGTATTGGATGGGTTGGAATTTTAATATGCCTCAGAAAGGACTCAGCAGGAAATCACTGCTGCCCATTGAACAAAGGGCTCTTCCAGTTCCTCCCACACCCTTTGAGGTCACTCAAAGAAGAGCTTTTGCTCCACTTCAAATATCCCTTGTGAAGGCTCATCAGTGCTTTCTTATGCAAGAGATTCTAGAGTGTATGCCTTCAGAAAGTATTTTCAATGTTTTTTCTCATTTGAGTTTTTCTTCAGACTTCAGTCTGGAAACATAGCAGGATTCAGTCTACGGGGGTATTTTTCATTGGTCTAAGCTAATCATTTTCCTTTGCATCAAAGTGTCATTATTTCTGATACATTTGTAGCTTAAGAAGGAGGATTTGAGAATCAAATAAAATCGGAGGGTTACCCATTTATCAAATGAAGAACCTGAAGTCAAAATATGTCTAGAGTTCAGGACAATCGAGGAAAGTCAGTGTTCTATCTTAGGATATAAATACTTGTTTTGAAAACCAACTCTTGATTAACCAAACAGATGGCAGACAATCATGGCCAGATAACTCAGAGTTATGAGTAATCTAGAAATATGTTCCACTTTGCAAATTTCAATTTGAATATAGATCACTCTAATGTTAGAGAAATTCACAATTCAAACTGAATAAAGACGACCCAACTCAGTAGAGATTGGAAAACACAAAGCACGATAGTAGTTGCAAAGTCATTTATGACCGTGTGATAATGCTTACTTAGAAAACAGTTTTGTGTTCCGACACTGCTTGGAAATGCCTCCTCTTCCCGGGCTGTGGAGTAACAGACAATCAGTTACCAATCAGTCTAGGCCATAAAAGTGCAACCCAGACAGGACCGTCGGCCATCTTAACCTCTACTTACTGAGTCATCTTTCCCAGCCGTGATGGGATTAACACATTTTCTGGGCTTTGACAGTCCATCCTGGTAACATTCCTGGGTGTCATGCTGCATGTTCTGCAAAATAAAACCCAAGTAGTAAAGGCATCAATCCAAAAACTAAAGTGAGTCACACAATTGTGGTAAATGTGCCCCTGTTAAAGACAAGGCAATTAACAAACTCATGGGGGAGAGTCTTCAGTGATGGGGCTTTAAATGACTGATTAAGTGTCCAAAGCTATATCTTCACCCGGTAAGAGTATGTGCATGATAAAATAGATTGAGCCCTTAATTTTTGCAAAACATCATCCTAAGCATATTCCATAAGAATACATACGACATCTTTAAACTCAATTTGATAGGTTCTCTCCTTGAAGTAGACCTATGTAGCAGAGTGATTAATAGTGTGGTCTTTGACTCCAGGCTGCTTGAATTGTGACTATGGTTTCCCCCAAGTACTTTAGACAAATCGCCTGAATTCTGACTGCCCGGTTGCCTCACTTAGAAAGGAGCTATAATCATACAGAACACACTTGACACTTGATGTTACCAAGGTTGAACAAGTAGAACATGGACATTCGTGCTCATTAGAAATATCTTTTCTTATCCCCATGAGGTAAACAAAGAAGCTGAAACCCCGAGATGTAATTTGTTCGAAGTGACACTACTAATAAGTTAGCCATGATTTGAATCCAGCTGTACGAGTGGTGGTAATTCAACTCAGCCTGACCGCTGGGATAGCTATCATAGTAGTCGCTGAGCGTCCTTCCAGGATAGAAGGGCAAATTATATAACCCTGCCTTCAAAAGAGTGCTATCTGATGGAGAAAAAAGTTAAAACCCAGATCAAGCGTTTGTGGTCATGTTCAAGTAGAGCAAGAGCGAGTGTTCTGGTCACACAAAGGAAGGGTGGTCACTCCTGATCAGAGAAGCTTCAAATGATCTCACCCAAAGAGAAGCATATGAGTGGGACCCTGAAGGATGAAGGGGATCTTAAGGGGTAACCCAAGTTTTGTTTTCTTTCCCTTTTTTCTAGGCTGATTCCAACAAAACCAGAATCGATGAGGCCAACCAACGTGCAACAAAGATGCTGGGAAGTGGTTAAATGTGCTTACCTGTGCTCTATGCCGAATGCTGTCGGGCAAGATAGCTCCTTCATGCTTTTCTCATGGTATTACCCAGTAGGTCTTGCACACACACACACACACACACACACACACCAGTCCACCCCATCATGAATGTTGTCCTGTGTCATTTGTCAGCTTCCTGACAATGCTACGTGTCTCTTATTCTCTCTGGGTCTCTTTCTTTCCAAAGGTTGTATATAGCAGTCGTTCGGTGGCTCTGACTCTCTACGAGGTCCTGGGTTTCATTTTTCCTCTTCTCTCCTCAGTGGCGTTTGCTGAATGACAAAACTTTAGGAATGCTCCATGTGCTGTTGATTCTCTCAGTACACAGTATTGTTCTTGTAAAACTGTGACATTCCACAGAGCCACTGCCACGGTCCTTTCGTTGGGTGTCAGGCTCTGAATCTCTCAAAATGTGCTGTCTTTGGTTCTTCACGGCTGTTGTCTGTCTTTATGATTTCATGATTAGACAATGTGGAATTACATAACAGGCATTGCACTAAAAGTGATGTGATTTATGCATTTATGCATGAGAACTAAATAGATTTTTAGATTCCTACTTAAACAAAAACTTTCCATGACAGTAGCATACTGATGAGAACACACACAATGACAACAACAACAACAATAACAACAGAACAACAAAGCATGCTCAGTATCGAGACACTGTCGAGATTAAGTTTTACCAGCAAAACTGCAGTAGTGTCACTTTCTTTCTGTCAACATAGAGATTTACTAATCATAAAATCATCCTTTTTTTAAAAAAAAAAGTTTTTAAAGAAAGATGGATTTGACACATTCACCATTTAATCATTTCCAGCAAAATATATGTTCAGCTGAAATTATGTCAGATAGATGTAATATAGGGTTTGTTTGCTGCTTTTGAAGGCTCTGTTTTGGAGAAAACAACCTTGCTGTGAAACAGTGTGGAGACGTACACTTTATAAGGCTGACTCTTGTCGATCACCATCTATTTCCCCTGTGGTTTGTTATCAGTGCAATTCTCTGTTGCTTAATCTAGAGCTATGCACACCAAATTGCTGAGATGTTTAGTAGCTGATAAAGAAACCTTTAAAAAATAATATAAATGAATGAAATATAGATAAACTGTGAGATAAATATCATTACAGCATGTAATATTAAATTGCCCCTGTCTCCTCTGTTGGTTTGTGAAGTGATTGACATTTTGTAGCTAGTTTAAAATTATTAAAAATTATAGACCCCAAATCTGCGCTTTGATTTCTTCATGGACTCGTCTGATCTGGCACTCACCCAAGAAGACAAAGCCCAGCTACACTAGTCCGTTGCCTCCGAGAAGCCAGTTGCAAGTGAGCAGGACAATGGTGGGGAAAACGAGGAGGTCTTGTTAAATGTGATTCCAAAGGCACCTGACAACTTGGCTTCATTTTTCATAATCTCTTTTAGAAATACATGTATGTGGCCAGGCGTGGTGGCGCACACTTGTAGTCCCCGCTCTTGGAAGGCAGAGACAGGAGGATCGCACAGGTTCAAAGTCAACCTCACTGGCTTAAGAGACCCTGTTTCCAAATAAAAAAATATAAAATAGGTCTGGGAGTGTAGCCCGGAAAAGGGTTTCCAGGAATCCCAGTACCACCAAAAAAATGAAAAGAAATACATGTATGTGAATCAAGTGTTAACTGAAAATGGAACCCAGGGGATCCCACCTCCAAGCTACACCCCAGCCCTATTTTTTATTCTTCACCTTGAAACAGGGTCTCATTAAGTTGCAGAGGCCTCACTAAGTAGCTGAGGCTGGCTTCGAACCTGTGCGATCCTCCTGTCTCAGCCTCCCAAGCTCTGGGATTACAAGCGTGCGCCACCATGCCCGGCTCATGGGAGGAATCTTACAGCAGTCCTTTAAGAATGGCTTCTGTCACTTGGCATGTTTCAAGGTTCATTCGTGTTGCAACATGTATCAGTACTTTCTTTTATAGGGACAAATAACATTCCATTAAATCGATCTTCCACATTTTGTTTATCCATTCATTACATAATGAACTTTTGGGTTGTTTCTGCTTGAACTATTCTAAGGAATACTACTGTG
Organism: Muscardinus avellanarius; assembly: GCF_963383645.1. Classification (NCBI taxonomy): domain Eukaryota; kingdom Metazoa; phylum Chordata; class Mammalia; order Rodentia; family Gliridae; genus Muscardinus; species Muscardinus avellanarius. The sequence continues at coordinate 7,949,139 of NC_137805.1, read as the reverse complement.
AAAATTCATGTACAAGTTTTTAGGTGGAGAGATGTTTTCAATTCTCTTGCCCCCACACATTTACAAACATCATGGCCTCCACCACCACAACCACCAACATCACCTCCACCACCACTTTGACTGCTACCACCTTCGGTTTTTATACCACAGACACCACCTCAACACCCCCTTAACCAGCACTTCACCATGTCCACCCCTCTACTGCCATATTCAAGCCATGTCCCGCCATCCCCACTGCCACCATCACACCACTGCCTGTACCACCACACAGCCTCCACCGCCATCACCTCACCCACCTCCACTCCCTCTCTCCATAACCCCACAGTAGCATGCAGACAAGTTTCTCCTGGTCCCCTGGTTGACTTCAGATAATTTTACCCATGAAGGTGCCTCCAAGAGTTTTGGGGTGAGTGATTAAAGTGCAGGAGCAGAGATGACAGCATTGTCCTTCTTGATAAATGTTGATGGTTCTTTAACCTCTTCCCAACACTCAGAATAGGTCCAGGAGGTCTCCAGACGTTCTGAGAAGCTATGCTAAGGAACAGCAAAACGAACTCATTTATTCCTTAAAATGATGGTATAGTACAGTGCCGGATGTGGCAGTACACATCTGTAATGACAATATTTGGGAGACTGAGGGAGGAGGATTACAGATTTGAAGCCAGCTTCAGCAACTTAGCAAGGCCCTTAGAAACTTAGAAGGACCTTGTTTCCAAATTTAAATAATAATAATAATAATAATAATAATAATAATAAGGCTGGAGGTATAGCTCAAAGGTAAAATACCTCTGGATTCAAGCCCTAGTAATACACACACACACACACACACACACACACACACACACACACACACATTATGGTGGCACAAAGGATGCTAGAAGACAGAGACAGTGAATATGCACTGTCTATGTCAAAGCTACCAAAGGGTCAGATATGAACCATGTTAAAAACGTCCATTCCAAACTTCATCTGTTCTCAGCCAGGCTTGTGAGTGTGGTTACACATTGTTTGAGAAATTAAAAATCACACACTGGACACACAAAAGGTAAGATATATGCCTACTGCTTTAAGGCCGGTCACAGAATTCACTGTGAAGTGTATTTCCTTTGATGATGGCATGTATGTGGCCACTGCCCTTATGCACTCAGTAACTTTTGGCTACAGGACAGATCCCCCAGGGAGGAGCCATCTTGGGCAACGTGTCAACCCAGGACATGAGAAACGCATTGATTAGGGCAAGACGAAACAACGTGAAAGCCAAATCTTCCACTTCCCCTTACATGACACCAGGGAAAAGACCCTTCTACAGAGGACCAGAAGCTGGAGGGTGGCCCTCAATCCTAGCAACAGAGTCCTGGCCTCTTGTCCTCCTCTCCATTCTAGTTTCTGTTATCCCTCTTTTTACATCTTTTTTCTGTTGCCCCTCTTTTTACTATCTGCTTTGACCAACTTTCCCCAAATTCTGCATCACTAATCCATTACCAAATTGACTGTTGCACTGGATCTGAGAGAAAAGACAGCTCAGGTGTTGTGATCACTGAGTGCCTGCCAGACACTGTTAAGCCCCTTTTTTTTTTTTTTCTGTACTGGAAATTGAACTCAGGGGCATTCTACATCCAAGCTACACCTCTAGCCCTACTTTATTTTTACTTTGAAACAGGATCTGGCTAGAATGCTGAGAGTGTCATTACTTGCTGAGGCTATCCTCGAACCTGTGATCATCCTGTCTCAGCCTCCCAAGTACTGGGATTATAGACATGTGCCACCATGCCCAGCCAAACCTTCTTAGAAACCCTGTGAGATTCACATCTTTTGCAGAAAAGAAACATTGATATTTGAACAAGAGTTTTTAGCTAATAAGTGGCAAAAAGGTGTGATTCAAGCCATATGTGTGTAGCTCTAAACATGTTATAGAAAGGACTGCCAGATACATTCCAAGACTGTACCTCTTTAAATTCAGCCAGCCAGGCAACTCCAGGAGGAGAAAAGAAGACAAAATCACTGGATTTCACGGGAGCTCTCAGGAGCCTGCCTTTTACTTACTCCTTCAAGAAATATTTACTGGTGTGGTAGTGCATGCTTATAAACTTGGGAGGCTAAGACAGAAGGATCACAGGTTCAAGGACAGCCTCAGCAACTTAGTGAAACCCTCCACAACTTAGCGAGATCCTGTTTCAAAATAAAATAGGGCTATGGATGTAGCTCAGAGGTAGAATGCCCCTCGTTTAATATCCAATGCCATAAAAATAAAGAAAAGAAAGAAATACTGTGCCAGGACCTGTTCTAAGTATTATGAGTACATCAGTAATGGAAACAAAAACCAATTGGGGGAAATTCTCTGCATGCATTAAAATTCAATCTTGAGAAACTGCTTAGCCCCAGATGGATGGGGATGAGTGGGTGGACACCCCAGCATCCTTGGTCCTGATTGGGGTGACCCTGAGGTATGTGCTCCGTGTTATTTCCCAGGGCACCCCGGCTCAACCAGTTTCTAGTTGCTCCCATGATAACTTAATCTGATAATTGTCATTGTCTTTATCGGTTACCTTCTCTGTCTCTTTCCTGCCTTATGACTGATGCTCCCTAGAATCTCTTCTCAAATCAATGACTTGTCCTGAAGTCCTTGTCCGAGGGTGCACATCTAAGGAAGTCCCACCTAAGACAACACCATCATGAGATACACAAATATTCCGCCTCTTGCCTACGTGCCAGCAGTTGGGCTCTGTCATTCTTCTAGTAATGCCCCTGAATACTTACTGACTGCATTATAAACCAGCATTCCTCACTAGGGAGCAGGGAACCCCATGCAAAGTAGTAACAACTATTGCCCGAAGCCAATGCCCTGTAAGTGAAGTCCAGCCTCTGCCCCTCATGCACCCCGCTCTCCTCCCCAAACAATGGTTGCATTCCTGAAAATATACAGCAAACAATAGTACACTGCCTCCCAATGTTATAAAGAGCAGCACACAGTCACTATGGAAAGAGAATTCAACCAGGACTCTCAGGATCTCCCGGAGCTTTAGTCCATGTGTGCCCAAGCAAAATAGCAACGATAGGCTCACCCTACCGATTTAAGAGTAGTGAGAAGACCAACTGAGCCTAATAGTCACTTAAATGCCTTGCGCATCCTACTTGCCACCAAGATGACAAGATGACTGTGTTTACCAGAAACACAGCACCACTGGGGATAGGAAGGGGCTTCACTGGCCCGTTTCAATTAGAGTTCACTCCTCGCATGTACTTAGGACGTAGTCACTGGACTTTGCTTGGGTTATAATAAATTAATTTTACATTGAGTATGTTTCTTGCCTGGAGTACCTGCATTTTCCTAACAAGCAGTTGGTCGGCTGAACTGTTCACTACTTAAGCTCAGTGGGTCCCTCTGACTTATACCCAAAGGTCATAAAAAAATCAAGGGCATTAGTACTGCTTTTCATATTATTCATGTCCAAAAACTAGAATGATTCCCTAGGTGTTTCTTTGTGAACAACATGGCATATTCAAAATCTTACCTATCTTTAGTGTTTTTACCTCTATGGTTTTATCCAAATATCCCCTATTTTTTTTGTCAATACTACTTATGATAAGGGGAAACCAGGCTACGGCTTCAAAGAATATAGTGGAAGCTATGAACCCTGTTAACAGCTCACCATTGCTGCTGACAAATTGTCTCCCAAACATAGTGTCTTAGACAATAAACACTTATTTCGCTCACAATTCTGCAATTTGGCCTTTGGGGCTATGCTCGAGGAGCAGGAGTCCAGGAAAGAGAGGAAGCACGAGGGTCCAGCCGAGGCTCGGGCCCCTCTCTTCTGCCACAGCCTGCCACCCAAAAGCAAGTCACATGCCAGCCACACCGAAAGCCAGGGAAAGAGACTGCCCTCTCTTGATGGGAAGGGCTTCCAAGTCATATTGCAAAGGATGTGCGTACAAAAAGTGGTGAATGATATGGCAATCTTTGCAATCAGTCTAACCATCTCAAAAAGGCAGATGGAAATCTCTTTCTCTCCTCCGTGTCCTTAGAATCTTAACAGCAACCAAAGACCGGGGTGAGCCAGTTTTTTCTGTTTCTAGCCTAGGCATATATGAATATTCTTCCCCATTCAAAAGAAAAAGGACGTGGCTCAGAGGGTCAGCAGCCCAAAGGGAGGATTTGAAAACCATTAGCTGAGAGCAGCAGAGGCAGGGTGGCTGCTGACAGGATGTGGCTGCCCGTCCATAAGAATGACCTTAATCCTGAAATAACAAAACTAATCCCTCCTATTCAAAGCCATAGGATTTCAGTCTCCATTGTTAACCCCTCCACACCCAGACATAGAAAGAAAAACTTGTAAAATATACAAAATGGAACCGGATCCTCAACCATCACTTAACCAATATCCTTATTCTGGGAACTTCTGTTGATTTCCCCTCCCCATCTTTTATTTGTTGCTATTCTGTGGAAATTTACACTGGATTTGACAGGGCGGGGGATATACTTTTATCTTCTTCCCAATCACTTCTGTACAAAAATACACTGTTCTCTGTGCTGAGGGGACAAAAGAGACTGATTACTCAGGATGAAAACGAAATTATGTGTGTCAGCGACAGCTTAAGTACACACAAGATGTATCTCGGGTGTCTGGGGGCGTGTGGTGTGGGAGGTGACTGCTGTCTTCGTCGCACCTCTACTTCTTTAAAGGAACCATGAAATCGCCAGTTTAGGACAGATGAGGCATCTACTAATGGTGTGTGTGTGTGTTTAAACCATCAGAGGCTATGGGGATAGAAAACCCTGGAGGCCTAAATCCCTGCACTTATTTGTTATTAAAGGGCAGGACTCCAAACTAGGCCACATAGATTATCAGAAAAATTGGAGCTTTTAAACCTCTCCCCTAAAACTCTATTTTCCATGCCTATTGACTTAACTGTGGCCCATTTGAGCATCTACCCTCTGAACTTCTATTTAACACCTCTAATGCAAATAGCCTGCTCACCTCTGAGCATAAATAGCAGTTCTTCAGTCAAGATGTCTCTACCCACTATCTCAAGCATAATTTTATTCCTGGGCAATGATTTCAAGCCGAGAAGATATTTTGGAGTGCCTTGGAAACGCTTTTCCTAAATTAGAGGATGTTATAGACCGGCTTCTCAGAAAACAAAGCTTGCAGTCAGGTATGGTGATACACACCTGCCATCACAGAACTTGGGAGGCGGAGACAGGAGGATCACAGGTTTGAGGAAAGCCTCAGCACTTTAGGAGGGCCTTCAGCAACTTAGTGACACCTAAAAGGTTGATGACCCGGGTTTCGGCACCAATATAAAAGGTTGATGAGCGTGTGTGTCCCCCAGTCGCATAGAGACATGCGGAGATCAATAGTAGATATTATGGATGCCTTTATTCGTGGGAGATCGGCCTCCAGCCCCCGCATGGCCGCGGGGGCTGGTGGCGGGGAGAGAGTGCGTGCCTCCCTCTCGGGCTCCTCTCTGAACTCTGCACTCTCTTCTTCCTGACCGGGAGGCTTGGTTCCCTCCCAGAATCGCAGAGCTCCACCTCCTAGCTTCCGGCCCTGCCCCCTGCGGGGAAGGGGGACTCAAACCTTTCAACACCCTGTCTCAAAATAAAAAATAAAATTGGTTGCTGGAGCCAGCCGGCAAGAGTACGGGTTCTGAAGAGAGGCGTGGGGATGACAAATTTTTAATTCTAACGTGGGAGAGCCGCCAGCCTACTATCTCTAGTGGTGGACCCCTGTTTCTCGGTCAATATTTCCTACTGGTCAACGACTATGCCTGGGTCAGTATTCTCTATTGTGCCGATGCTCCTGGCCAATGCCTACTTCTGGGTCAACCTCATCTTTATTGCACCGATGACGGTTTTGTTTTTCCACAGGTATTTATACACAGCTACAGGTCAATCAACACTCTCGTGCCATCACCACCAGAATACAATACAGACCAATACAAAACACATACATTACAGGTAGATCAATCAATACCCTCATGCCATCACCACCTGATCTTCTCCCCAAACTTTGCTGACTCTGGGCGAAGGACAGTCAGCTGAGTCAGAGACACTAATCTAGGGGAAAGCCTTAATGGCTCCCCACAATTGGTCTGGGGCTGTAGCTCAGAGGTAGAATGTCCCTGGATTCAATCTCTGGAACCCCAGGAAAGAACAAAGGAAGGAAAGATACAAAGAAAGAAGGAAGGGAGGAAGAGAGAAAGGGAGGGGCCTGAGATAGAGGCATAACCATAAGTAGTTTATCTGGGAATGTAATTCCAGGCAACAGCAGTGAAGGGGGGGGTGGTGACGTGAACTGAAGAGACTCATTGGAGGCCAGTGTGGGAAAGCACGGGGAGGGGGCAGCCAGTCAGTGTTCTCAGGCACCTTGGTGTCTGATCCCATGGCACAGCTGAAAAGTCTATGAAATAAGCGCCAGGCCCAGCTTCCTAGGCAAAGACAGGAGAGGCACTCGTCTCTCAGCTCCCATCTGCCTCTGGTCAAGGACCACCACAGGTCAGGGCATTAAATCCCGCTCTCCTGGGGTGTGTGCACAAAAGCCAAAGGGTCACAGATGTCCTGCACCAGAGGACCAGAAACAAAAGTCACAGAAGCCCTGCACCAGAGGGCCAGAAAAACTCCAGGGCAACAGAGAGAGGTGGGGCTGTGGTAAGCATTGTCATCCTTCTGCAAGGATGGCTGAAGCTGCATGACGCTGGTGGCCAGCGCCGTGGCTGGAGTAAGAGTCAGGGAAAAAAAGAGATTGAGGGAATGGAGTGGGAATGGGGGAAGGGCTCATTGGGTGATGTGTGCATGGTGCCTCTACCATCTTGTACTCCATTAAGATGTGTGACTACAATGCACCAATAAAAATATTTAAAAATTGTATATATCTCAGGACTCACCTAAACTTCTAGCATTGTTCCTACACTTTTTCATCCAATTTACTTTCCAGTCCTACCAACAGCCCCAGTGCATGAAACCCTCCACCTTCGTGTCCACATCTTTTTTTCTGCCCTCCAACTCTGGACTATAAACCCCAAACTCAATCAATGCAGTTCTCTGCCTGTTCCCCTCTCATGCTTGGGCTCCTAAGAAACTCCAAGAAAAGTGTGCAAATACTGGACTGGTGGCATTACAAAACATATAGTCCACCTGAAACTCTCATTCCTCGCAGGTGACAGTGTAAATGGGTACAACCACTTTAGAAAATGATTTAGCAGGATGTGCTACAGCTAAATATGTGCCTACACTATGACCTAGCAACTCCATTCCTAGATAGCTACCCAACAGAAATATATACTTTTGTTAGCCAAAAGACATGTACTAGAATATTCATAGCAGAAGTACTAGCAATAGTTAAAGCAATATAGATAAACACCTTTCTAGCTCCATGCAGAAGGGAAGAAGCCAGATACAAAAAAGAACATATTTTATTTCTTGCATACAAAGTTCAAAAACAAGATGAATGAATCAATAGTGTTAGAAGTTAAAATAGTGGGTTTCGCCTGTGGATAAATAGTAAATGACTAAAATAAGGCATAAAGGAAATTTCTGGGATGTTGCTAATATCCTGCTTCTTGATATGAGTACTGGTGACCTGGTTAAGTTCAGTTAGGGAAATTTCACTAAGCCGTACAATATATTATCTATGCACTTTTCTGTGTGTACGTTATACATCAACAAGAAATTTCATTTATTTATTTTTTTTGCAGTACTGCAGATAGAACTCAGGGGCATTCAACCTCCGAGCTATACCCCCAGTCCTATTTTTTTACTGTTTTATTTTGAAACAGGGTCTCACTGAGTTGCAAAGAACCTCACTAAGTACTAGCTGAGACTGTCCTCCAACCATGATCCTCCTGTCTCAACCTCCCAAATGCTGGGATTACGAGCATTCCCCACCATGCCTGGCTTAAGAAATTTTAAAATAGTTATTAAAAAAACAAGAACAAAGTATACAGTCCTCACCTTCATCTGGCTCTCCTTTCACTTCCTAAGGCCTTCTAAATACAAAGGAACCTCGCCCTCTCCACCCTTTTCCTTTCCTTTCTGTTATCAAGACTTTACCTTGTATTTGAAAAGGAAAAGTGAAATTACCAGCAGGGGCACAGGTTACATAATTCCAACCCAAAGCGGAAAAATGCTTCCTGGAGTAGAACAATGTCACAGCCTGCATTTATCTGGCAGAAAGTACATCCATTTCCTGTCTGCCTAGTTTCAGAATGTCTCCTTTCCAGTGATGTGGAATTGCCTTTTTACATGAAGCAATCTCCTGGTATGACTGGGTAATGTAAGAACTTAATAACAGGAGCTATTTGTGAAAGTGTGGGCAGGTCTAGGAAGACCAAGAGGGAGAGCAGTTCCCTGGGACTGGCCACAGCGGGGTACCCTTCTCCTCCCTGGTCCCAAAGAGGCAAGAAAGGGAGCAGTTTCCCTGAACCTGATTGGAGTCAGCCTTTGGTAGAGATGGAGCCAGCTATGGCAACATAGTGGAGAAGCTGGGAATAAATGCCACAGTCTCCCTGCCCTCTGCTATCAGACCTTTTTATTCCAGTGTATGAAGCCCCATCAGAACTTCCATGTGTGAGCCCACCAAAAGCCAAACGTTTCTTTTCTTTTCTTTCTTTCTTTCTTTTTTTTTTTTTTTTTTTTTTTTTTGGTGGTACTGGGGTTCCTGGAAGCCCTTCCACCTCCAGGCTACACTCCCAGACCTATTTTTACATTTTTATTGGAAACAGGGTCTCCTAAGACAGCGCGTGTGGCTGGCTTCGAACCTGCGCGATCCTCCTGTCTCTGCCTCCCAAGCACAGGGATTACAAGCGTACACCACCACGCCAGGCAAAGACAAAGAGGCTTCAGGTTTGGGGTTTTTTTGGTGGTACTTGGGGTGGAATCCAGAGGCTTTCTACCTTCAGGCTATACTCCCAGACCTATTTTCTATTTTATTTAGAAACAGGGTCTCACTAAGTTGCTGAGAGCCTCAGTAAGTAGCTGAGGCTGGCTTCAAACCTGCGTGATCCTCCTGTCTCAGCCTCCCAAGCACGGGGATTACAACTGTGCGCCACCACGCCCCAAACGTTTCTTATTTGGAAACAGGGTCTCACTAACTTTGCGAGTCTCCCTACTTGCTGAGGCTGTTCTGGAGCCTGCGATCCTCCTGTCTCAGCTTCCTAAATACTGAGATTACAAGCGTGCACCAAAACGCCCAGCAGTCCTTGTACTCTTCCTGCTTTTGCTCTGCCATGAGCCACATTTTCCACATCCCTCCTTTCCATATTGGCCTCTGGCTTTTGCTTTCATTGTTTACTCTCATTCTCTAAATATCTATCTCCTGATCAAAGTCCCCCCAAAGAACCTCTTGGTTCTTGCCTTACATTAACAACAGGCAACCTTAGAGGTCGTCCACCCTCTACAGTGTATTCTGAGTCTGGATGCTGCCAATCTCTGTAATCTCTGTTCACCACTGACTCTTTTCCCCATCTTTTCTGATGTCTGGTGAAAAGTACCATGGGAGTTCGCCATGAGTTTCTGAACAACCGATGTTTGGATTGGCTGCCTTCTGTTATGTGCTGACCCTTGGTCCAAATCGCTGTAGCCAGAGAGGTAGGTCATGTGACATCCAGCATGGCTACCGACGCAGGAAAATCTGTCCTTGGGAGAGTACCTGCAATGGGTATCTTTTGATATCAACATAATTACCTTATATCGCTAAGATTTTGAAATTTTTGCAGTGCTTCTAAAACATTTTCTTTTTAGTTTAGAGTTCCCAAAATAGAGCCTACGATTTAAAGTTAGATTGGGGTAGTGTATTTGCTAGGTAATCCTAGGGAGAAGAAGTAAGGGATTCGTGATGGAATAAAAGTCAAGATAAGTCAAAATAAGCATTGTTGTCCAGGTCGCTACTCTGAGCAATGTGGCTCTGTTCCATGGGACTGCTGAGGAATTGACAGAGCATCCTAAGAACCGTCCAGCAGAGAGATGGAAGGCGAAGCATTTGCTCGTCAGCACTCATCTCCTTGGGTGGAAGGTTGTTTCTTGAAGTGCAGGCTCCTCCACACTGCCAAGCTTGCATGCCTGGGACTTAGTCCTCTCTTGCTCATGGTGCTGGAGAAGCCCTGGGATAGAACAGAAAGCCCAGGGTACACATTGAATTCAAGATGTTGCCAACATGAAAAAGTTGAAGTTTGCAGAGAACTGTCTACCCATCCATGGCTGAAGTCAAGGTGAAGGCCAAGAGACTATAGATAGTTCTACTACTAAGAAGTAGTTGGTAACTAAATTATCTTTTTTTTTTTTTTTTTGAGGGTCTAGGGATAGAACCCAGGGGCATTCAACCTCCGAGCTATACTCCCTGCCCTATTTTTTTTTCTTTATTTTGAAACTGGGTCTCACTGAGTTGCAGAGGGCCTCACTAGGTAGCTGAGGCTGTCCACGAACCACGATCCTCTGGTCACAGCCTCCCGAATGCTGGGATTACAAGCGTGCACCACCAAGCCAGGCACTAAATTACCTTTAAAAGATGAACCCTAATTCATTTCTGCTAAGTGTGATCACTTCTAATTGTCTTCTTTTCCTGACCCTCCCTCCCTCCCTCCCTTCCTTCCTTCCTTCCTTCCTTCCTTCCTTCCTTTCTTTCTTTATATAGTTATTTATTTTTGTTCTACTTTCTGCAATATAGTTCTCATCCCTTTTGTCCTTTGATGAAACTCTTGCCCAAGTCACCAGGAAACTCACATAGTTTGGGGGTATAAAACTAACAAACAACCAGGTTTGGTGGTGCACGCTTGTAATCCCCACGCTTGGAAGGAGGAGACAGGAGGATCAGGCAGGTTTGAAGCCAGCCGTGCTGGCTTAGGAGACCCTGTTTCCAAATAAAAATAGAAAAAATAGGTGTCTGGGAGTGTAGCCCAGAGGCAGAAGGGTTTCCAGGAATCCCAGTACCACCAAAAAAGAAAACAAAACAAAACAAAAAAAAACCGACTAACAAAAATGTTTCAATCCTCAGCTTCTCTGGGATATTTAACAAAATTAATCTCCTACTTCAAAGCTACTTCCTGTTTTTATATAAAACCATATTCCCCTGAACCTTCTCTTACTTTCTGGCCTTTTTCTCAATTTTCTTTGATTTCTGCTCATTTGCTCATCTTTTAGGTGTTGGTATTTCCCTCAGGTACTAAATCTGGTTTTCTTCTCAAAGTACAGTGTATATAAACCCAGCTTTGTCTATAGTAGCTTTGGCTAGTACCTTTATGTAGAAGCAGCCCCCAAACAGTATTTGCGGCAGGTTTCTCTTCTGAGGCTCAAAACCACATTTTTGCCTGCCTACTAAACACCTCCTTCTAGATCACCCACAGACACTTCAAACTCGTCAAGACCTACAAGGAAATGTTCACCACCACCTCCTTCTAAACTTCTCTGCCTTGGGACTGAAGCCAGGTACCACCCCCTCATTAAGTAAGTCTCTAAGCCTTGTCTATACCACCTCAGAATATCTCTCTCCTCTACCTTTTCCTTTTCCAGGGCCGTATCTGGAAAAGCACAGACTGAAGACAAACCCCTCCCGCTATTTCCTGCCTGAGTCTAGCCCCTTCCTCCACATTACTCCTGAGGGGAGCTTATAACCCATTAATCTGCTCACATTCTGCTTCTTCAATCCTTCAAAAGTTACCTTAATATAAAGTACAAATTCATATATGTACTATACGAAGCTATTGGTGATTCATTTAAATCAACGTTTTGGGCCCATCCAGTACTATCATTCTCTAGTACTACATGCTTGTGACTACCTGGAAAGGACTTGTGTGTTTTACTCCATCTGGGAGATGTCTGCTCAACCATAAGACTTCATTCAGGCATCAACGGAAGTCTACAACTGGCCTGACCACCTCAAAACAGACTTAAGCATTGCTTTGCTCTCCTTAAAGCAGCCTAATATAATAATCAGTAATGATATTTATCATATTGCTTTGCAGAATTTATCTTTATGCTTGCCTCTTTTATGATACTATAAACCTATATTAGTTACTATTGGCACATAACAAGTAATCACTCAGTTTCAATGGTCTACAACAATAAGTATTGATGGCTCAATTTCTGCAGGGTTCAGCAGATATTATCTGTGCTCAGCCAAGCAATTTTACTTGTCTCTCTTGGGCTCATGCATGCATCTTTGGGTTAGCTAGGGTTCTATGTAGGCTTTGCTGGGTTTGGACAACTTAGCTGGATTAGCTTCATTTCATCTATTTCTCATCCTTGAAGTAAGGAATTTTATTTTATTCATTATAGTACCTGGTATGAAATTATTGAATCAAAGAGCACGATGACAGAGCTGATTAATATTACATGTATTAAGCAAAAAATACTAAATTAAAGCCATTTATACCCCCTATACTTTTCAAACTCTTCCTGTACCCATACCTAAGGGAGAAAAATATCCTTTCACCCTTCCTGATAGGTATTATTGTTTTTCACTCTCTCAAGGAATATAAGACTTTCAATCCCAGCGCTTGGGAAGCAAGTTTGAAGCCAGCCTCAGCTACTTAGTGAGATCCTGTTTCCAAATAAAGTATAAAATAGGTCTGGGAGTATAGCCTAGAGGTAGAAAGCCCCTGGGTTCCACCACCCCAGTACCACCACCAAAAAAAAAAAAAAAAAAAAAAAAAAAAAAAAGACTTTCATCTTTCTCAGTCTCTTAACAGAACATTCAAATGCCAGGTGCTTTTTTTTTTTTTTCTTAAACAATGACTTGTTTTCCTTCCCTGGAACTATTCTTTGAAGGAGTCATCCTGATGATTTAAAATATGCCCACAAATTATTTGATGTTCTGTTTAAGAGGGGAAGCCTAATTGTGAGATTAGTGACTCACTTCTAAGGATTAAAATATGGTAGAAGTGATAATGTATGTAATTTCGGAGACTAGGCTTTCAGAAGACCCTACTCTGGATCACCTGCTCTGGAATAAGCCAGCTATATGTCATATAAACATTCATGCAATCCTAGAGACGTTCCTAAGACAAGAAGTAAGCCTCCAGCCCTCAGCCCTACTAGTAAACCTTTGTGAAAGCAGACAATCCAGCATCCTCTGGAGACCATCATCACAACTAACACCTAGACTTCAGCTTCATGAGAGGCCTTGAGCTAGATCCACCCAGCTATGCCGCTCCTGCATCCTGAGTCTCCGGAACTTCATGAGCTAACACGTTTGTTGTTTTCAGCTGCCAAGTGTGAGAATAATGTGTTGTGTGGCAAGAGACAATTGTGTTAGTCAGCTTTAACATTTCTATAAAAATACCTGAGATAATCAACTTATAAAGAGAATAGGTTGACCTTGACTCATAGTTTTAGAGAGTTCAGTCTCTAATTGGTTAGATCCATTGCTCTGGTCCTATGGCAAAGCAGCACCAATAGTCCCTTCCAGCACATTTCCCCCAACAGCAAAAAGACCTCCTGCTAGGCCACGCCCCGCCAGGCCACGCCTCCACCAGGCCACGCCTCTCAAAGTTTCCACCATTTCCCAGTATTGCCATCATGGGGACTAAGACTTTGACATATGGGCTTAGGAGGGTAGAATCTACCCTATAGGATGAGCTAACTCAGTCACTTTGTGAATACATTATTAAATTCTCCAAAGCTCATTCATTATTATAATATTGCTGCTGCTTCTGTATAACAAAAAGTATATGAACTATATCTACTCTTGTCCCACCTTGAAATACCTTTATTTAGAAATGTTTAGAAAAGATAAAAAAAATTATATATCTTTACTTAAGTCTAATAAGTTACTTTCAAGTTTGGGGAATAGAATGACAAATTGGACTATAATTATTGGCCAAGAATTCCGAATTTAGAAGTTTATTTGTAGTGGAAGAATTGAAAAACAAATATAGGATCATCCCTGAAGCCAAATCCTTCTTTTTCAAATTCAAATATCAGCTGCTACCTTCTCACAGAGACTAGGTTACTAGAACACTAACATGCCCTCCTGTTTATTAGAATATCACTTGGTTTGCACTCTGCAGCTTGCCCCGAGAAAATAAAACCCTGCAGGCCACCGCTGGCCTAGCCCAGAGGCGATAAAATCATGGGCTCCTAAAAATAGTGAAAAAAGAGAGCAGTGCTTGAGGTTGTGAGTCACTGTTGTTTAGGAGGCAGGAGGAGAGCAGAAAGAAGAGGAGAATATAAAAAGAATTGAGTTTAAAAAAAAATAACAACAACACCATCTCTGCAGACAGGAAGCCAAAGGAAGCATCCCAGCCTTGGGCCTCAGACAGCTCCAGAGGCTGCACTGGACGCAGTTGGGGAAAGCCACTTACTCACCCACGTACAGAGAGTTTTGTCCAGTGATATGAGGTCCTGTGAGCACGGGACAGGAGACGAGGCAGCTCCCCTTCATGGCGGGAAGACTCAGTAAGAAGCCGCTCTTGCCTGGCATCATGCCAAACCCAGAGAGTACAAAATGATTAAGGCCCTTGAGGATTTAACAGGAGCTTGACCCAGTAACAAATACAAAAAAAAAAACACACGTGGCAATGAACATGGTGCTCAAGGAATTATAGGCTAGCAAGCGTGTTTAAGTCCAAACTGAGAAGTGGTAGGAGGAGAGATCTGAGGATAGCGGAAGAGGTGGCTGAGAGCAGCTGGACGGGGCATCATCTGATGAGGTGTTTGTGGCCAGGGGCCAGGAGGGCAAGGTCACCCAGGAAGAGTAAAACCTCAACTCTATCATTTCCCTATAGTTGTTGTAACAAATCGCCACAAGACATTTACTTTGTCACTGATAGAGGCTGGAGGTCCCACATCAAGGTGTTGACAGAACCATGCTCCCTAAGGAGCCTCTAACAGAGGGTTTCTCTGTTTGCCTTGTCCACCTCCTGGTGGCTGCTGGAATTCCTTGAGCTGTGGCCATTTCCCTCCAAGCCCCCCTCTGTATGTCAACCTGCCCTCAGTGTATGTCCTAAAAGACACTTGTAATTGTATTTAGGGCCGATCCAGTTTACCCAAGATAATCTCTTTATCTCAACACACACAATCACATCTTTAAAGATACTTTCTTTCCTAAACAACAGGAAGTTTCCAGAGATCAGGCCCTGAGATCCTCATGTGGTCATTACTCAACTTATTAGAACAAACTAAGCCCTGGACAGGCAGGTGCTCAAGAGCATGGACATTTCATCATTCCTCCAGTTCCAGGAGAAGTGAAAGACAAAGAGGACAAACATCAGAGTGAGAGGTCCTTTAGAGCAGGACAAGAAATACAGGCTTTCCCTGGAAGGCCAAAGAGCATCCTTAAATAAGATTTTAAGTGTGTCAGATTCTCTATACTGGAGATTCCTGTAACTGAAGTAGAGTAGAGTAGAAAAGAAGTAAACTATGGCAGGCTGCTAAATCTTACACTAGGAATTATCTTTCAAAAACCACAAATGAGCTGGGCGTGGTGGCGCACGCTTGTAATCCCCGCGCTTGGGAGGCAGAGACAGGAGGATCATGCAGGTTCAAAGCCAGCTTCAGCTGGCTTAAGAGACCCTGCTTCCAAATAAAAATATAAAATAGATCTGAGAGTGTAACCGGAGGTAGAAGGGTTTCCAGGAACCCCAGTACCACACACACACACACACACACACACACACACACATACACACAGATAAAATACAGGTGTTAAGTCCTAGAAGGAAGGACCAGAGACTTTTTTGTAACCATCAAGTCAGACTCTGTCATCAAATTATAATGCTACAAATTTTTTTTTTTTTTTTTGGTGGTGCTGGGGTTCCGGGAAGCCCTTCTACCTCCAGGCTACACTCCCAGACCTATTTTACATTTTTTTATTTGGAAACAGGGTCTCTTAAGCCAGCGAGGCTGGCTCCGAACCAGCACGATCCTCTTGTCTCTGCCTTCCAAGCGCAGGGATTACAAGCGTGTGCCACCACGCCCGGCAATGCTACGGAATTTGAAATACAGAGATCAAGGCCTCCAAAGGACCTCACAAGTCCACATATAGTACCTAGAACATGTATGCAAGACACACTTGCTAAATAAGAATCAAGAATTCTAATGCTGGGTGTGGTGGCACATGCCTGTAGTCCCAATAATTGGGAGGTTGAGACAGGATGATCACAGGTTTGAGGCCAGCCTCAGTAACTGAGCAAGGTCCTCAGCAACTTAGTGAGACCCAGTTCCAAAATTAAAAGAAAAAAATAGGGCTAGGGGTATAGCTCATAAGTAGAATGCCCTTGAGTTCAATCCACAAAAAAAAAAAAAAAAGGAGGAGAAAGAGGGAAGGAAGGAAAGGCAGGCAGGCAGGCAGGAAGGAAGAAGGGAAGGAAAGGGAAAAGAAAGGAAAGAGAGAAGAGAAAAATTCTAGTTCTAAAAATGACTTGAAAACTGAGGTTTAAAAAAATGGGGAGAATTCAGGAACCTGTGACACAGTGTAAGGGTCACTTGGCTTACAAGGTTCTCATGGAAGAGTCAGTGCCCGTTGGAGCCACCTCGCCCTGCAGATAATGCCCTCCACAGGGCACCCCACCCTCAGTGGCCGATGGACACTGAGGTGCCAGCTGGGGCTGCTGTTGGTGCCTCTCCTGCTCCAGAGCTCCCCACAGGGTCAGGCTGTGGTATCAGCTGAGACCACATCCTTCCTCTGCTCCGGTTCCTTCCCCATCCTGCTTCCTCATCCCATTTCAGATTTCTTCTGTGAGCACTCCATACATAAGTCACTTGCCCAGAATCCTTATCTCGGCCTCTGGGGAGGGAACCTGACTCAAGACCTCCATTTCCAGAGATGCAGCCCTTGGAAAAGTCTTACCTAATTTGGGCCAGCAAGCTGAGGTTCAAGCCAATCATCACTGAGTTCTGACGCGTGCTAATTCTGCTCACACTCATGTGAGAGAAGAAAGCTTTATGAACAAAACTGATAGTCAATAAGAAGATGTCCCCAGTCCAGTAGTCTGCACTAAATGGAGTATTTCCCCATCACTGGTTTTTAATTAAAGACAGTTCCTTTGGCACTTGTCTCGTTCTTCCTTGAACCGAAACTTTTTTTTTTTTTTTTATCCATGCTTTCTTTTCATCAACTAAATTCACAATTGTCATGAATGGGGTTCCACATGGTGTTAACGTTTCCTTCCCATCACACCTGTCCCCGGGGCTGTCCCCATGTGTACAGGCTCACAGTGCACATGCTCTTGGGTTTGTGTGCCTTCAGGAACATCGGAGGCACCTCACATATTCAAAGTCTAGTCCATGCAATAGTAGCATCTTATCACTTGAGAACTTACTAGAAAGGCTGCTTTGCAGCTTCTACCCTTTATCTGCTGAATGAGAGTCTCAAGCTGGCTCCAGCAATCTGTGTTTTAACAAGACCTCTGGGGAATTTTATAGGCATTAATGTTAGAAAATGGCTCGGACATAGCATCTCCTTCAACGTGCTGAGAGATCGTTTTATTGGAGAAAGAATGGACAACAGAAAAATCACAGACTATTAAAAAAAAAGGTACAGCAGCAACAGAAACTGAATTGACATCCGACAAACATTCCTCCAGCCAGGAACATGCTGTGGGCAAGTGGGTTTAGCTCTAAGCTGCCCTCGCCCACCAGTGGGACGCAGACCCAATCTATTAGTGTTGGCTGGCTTGGGCACACTACCTTTTTCATCCTCTGTTTACTCCTCAATACAATGGGAACTCCTCGGATCTAGTTCAGGCAAGCAAAACAAGTTATGATGGATTCAGTCAAAGGAATGCTATGTAATCTTATGGATAAGGTAGGCTCGTATCTCCAGACCTTCGGTAAAAGACCTCGTTCATTTAGACATCCTGTTTCCTTGTTATGTATCCTTCTAGAAATCAGGGAGATGCGTATCTCTTCTTGCTTCAAATAAAGTTAAAATTCTACAGACTATATCAGGGGCCCACATCAAACTTGTCAGTATATGGGAGATAAAACTAGAATTTGACCATGGATTGAAAGATAATGTGTTCGTCTGGGAGTCTGTCTGTTTGGTAGCTGATTTAGTCTGTCCTTTCCTGGGGCAGATGGAAAAAGCCATCTTGCTTCACATGTCTCTTATCCCCAGCAGGAAAGCCTGAGCACCTGCTCCTGGTGACCACAGGGGAAATCCAGAAACAAGCAAGTTCTTTCTCAAGCTTCTGCTTGACACTTGTCTGCTAATATCCTGTTGGCCAAACCAAATTACATGGTGAGATTATAATCAAGGAGCTGGGTGTGGTGGTGCCCCTGGGTTAGATTTCCGGTACCATAAGGGGAAATTTTTTTTAAAAAGATTAGAATCAAGGAAGAGAAATTGGAGCTGCCTCCACAGGCTGCAAAGTGCAGGACACAGGAAGGCAGAAGAAGGAAAATATAGGGCTGGGGCTCTATCTCAGCTGGAGATCACTTGCCGAACATGTGCAAGGTCCTGGGTTCAAGCCCCAGTGCAGGAAAAAATAAAGAAAAGGAAGAACAGGCAGACAGTACTTTTCAGAGAACTTATTCATAAACGCATTAGTAATAGCCAAGGAGAGGAGACAACAGAGGTTAAGTCGTTATGAAATGCTGAAAATAAATGTCTATCCCTGTCAGTAAAATAAGTCAGCCTAGTAAGCTAAGAATTAAGTGATAAGTCAATGCTAGACTATGCAATGCCTCAGGGCCCTAGAATGCCAAAATTAGGGACTCTCTGCTCTCTGAACACTGCTGTTTTATCACAATGAAACAGAAATTTCAGTTCAGCATGACATAGATGGCAGACAATTTGTTCTCTGTGTCGTTCCCTTTAAACACAATTATAATGCTTGCCAGTAATTAGTTACTTGCTGCCTTCCCTGGCTGCATTATCCCCAGAAGACCACAGAATCTTCTAGAGAGGGAGAATTTCTGCTCCTATTCCCACACAGCCTGTTCTGACAGTAAGGTGAGTGGGGTAGCGCTTGGGGGCAGTATGCTTCCCCTCTATTTCTTTTTCTGAAAATATTTAAACTCGTGACATAAATGATGGGCCCCTGATGATATCAATATAACTTTTAACTTTAATTGGGACAAGAAAGGATAAGGATCTCCCTAATTTCTAGGATGCTAAATAGCCAGGCAATGGGATATTTAAACAAACAAAGTCTTTTCTCAAGTCTGCAGATGTCGCCTGGCTCTGTCCATGGCTGCAGATCGGTGGCCTGTCTCTGAGAAAGGGCAGAAAGCCCTGGAGGCCTTAGTCAGGAACCGTAGATTAAAGTCATGGTCTGGCAATCCCATCCACTTCCTTCAAGAAGGAAACATTATAAAAGAATAATGTCAGGGCTCCAGGCCGTGCGGTCTCCCAGGAGTTTCTGACTTAACCAACATTATCCTCTTCCTTGTGAACTTGGAATTGGGATGGGGTGGGGCAGGCAGCTGGACTTACTGACTACTTTGGCACATGGTGCGAATGGAAAGGTACCATCTGTGCTGCTGCTGTTGCTGCTACTGATAAAAAAAATGTTGATGCAGAACTGTGACTTTTCAAATGTTCCATCTGGGTATACTTGAATTGCCTCCTTAAAATAAAAAATATCCATATTTCACATATAGTCTTTATTGAAACGATCTCCATATTCATTCCTTAATTTCTACTGGGTTCACTTCATGAGAAATATGACAAGAATTATTAAAAACTAGGAACAAGGGCCTTTGGGGGAGAATGACTGCAGGGCTTTGTTTCCACAGCTGACTTGATCGTGATTTCTTGCGATTTCTAAAACAGTTTCCATAATGCAAAATTTCCTCTTGTCCCCTCTGCAAAACGTACTTCCAAAGGAACACTAGACAGACAAGGAGAAGGAGAGAGCTCGCTGTCTTCACACAGGAGGAAAACGGGACATGCATTCACCAGAGCATCAACTGCCCACATTTCTAAACCAAGAAGAGCTGCAATTCATTTTCATTTCTACAAACCACGCTCGTTTGGAAGACACATTGAGAATAGCAATAAGGGACTTCCGGGAAGATGGCGACCGAGAAAAGCGGGGCTTAAGAGTCCCGCTAACAACCAATCTCCATTACCACAAAAAGAGCGCCTTTCATAGCCAGAAAACACCATCACCAGAAAAAACAAAAAAACCACCAGGCTCCAGAGAGAAAGCGGACTGAGAACAGAGCTCAGGGCCACAGAGGAGACACACGCGCCCGAGGACGCGGCAGCAGCGCCATACTGCCGGCGGCAGCGGCGAACTCAGCGGACCGCTACAGCAAGCCGAGGGATTCAGAGTGGAAATCAAAACCAGAGAAGAAAAAATACGCCAGCCTCATGGCCAAGGGCGTGGCAGAGGCGCCATATTGCCACCGGCGGCGGCAGCAGCAGTGAATTCACCGAGTCCAGTACAGCTACATCTACGTACTCAAGAACAGTGAGTCAAATTGCGGGCCACAGAGGAGAAATCCCAGTATTGTGCCTCCTGGGACGTGACCCAGTGAGGGAGTGGTGGTGGCAGAGATATCACACCATAGGAGAGCGTGCAACCTGGTACCCCCCATAGTTTAAAGCAGCCTCTATCGACTCCCTGGGTCGGAGACTCTGTGATACAACCCAGTAAAGGAGTAGTAGGGTCTGAGATAATACAGACTCGAGATCCAGAGCACCTTAAGTGAAGCCATAGTGACCCAAGGGAAGAACCCAGAGAAGGCACAAACCTCCGAAATCATGGGAAAGAGGAATAACACTGAAGTAATGAATGTGCACAACCCCACAACATCAGAACCTGATAAAACAGAAAATCAGAGATTTCTAGAAGATCAAATCAGGAAAATAAATGTAGAAATAATAGAGGTGCTTCGAAAAGAACTCAGAGAGAGCCAAAAAGAGATAAAGGATGCAATTAATGAAGTAAAGGCCTCAATTCAAAGCACAAACAACCGATTAGACCACATGGAGAACACAATCTCGCTCTTAGAAGATGAGCAATCCAAAAATGAATGCATAGTTTCTAATCTAGAAAAAGATATCCAACAGCAGGAATCTGACATTGAAGAAATATGGGCCCATCTTAAGAGAGCTAACCTAAGAATAATTGGAATAGAGGAGGGAAAAGAAAGTGATACCAAAGGGATCAACAATCTCTTCAAGGAAGTAATAGCAGAAAATTTTCCAAATATAGAGCAAGAGGTTGATACACAGATCCAGGAAACTTATAGAACTCCCTTTAGACAGGATCCGAGAAGAGGATCCCCACGCCATATAATTGTCAAAATGACCAATGTGGAAGCCAAGCAGAGAATCTTAAAGGCAACAAAAACAAAGGGCCAAGTGACATTCAGAGGCAAACCAATTAGAATCACTCCAGACTTCCCAAACCAAGTCATGAGAGCCAGAAGGGCTTGGAGTAACATATTCCAAACTCTGAAAGAAAACAACTTCCAGCCAAAAATTTCCTATCCAGCAAAACTTTCTATCAAATTAGATGGAGAAATAAGAAGCTTCCATGACAAACAGAAACTGAAGGAATTTATGTCTTCAAAACCAGCGCTAGAGAAAATACTCAAAGAGATTAACTACAAAGAAGAAATAGGTAACACTCACCAGAACCAGAGAAACAAGAGTTTCCATCCAACAGACAACTAAGATTGGTTATCTGTGGAGATACATTATTTATGTTAGTCTTTTACCTATCTCTAAATTGTATTGTTTGCCTTTATTGTTGTTAATTTTTAGGATTTCTAGTTGGAATATTAATATACCTTCAGATATAGCATTTGGAAATATTTTATCCAATTCTATTAGTAACTTTTAACTCTGTTTACATTGTCTTTGGATATACAATATTTTCTTTTATTTTTTAGGGAGTTTGTATATTCTTCTGTTGCCTGTGCCATTGAAATCATATCCAAGAAATCACTGCCAATTTCAATGTTGTGAGGTTTTATGACCCAGATTTTCTCCTAAAAGTTTATAGTCTTAAGATTTATATTTAGGTCTTTTATCTAGTTTGAGTTAATACTTGTATGTGGGATTAGGTAAGGGTCCAATTTTATTCTTTTCCATGTAATTATTATTTTTCAACAATATTTAGTTAAAAGATTATTATTTCCACCACCAAATCTTCGTGGAAACCTTGTCAAAAATAACTTGACAATATAGGGAAGAAGTTAGCTCTAGGCTTGTATTTAACTCCAATGGTCTATATATCTGCCTTTAGAACAGTACTACACTGTTTCAATTATTGTAGCTTTATATGGTTTGAAATCAGAAAATATACATCTTCTAGCTTTGTTTTTGCTTCGAGATTGTTTTGGGTATCTAGAGTCCATATTCCATATCAGGATAGATTTTTTTCTGAAAAATAAATATATGATAGTTTCACCTAAAAAAAAGAAAAAAATATTCTCTGGTAAGAAAGAAAGCAAAAAGAAATATTGAAATGTTATCTTTAAGTCATCAAAAGCTTGGTATCAGACAAATGAAACTGTTATGTGAGATTATCATTTTTAATTTTGGATAAATTGCTATAATACTAGATGTCAACCACTAAGCCAAGCATGGGAGGGAGGGATGGGGAGAGAATGGGGTGGGGATCGGGTGGGGGCTGACTGGGCGATGTGTGCATGTATGTCTACAAAAGTTTGTATCCCACTATGATGTATGAATACAGTGCACCAATAAAATAAAATTAAAAAAAAAGAGAATAGCAATAAGGGTAATTAGAAGCATGACTTAAATTCAGAGCGACTCGCTTCTGAACCATTAAAAGTATTCGAAGGAACAAAAATACTCAGAGGGGAATCTAACATGCCTCTCTCCAGGTACAATTATAGATTTAAAATCTGTTGTTAACCTCACCATGGCAACCTTCATACTTCATTTCCCAAACGCCGAACGTTTATCGTCCTGTTCCTCTGGGGGAGCCCTTCAACCATTGCTTTCCCTAGATTCAAACCATGCCATTGCCTTCAAGGCTTAACATTCCTCCAGGTACATGCTATGAACTTACATCCCCAGGCCAAGACTGACAGCAGACACCAGGAATCGTCTGGCTATGTTCTCAGCCAAAGCATTTAAAGATATTCTTTCTAGTTGCTGGAAACCAACAAAAAAAGCTAACTCCAAAGGGTCAGTAACCAAGTCCAAAAGCAATTCTTTGGCCTCCTGCTCTATTCAATTTAACAAATATTTATTCAGATCTACTCTGTGTTTCTAGCTACAGGGAAAGACTAAAATAACACACATTTTCTGGCTTCAAGAAGTTTGTGTGTGCATTTAAGTCTTCACAATGTTTTTTTTTTTTTTTGCTATATCATGATGTGTAACTAGAATGCACCATAAAATTTAAAATAAAATTTTTAATGTATAAAGATAAAAAGTAAAATATCCATCACATGAAAAAAAATGGAAAAAAAATAAAGTGTGCAAAAAAAAAAGTTTACAATGAAGAGTGAGAATGAGGTCCAAATTTGGTTTTGGGGGGTTTTGTTTGTTTGGTTGGTACTGGGGTGGAACCCAGGGGCTTTTCTACCTCTGGGCTACACTCCCAGACCTATTTTATACTGTATCTGGAAATGAAGTCTCACTAAGTTGCTGAGAGCCTCACTAAGTAGTTGGGGGGCTGGCTTCAAACCTGTGCAATCCTCCTGTCTCAGCCTCTGAAGTGCGGGCATTACAAGTGTGTGCCACCATGCCCGGCTTGAGATCCAGATTTTTATAAAGCTTTTAAAAATATATGACCACCAGCCAGGCATGGCAGCTCACGCTTCTAAACCCAGTATTCGCAGTTCACAGATGGCCTCAGCTACTTAATGAGATCCTCTGCAACTTAGTGAGACCCTGTTTCAAAATAAAGAATACAAAATAGGGTATGGGGTATAGCTAGGAGGTTGAATGCCCCTGGATTTCATCCCCAGACCCACAATAAATAAATAAATAAATAAATAAATAAATAAATAAATAAATAAATAAACTAAAAAATAGGGCTGGGAGTGTAGCATGGAGGTACAGTGTCCCTGGCTTCCATCCCAGTACCACTAAATAAATAAATAAATAAATAAATAAATAAATAAATAAATAAACACCAGACCAGCAAGATCTGAGACCCTGTAGAAACACAAGTTCTCGGGTTCCACCCCAGGATTTCTGAAGTAGAGCCCCATAATCTGTGTTTTTTCATAATCCATTTGGGTGATTCTGATATTTCCTAAATTAGGGAATCACTACTGGAACCAAACTAAACAAATGAGTCAGGGCAGAAAAAGTAAAGGGAAAATAATATCCATTTTGGAAGGAGGGCTTCCCACAGTAACAGTGTTTCCATGAAACTTTGAAGGTTGGCTAAGATATCAAAATATAGGGAGTGGACTGACTATGAGGACATTCTGGGTGAGTGAAATAGGAGGCAAAAATCAGAACTAAGGAAGCAGGAACAAGTAGCAGATTTTGTATGGAATAGCATGGAAGGAAACATAGGTCAAAGTGTGAAAACAGCACTCAGGTGTGAGTGTGTGTGTGTCTTACTGTGATTGGACCAGGGGCATTCTACCTCTGAGCTACACCCCTGCCCTATTTTATTCTTCATTTTGAAACAGGGTCTTGCTAAGTTGTTGAGGTTGGCTGAACCTGCGATCCTCCTGTCCCAGCCCTCCAGTACTGGAGCTACAGGCCTGCACCACCACACTCAACGGCACTCAGGTCTTTAAGGTATGACAAGACTGGAGCAGCACTCTTGGGAGATTCAGCTCAAGGTTTCCATGTGATAACCGGGAAGACGAAGGTACACAGGGAATGGGTAAACAGCTGAATTGACAATTGCAATATTTTGGGTAGATGACAATGAAACTAAGAAATCTCTAGCAGAAATATAAAAGTGTGGGGGAATCTTTTAATACAAAATTAATTGGAGAATCTTTGAAGGACTAGATTAATGGGATTTAGCATCTGATTCAGTATCAAATGGGGATCTGGGAAGAATCAACATCTCAGTTAACAAGATAGAACAAATATCAAGAGGGAAAAATGGGGGAAATCAACATCTTGGTTAATCATGTTATAATCCAAAGTACACAGAGATTGGGAGTTGGTTTGGTGGGGATTTGCTTTGGGAATAGGTGACGCACCACACCACAGCATGAAACGCAGATATTAGAGTTCATAATAATACCCACAATATTTAGACCACACAAGCTATGCCTGCCACTGAGCTAGATACCTGATCTGTATTATGGCATGTAAGCCATACTGACTTTATAAGCAAGACATTATTATACTTTTTAAAATTTTTATTAATTAAATCCTGTTGCATGCCGGAGCCAGGCGGCAAGAGTACGGGTTCTGAAGTAAGGCGTGAGGGTGGAAAATTTTAAATTCTAACGTGGGGAAGCCGCCAGCCTACTATCTCTACTGGTCGACCCCTGTTCATGGGTCAATATTTCCTACGGGTCGACAACTATGCCTGGGTCAGTATTCTCTATTGCATGGACACTCCTGGCCGACACAACTTCTGGGTCAATCTCATCTTTATATCTTTATTGCGCCGACGCCAGGCTTGTTTTTCCAGAGGTATTTATACACAGCTACAGGTCAATCAACATTCTCAGGGTACCACCACCAGAATACAATAAAGACCAATACAAAACACATCATTACAGATAGGCCTATCAGTACCCTCGTGTCATCACCACCGGATCCTCTCTCAGACCTCTTTGAACTTTCCATAACCCCAAACCTTGTTGACGCTGGGCGAAGGACAGTCAGCTGAGTCAGAGACACCAATCAAGGGGAAGGCCTTAATGGCTCCCAACAGTTGCATATAATAAAAAGTCAGTAAGAATGGCCTTAACCTACAGGTTTATTCTACTGCATAGAGAAATCAGAAGAGAGATGGTGGCTCCATGAAGTCTTCAGAGAGCCAAGTCCCTTGTAGTGCCCTGCTTCAGCGTATTCCACTGGCAGTTCCATCCTCAAGGGTACCTCATAGTTCAAGCTCCAGCCATCAGGGAAGTGGGGGCTGAAAATAGGGACATTGGTACTAGTAGAAAGATACAACGAATAGGAGATCGGAAGAAAGAACTCTGGAGAATGACCATGAAGAAAAACTTGAAAGAGACAGAAGAAAGTTTCAATACCATCTCTACAAAGGGCACTACAAAGCTTCAGAATGGAGTGAAAGGTTGGGAAGGGTTGGCTAATGGTGTGGTCCCTCAGTACTGAATGTTTCTTACTGGATTGGAGAATGTGAAGTCCTTCGTGACCTTCAAAATTGAGCATCATTCAAGTATTGTATGATGGCAGGTTTCGAGTTAAGGAAATGTTCGGTAATGAAGTTGGAGGACAAGGATTTTGCTTTCACGAAATCTGATGATACACAGAAAGAGAAATAGTGGCAGTGACTAAATTTAGCAGTGATGATACCATGTTTTCATAAATGAGAAAACCTGAGCTCATCTTCCATTTGTGAGGTCAGGCCTCCTCCAGAGACTAGATTTAAATCACTTTGGTATACAGGCTGGGACAGCAAAACACTTCTTCCATGATCCAATGAGAGCAGCAGGTCCAATCCAATTCCTCCCAGGGAAGATGAAGCAAGTGTCTGCTGACATTACATCATATTAAAGGGCTGATATTACACTTCATAAAAGCTGTCTGATAAGCCTATTGTGTGTGTGTGTGTGTGTGTGTGTGTGTGTGTGTGTGTGTGTATGCACACGCACCCGCACATGCACGCTTTACTCGAGATTGAACCCAGGGCTACTTTTATTTTATTTGCGTAATTTTGAAAATAGAGTTAGGGAGTTCATGAAGGAGGCAAGCACCAACCAGGTTATTAACAACGGCTTTAATAAAAAAAAAAAAAAAAACCTAGCACCTTTGGGGAAGGGACGGACGAGCCATACGTCCGGAGAGTTGCATGTAGTCCCAGTCAGCCAGCTGAGTCACATGACAGAGTGGAAGTACCAGTGTCTTTTAGGTATGATGATTCTCTTGCACATCTGTAGTCTCGGGACCTCTGGAGTATGTCTCGTGATGTTTAGAGTCTTGAGGCACCTGGATTCTCACGTTATCTCTGCTTCTGACTTCCAGAGTTCTGCCTCCTGTCCCCACTACGGGGTCACATGGGGGGAATCCGACCTATCATTTTGGAAACAGGGTCTCCACTAAGTTGCAGAAGGCCTCATTAAATTGCCAAGGCTAGCCACAAACCTGCAATCCTCCTGTCTCAGGCTCCAAAGTGCTGGAATTACATGTGTATCACCATGCCCAGAAAATTTATTCATTTGGGGTTTTTCCTCCAAAATCTGGGTGCAAACATCCAGCTCTGACTTGGCTTCTTGAAGACAATTCTGATGACTCCTTGAGGATGTTTCCTTAGCCTTCTGCATTTCCCGGGAACAGCAAAGGCCCTCTGGGTGCTTTGCAAGACTGCAGAACCTGAAATGGCAGGGCAGCAACTCCATTTCAGCACAAATAAATATCAGATTACAACACATTGTTTTCACAGCTGATTGAGGCTTTAGTGTAGTGGATAATTCATTCTGCCATAGCAAATAAAGAGAAGAGTTTCTGGCAAGGCAAAGTACAGCGTTTGCATCATTTCTTTATGAAGCCATTTTCTCTCCTCGAGGGGTGCATTCCCAGAGGATCTCCCCCCAAAATGCCTGCCGCTTTTGCAGTACTCAGAAAGCGTGAGTTGCTTTGAAGGCTGCTACAAGTAAAGACAGAGAGTTGGATCAGTTCTCTGGGTACCATTTATTTGTTTCTTTATAACTTTCCACCCCCATCTACCTCCCTCTCTGGAAACCCTTGTACTACAAAATTATGAAAAAAAATAAATGGCAGTTGCTGAAACCACAGAGTGCCTTTGCATTTCTAATTTTCTAACCTAAAAAATTAGAAGCTAAAAGCTGCCCGAGGCAAATCCAGATCTCCCAGTTTTAAATAGCAACACATCTTTTACCATGTTAGCTATTTTGAGGTAGATATTCATGCACAGGCATGGTTGCTGAAATTATATGCATTTCATTTTTATCCTTTTTCTTTTTCCTTATGGAGGGATAGGAGACTTGAGGGGTTCTTACTTTCTGCCTCCTAAAGAATACATTTGAATGCCCAAGATAAGCATTAAATTACTTGACTGTATAATCTCACCCTATTGACTAGGACTGGCCCTACTTTAGAAAATGGGCATATTTAGGAAATGGAGTTGTTCTACTTGACAACTGCTTTATAGTATGCAGGTTGAATACCTCTTATATGACATGCCTTGGACCAAAAGTGTTTCAGATTTCAGATTTTTAAAAATATCTGCATATACTAGGCCGGGCGTGGTGGCGCATGCCTGTAATCCTTGTGCTTGGGAGGCGGAGACAGGAGGATCGCACAGGTTTGAAGCCAGCCGCGCTGGCTTCAGAGACCCTGTTTCCAAATAAAAAAAGTATAAAAACTGGTCTGGGAGTGTAGCCCGGAGGAAGAAGGGTTTACAGGAACCCCAGTACCACCAAAAAAAAAAAAAAAAAAAAAAAAACCCAATAAAATATTTGCATACACTAATGAGCTATCTTGTGGAATGGGACTTAAGTCTAAACACAAAATTCATTTATATTTCACATATAGATTATATAAATAATCTGAAAGTATTTTATAGCACAATGTTTTAGCATACCTGCATCTTGACTGTGACTTACCTAATGAAATTTTCACTTACATCACTGCTCAATGAAAGATTTCTTCATATTTTGAAGATTTGAATTTATACATTACAGATGCTCAACCTTTACCAGTACTCTAACAAATCTTAGTTTAGATTCCCCAAGCAATGAACCCTAAGCCAAGGTTTTGAGTATAAATAGCTAATTGGGAAATGACCCCAGGAAACATTGGGCATAGGTGAAGAATTGAGCAGAGGAAAGAAGCTAGCCAATGAAAAGTATAATGAGAAGTTTCACCTGTGAGCAACTAGTGCATAATATTACTGGCGGCCTCCAGAAAACACTGTCGAACATGCAAAGAAGCACTATACCGCCAGGCGTGGTGGCGCACGCTTGTAATCCCCGCGCTTGGGGGGCGGAGACAGGAGGATCGCGCAGGTTCGAAGCCAGCCGCCCTGGCTTAAGAGACCCTGTTTACAAATAAAAAGTATAAAATAGGTCTGGGAGCGTAGCCCGGAGGTAGAAGGGCTTCCAGGAATCCCAGTACCACCAAAAAAAAAAAAAAAAAAGAAAGAAAGAAAAAGAAAAAAAAGAAAAAAAGAAGCAATATACCCAAAGGCTAGAAAAGTTTGGGCATTTTATCAACCAGCTTCCATCAGTCATTGCTTTAAAACTCTGGCCTGAGATGTCAGTTTTTCTCAACCTCATTCCTAGCTTCAACAAAATTCCAAAGAAAACCCCAGACACTATTTTGTAGATATCAAGAAACTGATTTTAAAGTATATGTAGAAAAGCAAAAGATCTGGAATAAATAACACAATACTGGACAAGAGAACAGAATTGGAAGTCTTAAACTATCCAATTTCGAGACCTAATATAAAGCTGTATGGAATCCATGGAATCAGACAGTATGGAATCCATGACAAAAGACACACAGGTCAGTGGCACAGAAGAGACAGTCTAGAAATAGACTCATACACATGGCATCATCTTTGACAAAGATTCAAGGACAATTCAATGGAGAAAAGATAGTTTTATAAAAAAAAAATGATGCCAGGACCTACATATAAACCTTACACCTTTCACAAAAATTAATAAAAAATGGATCATAGATCTAAACCTAAAGCAAAAAACTTCTATGAGAAAACATAGGAAAAAAATTGACATGACTTGGGGTTAGGAGATAACTTTTACACCAATGCCAAAATTACATCTATAAGGAAACTCTATATATTTGAATTTAATAAAATTTAGAACTACTGCTCTGCAAGTCACTGCTAAAAGAATAAAAGACAATAATTGTGAGAACACCTATCTAGTAAAGGATTTGTGTCCAAAATGTAACAAAGAATTCTTAAAGTTCAATGATAATAAAATCTAATTAAAAATAAAGATTTTCAGACCGGATAAAAATAGCAGACAGAATGTTATCCTGATTTTTGTGATTAATAATCAGAATAAATAAATAGAAACCAGTCATGATGGCGCATGTTTTTTAATTCTAGTACTTGGGAGGCAGAGACAGGAGGATCACAGGTTCAAGGCCAGCCTCAGCTACTTAGTGAGGCCTTCTTAAACTTAGCAAGACCCTGTTTCAAAATAAAGAATTAAAAATAGAGATGAACATGTAGCTTGAAGGTAGAATGCCCCTGGATTCCATTCCCACTACTGCAAAAAAAAAAAAGAATAAATAAAAAATATTTCTCAAAGGCCAAGTCCTCTATTCTCCTTTGTTTTAAAATAGTACACATTTTTCTTCCCAGTAGTTGTTTCAATTTGAGCAAACAGGATTATACTACCAGATGTAATATTAGGAAAAAGAGAGAGGAACAAGGAGGAACAGGGGAAGGACCCCCCAGACTAGAATAAATAAATGAGAACAATGCAGAAACCACTATTATGAGTAGAACTTTGGAGAGGAGGAGGTAATATAAGGATTGTTTTAGGAAGGGACCCTGAGTAGAACAATGTGGTATCCATCATCCTTCCAGAAAACCTGGGCATGATTTTCACAGCCTTCTCCAAGGCTTCTGATCCATAGTGACTTTTCTGACACTCCAAAATGCTGGAAAGGTTGTAAAAATAAAAACGGGAGACTTAAGGTAGTTCAATGCATTTAGTATTTTTCTCTTAAAATTTTCCACAATGTGAAAAGCAAAGTCACAGCTGTCAGGACAATGACTAAGCAAAGAGTGTTTTAAAGCATCCTTTTCTCCCATTTTTTCTCCCATTTGATCTTTCCAGCTTGCAAGTATCTGCTACTCAGTCCATCTGTTACTCTATTTTGATTGGTTTTGGCAAACAGATGCAGAAGGAGGACACCATCGCCTTTTCTGTTTTATATAACCCTGGGACACAAACATGATTTAGTTGGGGTTTCTTCTGCAGGAGAAAAATTGCAAAGGATTGAAATACATCAAAAAACCTGCTGGGTGTTTCCAGTGGAAACCTTGGCATTGTCTAACATTCCTTTCCGGGTTATCTGAATATTTGGCATCTCTGTACCTTGCATTTCATGTGGGCTCTTCACAGTTCTGTAAATTGTGACTGAAAAAAAAAAATGCAAGTGGTTCAAAATTATGTAACTATAGCTATTTAATAACAGACTATTTCCATCCTTCCAAGAGAAACTGCATATCCATTCACCGTCACTGTCTTTTACACCTTTCTTTCAACCCTTGGCAAGTGCCGATCTTCTTTTAACCTGCATGATTCTGTCTAATTTGAACCGTTCATCACTAGAATCGTGCACAGTGTGGCCTTTTGCACATTGCTTTTTTGATGTAGCAAAATCCATATTATAACAAGAGTAAAAACGCATTCCTTTTGAAGTCTGAGTAGTGTTCCATTGCATAGATATACCATATTTTGTTTGTCCACACACCTCTGTAATCCTGGCCAGCCTCAGCAACTTAATGAAACCCTATTTAAAAAAAAAAAAACAAACAAACAGGTGTGGTAGTGCTCACTTGTAATCCAAAGCTTGTTTGGGAGGCTGAGACAGAAGAATCACAGATTCATAGCCAGCCTCAGTTACTTAGGCCCTCTGAAACTTACTGATACTCTGTTTCAAAATAAAGAATTTTTTTTTTAAAAAAAAAAAGGGCTGGGGTTATAGCTCAGAAGTAGAATGCCTGAGGGTTCAATCTCCAGTACTGCAAAATAAATAAATAAATACATTAAATAAAAACTTTAAAAATAAATAAAATAAAACAAAAGGCTAGAGGTATAGTTTGGAAGTAGAATGGCCCTGGATTCAGTCCAAGGGTTCGGGGTGGGGGAGGCAGTGCAAATGACTCTTGTCCACAAAAAAACAAATAAATTTTGCAGAGACTCTATAGATTTTCCTCCCCTTCCATCGAATAAGTAATTTTGGCACCAATTAAGCAAATTCAAGTTTACTTCAACATTTCCGATAGCTTACATGTATGTCTTATCTTGCACCAATTAAGCAAATTCCATTTCTGACAGCTTACATGTATGTCTTGTCTTCCGGTTACTCTTTGAACTGGCTGTATCATCTTTCTAGTTCCTTCATTAATTAATGAGTCAAAGTCTTTGACATATGTTCATTTTATATTTGAATTAGAACCGTGAGTTTATTTTTTCTAAGAATTTTTTTCCTTAATACTTTACCAAATTTGCTGTCTTTAAGCTTTGCAGGAACTCAACTGAATATTAGTCTTACTTGAGTTTCACCTGGACACGATGAAGTGAATTATTCTTTTGGAGCAAGGAATAGCAGGAGATGGTCAAGGAACAGTAGGGCCGAACTGATCTCCCCACAGCTTAGAGAAGTCTCCGTGGTGCACATCTCCAGCAAACCCACAGGAACATAGTTATAATCCACATGACATTTTTATCTTTGACATTCAGTGTGACTTTCAAGTTTTACACAGTAGAAAAAAAAAACATGAATAATATTTTTCAGCATGGCACTACACCATGTAGTTTAAAGTGAAATAAAATCCATTTCAGTCTGTTTCTGCCTGCTGATTGGTATGAACTCAGCTGTCCTTCAAAAATTCAAAGCAGATACAGTCTTTGTCATGAGTTAAAGAAGGTGAAAAGATTTCGGATTCTTAAATCACTCTGAGGGTTGTTGTTTTGGTAAAATATACATATACATATATATATATATATATATATATATATATATATATATATATATATATTTTTTTTTTTTTTTTTTTTTTTTTTTTTTTTTTGCGGGTCTGGGGATGGAACCCAGGGGCATTCTACCACTGAGCTACACCCTCTGCCCTATTTTTTTTTTATTCTTTATTTCAAAACCGGGTCTCACTGAGGTGCAGAGGGCCTCACTAAGTAGCTGAGGCTGTCTGCGAACCGCGATCCTCTGGTCTCAGCCTCCCGAATGCTGGGATTACAAGCGTGAGCCACCACGCCCGGTGGTAAAATATATTTGATGCATGAATTTAGTTTAAGCTGAAAATTTACTTTTTAAAATGGTTTCATTTTCACATATGAAATTCAAGGCTGGAGCCGGGCATGGTGGCACACGCTTGTTATCCCTTACTTGGGAGGCTGAGACAGGAAGATCGCGGTTCATGGACAGCCTCAGCTACTTAGTGAGGCCCTCCACAACTAACATGAGACCCTCTTTCAAAATAATGAATAAAAATAGGGCTGGGGATGTCTCTCAGAGGTAGAATGACCCTGGGTTCCATCCCCGGCACCACAAACAACAACAAAAAAAGTCAAGGTTGTATCAGAGAAGTTTTCTCACAACTTCCAAGGACGAAACACCTGCCATCTTGAGCTAGATGCTGACAGAACACAGAAAATGATGCAAGAGGTTTTACCTGATCATAATTAGAAACCCAGGTCACAGACTTTCTACTATCGCCAAACCTGAAGCTACAGTTTAAGTGTTTCCTCTGTCTAAGGCATCCATAGCTTCCTTATGTTGGGCAGTTTTACTCGTCTTCAGCTCTTGGCTAGAGCTTTGAGTTTGCTTTTTAAGTCCAAGAAAACAGTTCTCCCTTTTCTTCTCTGTCCTTAATATTGAAGGCCAAGAGCCTGGAAAGCTAACCTAGCTAAATATCTTAGTAGATAATATTCAGTGTGTAATTTTTAAATTGTTTAAAATTATGCAATTCTCAAATAAATTCATGAGTGAAAACCAAAGTTCCAAGGAAACGCTTCCATTGACATTGTATACATATGTGAGAATACCAGTGCAGATCTCAATATCTTGAACGGGGAGGGAGAGAGTGGGGAGGGAGCTGGGGGAAAGCCCACCAAGTGTATGTGTCACTCTGCCATCTCTTTTTGGGTGTGTGCTGGGGTTTAAATCCAGGTCCTTACACATGCTGTACACACATTCTACCACTGATCTACACCCCAGCCCAAAATGTCATCTTAAACCAAATTCAAAATTTTTTGAAAAAGTTTCATCTAGGTTATACTCAGGGTTGAGTTTGATCCAGTAAGTTATTAGAGTACTTATGTTTCAGCTTGTTAAGTTATTGTAGTACTTATGGAAATTAGCCATTGCTCTAGGCCATGTAGATAACCCCCAGGTTATTCTGGAGAACCTAGCTTCTCTAAAACCCACAGAATCAGCCAGCCAGCAAAGGTTAACTGGCACTGAGAGGGCACCGATACCCACTCAGGTGTCCTTGGCCACCTGCTTCTGGCCATGTCATGCTGTTTGGTAGCTATTTTATATTTACTCTTTGTTTGATGTTATTTCACATTGCTAAAGTGTTCAGGTTCCTTTGCACTTAATTTACTCCCTGCACCCCTCAGTCACATCATAAAATCAATATAAATCTCTTTTAAAACTGCTGGAACAGGAGGCTAGAGGTTTAGCCCAGTGATGGAATGCTTGCTTAGCAAGAACAGCAGGACCCCTGCTTTTCTCTGGACTTTTCTATTTCTTCGGCTCTTGCTCCTTTCTGTTGATTTTTCTTTTATAGTCTATGGATCATAGTTTCTGTGTGTATGTGTGTGGTACTGGGAATTAAACTCAGAGGCATTCTACAACCAAGCTATAACCTCAGAGCAAATTTATTTTTAATTTGGAAACAGGGTCTCATTCTGTTGTAAGAGCCTCACTAAATTTCTGAGGCTGTCCTTGACCCCGTGATCCTCCTGTCTCCGCCTCCCAAGCACCAGCATTACATGTGTGTACCACCTCTCCCGGCTTTAGGGATCACATTTGTCTCCTTACTTTAATTGAAAACAAAATATGTCAGGTATACATTTTCATTCTCCTTGGTGATTTTGTATAGTTTTTGAAGATTTTGTGTTATTTTTAGGAAGACAAAGAAAAGAGACATCCATACACACACTTATTCATACCGGAAATCCCACGGTTTGTGTTCCTGGGTTGTCATTTTGTCTTCTGATCAGGTAATCCTTTCCCACACACATTTTAAGATTAATCCTTGTGGAAATACTGAAGGAATGACTAATCATGAGATTGTGGAACAAAACAATGAGGGAACCATTTGGAAGTGATATTTTCAAGAAGTGCTATGATTTGAATATATGTTCCCTTCAGAATTTATATTGGGCCGGGCGCGGTGGCGCACGCTTGTCATCCCGGCATTCGGGAGGCTGAGACTGGAGGATCACGGTTTGCAGACAGCTTCAGCTACTTAGTGAAGCCCTCCGCAACTTAGTGAGACCCTATTTCAAAATAAAAAATTTAAAATAGGACAGGGGAGATAGCTCGGAGGTCAAATGTCCCTGGGTTCCATCATCAGACCCGCAAGTAAATAAATAAATAAATAAATAAATAAATTCTATTGGAATTGCCATTTTATGAATGTTCAAATGTGGCACTTTTAAGAGATGATTATTACATGAGGGCTCTGCCTTCTAGATGGGATTAATTCTGTCATAAAAAGGATGACCTTTCTCACATTCTCCTTGCCTTTGTCATGATACACCAAGAAGGCCCTCACCACACACCTGCACCTTGATACTAAACTTTCCAGCATCTAGAGCTATGAGCCCATAAGTTTTTATTCATTAAAAATAACCCAGTCTTGGGTGTTCTGTTTGAGCAGCACAGCATAGATTAAAACAAGAAATAAATGGTTCCCTACTCCACCAATAATACAATTACCCGAGCCAACTTCTAACCATTCTTCATCAGGTAATAGTTTCAACTCAGCTTTCCAAGCCTAAGTTTACCAAATTATAGATCATTAGCAATAAGAGTTATGCTGAAATTTATATTCTCAAAGAAATGTCAGCTATCAATATTTTTGTGGAACAGTAAAACTTTACGCTTATTCATACTTAAAGGTTTTCAAAACTTAGATATAATTATAACTGTCAAACTAAAAATGCCAATTAGTAGACATTTCCATTTGTAACACTTAAAGAAAGTTAAAGATTGGAAAGGATTGTTTGTCTATAAAGTTAGGGAAATCAGGAGAAAAAAATCTTATTGTTTAGGTTATTTTTCTCACTGATGAATTTGTGATCCTTCCCGAAATATTTTTCCAATTCCTATGAAATTATAATAGTTGTCAAATGGCAGTTGACTATTAGAGAAGAATTCAGATGACAGTCTGCCACAGGCCAGAGAGCCTGATTTTAGCATGGTCGTAGTGATCAACACTTCTAAATGTTGTGCAATCCTCCAACAGGAAAAGCTTTTCATGCCTTGATACTCTGCTGGGCAAGATGAGACCTTGGAGAGCAAAGGAGATCTATTGCAATAAAACAAATATGAACTTTTGCGGGTAACAGCCCATGTATCCAAATTCTAGTTTCACTGCTCAGTGGGTCTCAGATGCCCCTTCATAGGATAAAGAAAATAATAACTAGACCATAGAATTGGCATGAACAATAAGTAATCCCAGTACGTGGGAGGCTGAGACAGGAGGATTGCAGGTTCACTGCTAGCCTCAGCTACTTAGTGAGGCCCTTCACAACTTAGCGAGACCTTGTTTCAAAATAAAGAATAAAAAAGAGAGCTGGGGTTGTGGCTCTGAGGTAGAATGCCCCTAAGTTCAATCCCTAGTACCACAAAAAAAAATTTTTTTTAAATTGGCACAAACATCAAATAACATGATGTGTGTGAAATATACAGAACATAGGGAATCAGTAAACATCCGTGGCCTCCCTTTATGCTTGGCACCTGCTACTTTCCTTCATTTCTTCCTCATGTTGCCTGGACTTTCCTTGATATAGTCCTTTGGACTTTCCCAAAAGGGAGGAAAATTGTGTTTGGAGCAGATAATTATTTGTTTGGCGGAGTATACGTAGTTCTTTAGTGATCAGAGATGACCTGTTTTATTTTGGCTCCTAATTATTTGACTTCCTAATAACTTGTTCCTATTATTGTATTTATCACATTGTTCTCAATTGACTTTTGCATATATCTTTCCTGTCTTCATTTCAAAATAGTCAAAGGCCAAGAATCTACATTTTCTTCACATCTCTGATACTAATTGTATTGGTTATCGACTGTTGCGAAACAAATCACTCCAAAATTTGAGTTTAAAACAAGTAGTTCTCATTCAGGGATTCTCGGGAAGCAGCTTAGTTTCATGGTTTTGGCTCAGAATCTCTCCTGAGGTTCCAGTCGAGCTGGTTGTTGGGGCTGCAGTCATCATTTTTCATATTTTGGTTTGTGTTGTACAACGTTCAACAGATTCTCTCCTCCCCCCACTTCTTTCTATATGAGACAGAAATTCCAGAGTCCATTTGCTTTTGAAAAATCCTTCAAATCACCCCTAAAAGACAATTTGTATCCCTTCCAAAAAATTGAATGCAGTTAAGCTAAAAGCTGGCTATAAGCTAGAGACAGTAGTTGACTTGGAATCAGGGACATGTATAAAAATTATGTAATTATTAAAATAAGAATTACAATCAACTCAACTATATAGATGCACATAAGGCAGTCAGGGATCCAGGAGACTGAAGGACCTAGGATTCAATTAGTGGAATGGCAGGTACCAATTTAAAAGTTGCTTTTTTATTTATTTGATTTTCCTTGCCAATATAAATGTGCTTAAGATAAATATATTTATAATTCATTACTGGTATGTTGCAATGTAAAGAAGGTGTGTGTGTGTGTGTGTGTGTGTGTGTGTGTGTGTGTGTGTGTTTTACTGAGGATTGAACCCAGGAGCATTCTACCTCCAAGCTACACCCCCAGCCCTATATTTTATTCTTTATTTTGAAACAGGGTCTCACTAAGTTACAGAGGGCCTCACACTAAATAGCTGAGGCTGGCTACGAACCTGCAATCCTCCTGTCTCAGCCTTCCAAGTACTGGAATTATAAGCATGGTGAGCCACCATGCCCAGCTGTAAAGAAGCTTTCTGATGCTGAAATGTAAAGCTTTATGATTTGTCTGAAAGCAACAAATTATTAGTTTTATAAGCTATATTTACTCACCTTCTGTTTTATCTGTCCAGCATTTCAGAGCTTCATTCACTTTGATTGATGTTACTTCAACAGGTCTCAGAGCGGTTGAATATTAGAGAGACCACTTAAAATCCAAAGAGATCTTACAGAATATATTAAAATATCATCAATCTAATTCTATTCTGATCTCCCAAATAAAACTGGAGCACAAAATTAGGTTTGGTTATTTCAAGTTCATATTCACTGAGATAACTTAATTAAACTGATACAGCATGAAAGGCAGTAGATTATCACAATTATACGTACACAAATTCAGCAGGCTGTGGTGGCATGGATGACAGTCCCAGATACTCAGAAGGCTGAGGAGAAAGATCACTTGAGCTCAGGAGTTTGAAGCCACACTGGGCAACTGTCGGAGCCCGCTCGGCTGGTCCGCAAGGCACCAGATCACGTGCCTCTCTGGTTGCTGGCGATAGCCGCATGCGCAGTGGAACTGATCATGTGTCAGGTGCGTGATCAGTGCCTGCATTCATCATGCCATCAGTGGAGTAGCCAATGGGAAACTGTATTGTGAGGTCAGGGGGGAGGGCCTTCGGAGCTGTATATATGCAGGTGGTTGCGTGAATAAAGGAGGATTCTTGTTCCAGCTGAAGAGGTGTCCGTGTCGTTCTCTGAGTCCCTGCAGGTCGGAGTCTTGGGGAACGATAGGCAACATGGCAAGACTGCCTCAAAAAAAAAAAAATGTGAATCCAAAGACACACATCATGAGCACACATACACAGGTGCACATGCAGGCAAATTTTGAATTGAAACTCTCCCTTAATACTGGTTTGTTGTCTGTTCATTTGTCTAGTTGTCAAGCTAGTCCTCTCTGCCAGATAATCAATGGCACCTGTCAAAAGTTTAAGAAACATGTTTTTAAAGTATTGTATGAAGGCAAATGTGGAGAAAGTTTGTTTCTCCAAGATGGAATGATTTTTTTCCCCCAAGATGGAATGCCGCTCTACTTTACCAGAGCCCTTGCTCACTAGTCAGCAATGTTCCATCTCAGACAAGGGCACATGTCCAATCTGTCCCAAGAGATAAACAGAAACTTAAGGTCACTGACCCTGATGGCACATGCCTGTCATCCCATTACTTGAAAGGCTGAGACAGGAGAATCTAAGTTCAAGGACAGCCTCAGTAGTATAGCAAGCCTCTCAGCAACCTACTAAGACCCTGTTTCAAGAAAAGCAAAAAGGATAAATCAACCTGGGGGTGTAGTTCGAAGATTGAGTGTCCCTGGTTCAATCCATAGTACAACAGAAAGGAAAGGAAGAGAAAGGAAAGGAAAGAAAAAAGAAATCTGAAGGTCAGAAAAGCCTGAATATCTTCCTTTTGTAGTCCTCATTTAAAATATACTTCTATCTGGAAGCTAGAGCTTGTGTCCCCTACGCAGAACAAATGCTTCCCAGTTATTGTGCAGCCTTTATAGTGTGAAGGTGACTTTACCATGGACTAAGTATAGGAACTAGTTCCGACGTATGTTCAGACACAGCACACTTTGGTTAAGTTGAAGGAGCTGTAAATAAACTGGTTTCTCTGAACAAAACATTGCTAGAACATAAGTACCGTGAGTGCAGGTGTCTCTGTGTATTTTGCCTACTGTCATTTCTCTAGAGTGGTTCGTAGTGCACCGTAGATGCTCAATAAATATTTGTTGAATCGTTTTATGGTTGAAATCGTTATTAATGTTCCATTGGCTTTTATTCATGTTTTATTTCATTTTTATTCCTCTGCTTGCACTTCAAAGGACTACCATAACAAGTTACTACAAACTTGGTAGCTTTAAAAATATATAAATGAGCCAGGCATGGTGGCACATGCTTGTAATCTCAATATTTGGGAGGCTGATACAGGAGGATCACAAGTTCGAGCATAGCCTCATCAACTCAATATTGAAAGTGCAACCTTAATAATTTGGTGATACCCTGTTTTGAAATAAAAAGAGCTGGGAGGTAGAGCTTAGTGGTAGAATCCCCCTGGGTTCAATCCCTACTACCAAAATCAAACCAATCAACCAAAACCACCCAAATGTGTTCCCTCATATTCTTAAGGCTAGAAGTATGAAACCAAAGTGTCAGCAAGGTACCAGTCCTTCCAAAGGCTGCAGCGAGAAGTGCTCTTAGTTTCTTCTGCTTTCTGATTGCTCCAGGTATCCTCTAGCTGTGGAAGCTTAACCTCTGATCTTTGCCTCCATCTTCACGTGGGAGAAATTCTCTTCTTCCTGAAAG
This sequence comes from Muscardinus avellanarius, assembly GCF_963383645.1. NCBI lineage: Eukaryota > Metazoa > Chordata > Mammalia > Rodentia > Gliridae > Muscardinus > Muscardinus avellanarius. The sequence goes on along the minus strand of NC_137805.1, from coordinate 7,908,939 downwards.
GATATTTTTCACTGGCCTTGGGGTTTACATGGTTAATCCAGGATGTTTGGATCTGGAGATCCTTTACTCAATTATATCTACAAAACCCCTTTTTTCCCCCCAAATAAGATCACATTCATTGATACCCAGGGTTGGAACTAGATATATATTTTCAATGGCTACAGTTTAATCCACTTAAACATCTCTTCACCAATTTTAAGATTTCATTCATCCAACACACACTTGTTCTTACTTTGCTAGGCACCAAATGGTAAGGATGTAAATAGCACTATGGAATGGCTGCTGGCCTTCCTAAGGAAGAGATAATTTATCAAAGGATGTTTTTTATTGAACCCAAGAGCATTCCACCTCTGAGCTAGACCCCCAGCCCTATTTTATTTAAACAGAGTCTCACTCAATTGCTATGGTTGTCCTCAATCAAATATGTGATTATCCTGTCTCAGCTCGGGATTACAAAATACCCAGCTATCAAAGGTTCTTATTTCAAATTACTGGCAAAAAAATTTTTTGGGGGGGCACTGGGAATTGAACCAGGGACATTCTACCTCTGAGCTATACCCCTAGTTCTATTTTATTTTTTAGTCTGAAATATGGTCTCAGTAAGTTGCAGAGGGTTTTGCTAAACTGCTGAGACTGGCCATGAACCTGTCATCCTCCTGTCTCAGCCTCCCACGTACTGGGATTACAAGCATATGCCACTCCAACCGTCTCTGGCATCATTTTAAACGATGACTTATTGCAATTAATGGTTTGACTTTAGAATGTTCCCCTACACCTCACAGAAACTGGGCAGCCATGTTGTTCCCTCTTCCTCCACTTGTTCTAGAATTCTCTCTCTCTCTTCTCTCTCTTCTCTCTCTTCTCTCTCTCTCCTCTCTCCTCTCTCTCTTCTCTCTTCTCTCTTCTCTCTTCTCTCTCTCTCTCTCTCTCTCTCTCTCTCTCTCTCTCTCTCTCTCTCTCTCTCTCTCTCTCTCTTCTTCCTTTTTCTCTGCTTTCCATTCCACCACCATGCCCTGAACTCCTCAGACCTAGCCTGACATGGACTGACTCATAAAATTTCTAGAACTGTGAGAAAAAATAAATCTTTCTTCCTTTAAGTTGTGTGTGGTTAGTCATATTAATTATAGCAGTGAGAATGTTGACCAAAACAGTTTTCTACTCTGAAATCTCTTCACGTTAATTTTTTATAAATTCTAATAAATACCCTTCATTGATGTTAATTTTTCAGTTGCTCTACCATTCATCATTTTATATGTCATTAATTTTTTGAAAGGTCATTTCTTTCCAAAAATTTCATGATGGGAAACAATTTTAATTAGTTCCAACATATTTTCTTTCACCAGAAACCAGAGCTGTACAGGAGCATTAAATGCAGTGAGAGCCGGTTCACCCTGATGCCATTTTGCCACTAAGGTAACGTCAACATCCCTCTGTCTGGAATTAAAAGATTTTTTTTGTGTGTGTGTTAGTCTTGTTTTCCCAGAAAGCATAGCCTGAGAAAATGCAAGTAATTTATTTGTAAAATAACCTCAGAGAGCAGGATTAAGAGCTCAGAGATGGACAATAGGGGAAGAGGAAAAAACAAACAGGGATATGTTATGGTTTGAACATAGAGTGTCCCCTGGCAAAGGTCATGTATTGGCCATGCAAAAATGTTCAGAAGTAAAATAATTGAGTCATGAGGGTTCAAATCTCATCAGTGGATAAACCCAATGATGGATTAATAATTTGGTTTGTGTTGTTCTTATACTATTATTGGTATAAATTGGTATATTATGGTCTCACATCATAATGCAGTTCCTAGTGGTAGGGACACACATGCACACAGTATTTTAGCGGGATTGGCCCTGGCTCCCTCTGTACTCTCTCCCTTCCCCATACAGGCTACTTATTTCAGTCCACAGACACCACTGATGGCAGTCCTGTAATGACTGCTGGAGATCTTGCAGGGCATAGCAAACTGCCAAGCCTACATCACCCCCACCCTAATGTCCCTAAGGACTGTCTGCTAATTCCCCTTTCTACTATGTCTGAATGTAGCCCCTACCCCAACCTCTGCAGGGATAATTTACCAAGTCACAGACATTGGGGGTCAGTTCATTGTCACTCAAGTCCCTGTAGCCATGTAGGCTTCCCCTGGGATGCTTTGTAAACTCATGACATTGATGAGGACTGCTCAGGTCCCTGTGGGCAGGGATGAATTCAGCTACAGGATCTCACTGGGCATTTGGCTGATTGGTCCATAGATTCACAATGGTCTTGATGAGGTAGCATGTAGCCACTAGGGTTTCTGGAGTAATGTCCTATTCTTTCTTGGTCAGAGTTCAGCTACAGCTGTCAGATTTTGCTGGGCAGTCTTATTGAGTGGTCTGGGGAGTTGAGTCTTGAGGTATTCGAGCATGGAGGAAAGAGTGTGATTGCTTTTAATGATTTTTCTGCAGTCACTGGCTTGACAAGATTCTGCTTTTTCTTTGCTGAAACTGGCCAAGATAGTACCACCTCAGCTCTGCTTACCAGATGAGACACAAGGACCTCTTTTCAGTCCTCTGCTCTCTGTGCTATATTCAATTGTACCACATTTCCACTGTCTTTCTTCTGTTAGAGTTCTGACTGCTTTTCCTCTCTTGCCAAGAAGACGTCTTTCCACTGGCTGAGTTCTGAGTTTCAGAGCATCTGAAACTCACTGTCTCCCTCAACTCTGCCACCTTTAATCTGGGTTAATCATTTGAATGAATGTATTGTGATTATGTAGACAGGTAGGGTGTGGGTAGAGGATGCTGGCCACTGGGATTGTGACATTGGGGACTATATATGTCCCTCATCCCTTCCTCTCTTCTCTCTTCTCTCTGTTCTCTCTCTTCTCTCTTCTGTTTCTTCTTCTTCTTCTTCTTCTTCTTCTTCTTCTTCTTCTTCTTCTTCTTCTTCTTCTTCTCCTCCTCCTCCTCCTCCTCCTCCTTCTTCTTCTTTTTCTCTCTCTCTCTCTCTCTCTCTCTCTCTCTCTCTCTCTCTCTGTCTCCTTTCAACCTCCATGATATAAGATCTTCATCCCTCCTCTACCCTCCCTTCTGTCACCACCACTGTGGTTTATGCCTCAAAACTAGCCCTATGGCCTGAAACTGTGAGCCTCAATAAACCTTTATTCCTATAAATGTCATTTTTCAGGTACTTGGATCATAGCTATCACAGCAGTGAGAACACTGACTGAAACAGCTACCAGTGTACAGTAACTTGTATTTGAGGCCATAATACTTTCTGAAGACTCTGATGAAATATATACCAGGGACAAAAGAGAAAAGCATCTGCCAACCCATTAGCCTCCATCTCTTATTAGTCAAGGGCCCACTCTTCCACCCATCTGTGATGTACATGTGAAGATGCTGAGCAGAGTCCAAGACTATTTTCACAAAAGGAATCTGGTAAACCTGAGATATACTTCCTCAAAAGTGGTCAAAGAATGTCCTGAGCTACTTACTGTAGTAGTAGGTAGACTAAGAGGTGGCACCAAAAGGACTTGCAGATGAGCACTTTTACCTAACCAATGGGTTTCTGCTCTTTTCCACTGTCGAGTGGACTATTCCTAACTTATGAGACTCTGAAGGCATTGAGAGCAGGTCATTGGACTTTGGCCTCAACAAACCGGGCCTCTGACCTTGAAGAATCACCCTCTGGGAGATTCAACTTCCTAATCTATGACATAAGAGGATAATGGTAACACACTTACCTCATGGTTTGATGGTAAAGATGGCTCATGAAAATATGCAGAGTGCTTACTTTGTGCATGACACCTCTTGGTGTAAGGAACACATTTTTTTTTTTTTTTTGCAGTACTGGGGATGGAACCCAGGGATATTCTACCTCCCAGCTACATCCCAGCCCTATATTTTACTTTTTATTTTTGAAACAGGGTCTCATTGAGTTGCAAAGGACCTCACTAAGTAGCTGAGGCTATCCACTAACCACAATCCTCCCGTCTTAGTCTTCCAAATGCTGGGATTACAAACATGTGTCACCATGCTTGGCTTGGAGCACATTTTTTAAAGGGCTTCACTAAATCCAAAGGAGGACTTAACTCCAGAAATGCACATGGGTTTGGCTCGACATACTCCAGCATGATGTATAGTACACATGTGTAATTCTTGAAGCACACAGAGGCATGGCACAATACACCTAGTGTATCAGGGACAACATGCAGGCACCAGGCACAAGGTGCAATGTCCAGGCCTGAGAGGCAATCTGAAGATGCAGAGCCTGCTGACCAGGAACACTTTGAAAACCACACGGAGTCCCTAGCAACCTGAGGACTATCATTGTCAGCATCTGAGAGTAAAATCTTATAGCTTCTTCTGCCAAGGAGCCTTGCCATGCTGACCACCAACAATGAGGCTGGAGGCTGACCCAGCAGCTGTGCTGGTAGCTGTTGGGCAAGTCCTCACCTTCAGCTCTGGCTGAGCACTGGTTAAGGTCAAGCCTGAAGACCCACCCCATACTCACCACTGACTTGGACCTGAGACCTGAGACCTGAGACCCCAATACAGCCAACTGAATTCCATGGTTAATGGACCATGCCCAACCTGTTTTCCAGGTTATATTAATATCTCTCTCATTTGCAAGCACTGTTAACAAATAAAGAACCTGTCTCAGCCACAATTATAATAAACAGTCTTGAAATAACAGACCGTGTTTGGGTGGTTTTCCACAAACCAAGTCTGCTCAGAACACTTGGGTACCCCCAAATGGATTCAGTTCTGAAACTACTTGAAATTACAATAGATCCCACAGTTTAGGAAACTCAGTTGCAAAAGACTGTCACTCCAGATGCCAGCTGAAAGCCCCCACAGTCTCCAAGCCACTCAGCAGGCTACAGATCTGGCAGTTTCCTATACCCCCTCAGGTTCAGTGATTGGCTAGAACGACTCACAGAAATCAGGAAAACACCGTACTTATCATTACTATTTTTTTAAGGTGGTATTGGGAACTGAACCCAAGGACATTCTACCTCTGAGTTAAACCCCAATCCTATTTTATTTTATTTTTGTTTTAAACAGGATCTCACTAAGTTGCTGAGGCTGGCCTCAAAGTTGTAAACCTCCTGACTCAAGCTTCCTAAGTACTAGAATTACAGATGTGTACCACCACACCTGGCTATAATTCCTATTATCTTGTAAGTGATCGAAAGAAATAACCAGATGAAGAAACACACAGGATGGTGAAGTCTGAAAGGCACAGAGCACAGAGGCTTCTGTCCCCATGGTGTGAGAGTTCGCTGCACTCCAAGTATATCAACATGTTCACCAGCCTGGAAGCTCCCAAGCCTCACCACTGAGGATTTTTAATTAAGGTTTCCTTACTTAGGCATGATTAAATAAATCATTTGCCACATAATTGAACTCAATCTCTGCCCATGCCCCAACTCTCCAGAAGTAGGCCTGAAATTTCCAAACCTCTAGTCATATGGTTGTTTTTTCTGGCCAGGACCCTCCATTCTGAAGTATCTAGAGGCCCTACCTAATGTGAGCACCACATTAGCATAACTCAGCTATGGTGAGAACTCCTAGCTCCTGAGAACTCCTAGCTTCTATCACACACACACAAACACACACAAAAAAAAAATTCCAAGGGTTTCTGAAATTCCATGCCAAGAACCGGGGCAAACACTAAAGATTAGATAGATAGATAGATAGATAGATAGATAGATAGATAGATAGATAGACAGACATAGATACATAGGAAGTGCTCACTAAATGCTGACAATTATTTTCCACTGCATAGATCTATCAAGGAGTGTATTGTGCACAAAGATGGAAAGCTCAGCACACAAATAGGGTATGTGAAGCCAGTGAACTCAGAGAGGTGTATCCAGGTCATCATGACCTTGTGTAGAAATAGAGGACATGGAGAAAAATGCAAATGATTTACATCTGGAAACCACAAAAGAGAAGTGAACCAAGAGCACAACTGGACTTGGGGCCCAGTGAGGCAGGGAGTCCCACAGAGCCTGAACACATACCTCCTGGGGGTTTTCTGGTGGCAGATAGGAGGTTTCTGCTAGTGAAAAAATTGGACATCAGTTGCAAATGATGAGGATACCTCTTGTTTATAAAAGGTTTAAATCAAACTTACTTGAGAATTTCTAGACTATTTCTCTCTGTGACCTTGGTCAAAGTCAGTCTGCAATAAAGCCAAGGATGGCACATCCCCGTGGCCTGCCTATTCGTCTATTGGCATTGCCACCTGGAGGAATCTTAGACTGGAAAATGGCAGGCTTCCCCTCCTCTCCTGAGAAGCTGGCTCAGGATCACAACACCTGCAGCAGTCTGCACCCCCCATGCTCACTCGAGAACGTTGGGTATGCCCCAAGAGGGTATGGGAATAGCACAAAAGTCCACACTAATGGCTATCATTTATTTTAACTTCCACAACCTCCAAGGGATGAGAAGAAGAAGCTTTATTGTTGCTATTGACATAAGAGAAAAAGAATTCTGGGCGTGGTGGCACATGCTTGTAATCCCTGCGCTTGGGAGGTGGAGACAGAAGGATTGCGCAGGTTCAAAGCCAGCTGCACTGGCTTAAGAGATCCTGTTTCCAAAAATAAAATAAGTCTGGGAGTGTAGCCCAGAGGTAGAAGGGCTTCCAGGAACCCCAGTACCACCGAGAGAGAGAGAGAGAGAGAGAGAGAGAGAGAGAGAGAGAGAGAGAGAGAGAGAGAGAGAGAGAGAGAGATCAGAAATATTAAACAAGTTTGATACTGGTAACTCTTGTAAAAAAAAATTAAAGCACATAGATTCTCTAAGTACAAGAAACAATGCTGTGGGAATTTTATGAATTAGCGTTTTTCTGCCTTGATCATGAGTAGTTTTCATAATACTCTTGCTGATTCTGTTTTCTGTATGTAGTATGTTTAGGATTTGAGCAAAGAGGCCCAAATCATCTCTCAGAAAGCCTACCATATTTTGCAGTCCCTCAAGTAATATTTCATTTTGCTCGTCTTGATCAATATTTTCATTTCTTATATCTAATGGAATAAAGCTTAACTCTTCCCAGACAATGGGAAGCCTCAAACAACAATAATAATCTTTATGGGAAGAGATTCCACAGAGGGATAGAAAGTATGAAATTGCTGTGTGAAGGATCGAATTTTATAACATTTGGAGAATCTGTGAAGAAAAAAAAATATAAAGCCAATATATAAAGTTTATTGCCATACATTGTAACACAGCTATATTTGAGTGTCTTTTTTGTGTGTGGTAGTAGGGAGTGAACCCAGGGTGTTCTGCCTCCAAGCTACACCCTCAGACCATTTTCTTTTTTCTCTTTCTTTCTCTTTCTTTCTTTCTTTCTTTCTTTCTTTTTTTTTAATTTATTTTTTATTGGTGCAATGTATTCATATATCATAGTGGTATAAAGAAAATACTTTTGTAGACATACATGCACATCTCGCCCAGTTAGCCCCTACCACGATCCCCTCCCCATTCCCTCCCCATCCCTCCTTCCCACGCTTGGCTTACTGGTTGACATCTAGTATTATAGCAATTTATACAATATTAACATTGATAATCTCACATAACAGTTTCATTTGTCTGGTACCAAACTTTTGATGACTTAAAGATAACATTTCAATATTTCTTTTTGCTTTCTTTCTTACCAGAGAATATTTTTTTCTTTTTTTTTAGGTGAAACTATCATACATTGATTTATTTATTTTTCAGAAAAAATCTATCCTGATATGGAATATGGACTCTAGATACCCAAAACAGTCTCAAATAGAACAAAGCTAGAAGATGTATATTTTCTGATTTCAACCCATATAAAGCTACAATAATTGAAACAGTGTAGTACTGTTCTAAAGGCAGATATATAAACCATTGGAGCTAAATAAAAGCCTAGAGATAAATTCTTCCATACATTGTCAAGTTATTTTTGACAAGGTTTCCATGAACTTTTGGTGGAGGAAATACTAGTCTTTTAACTAAATATTGTTGAAAAATAATAATAAATGAAAAAGAATAAAATTGGACCCTTACCTAACACATATACAAATATTAACTCAAAATAGATAAAAGACCTAAATATAAATCTTAATACTATAAGCTTTTAGAAGAAAATCTGGGTCATAAAACCTCACAACATTGAAATTGGAAGTGATTTCTTGGATATGATTTCAATGGCACAGGCAACAAAAGAGTAAATAAACTCCCTAAAAAATAAAAAAAAATATTGTATATCCAAAGACAATGTAAACAGAGTTAAAAGTTACTGATCCTCTTCCAAGAGTTCCTCCTATGACCCATTTCTCCCTAACTCTCACATATTAGGGAAAGCATCTGATTTCTTATTTTTTGTGCCTGACTAATCTCACTTAGCATAATGTCCTCCAGTTCCATCCATTTCCCTGAAAATGATGTAATTGAGGTTTTTTTGATGGCTGAGTAAAATTCCATTGTGTACATATCCCACAGTTTTGTAATCCATTCATCTGTTGATGGACATCTTGGCTGGTTCCATAGTTTGGCTATGGGGAATTGTGCAGCTATGAACATAGATACACATGCATTAGTTTGGTAGTTTGGTTTCTTTTCTTTTGGGTAGATACCCAACAGTGGTATTGCTGGATCAAATGGAAGATTTGTTCCCATTCTTCTGAGGATTCTCCATACTGTTTTCCAAAGTGGTTGCACTAATTTGCAATCCCACCAACAATGTCTTAGATTTCCCACTTCTCCACATCCTCGCCAGCATCTGTTGTTGTTTGTGTTTTGAATGATGGCCATTCTAGTTGGAGTTAGGTGAAATCTCAGGGTAGTTTTGATTTGCATCTCTCTGATTGCCAGTGATGTTGAGCATTTTTTCATGCATTTATTGGCCATTTGAATTTCTTTTGTGAAGTGTCTATTTAGTTCATTTGCCCATTTTGTTATTGGATGCTTTGTTTTCTTAGTGTTGAGTTTCTTGAGTTCTCTGTATATTCTAGATATTAGTCCTCTATCAGTGGTGTAGGTGGCAAAAATCTTCTCCCATTCTGTTGGCTCTCGATTGAGGTTCTTGATAGTTTCCTTTGCTGAACAGAAGCTCTTCAGTTTCATGCAATCCCATGTATTGATTCTCCTTTTAATTTGTTGTGCCTTTGGGGTCTTGTTGAGGAAATGTTTGTCTGTGCCTATGTGTTGTAGTGTTGGACCTATGCCCTATTCAAGGAGCTTCAAGGTCTCTGGTTTAATTTCCAAGTCTTTGATCCATCGTGAGTTGACTTTTGTACAGGGTGAAAAAGTGGGATTAACATCCAATTTTCTGCATATGGTTAACCAGTTTTGCCAACACCATTTGTTGAAGAGGCTATCTTTTTTCCAGTGTATGTTTTTGGCCCCTTTGTCAAAAATCAATTGGCTGAAAGTGTGTGGACTTGTTTCTGGGTCTTCTATTCTGCTCCATTGGTCTATATATCTGTTCTTTTGCCAGTACCATGCTGTTTTTATTACAATGGCTTTGTAGTATAGTTTAAAGTCAGGTATTGTGATTCCTCCTGCGCGGTTTTTGTTGCTGAGAACTACCTTGGCTATTCTGGGCTTTTTGTTATTCCAGATAAATTTAAGGACTGATTTTTCTATGTCTGTGAGGAATGATCTTGGTAGTTTAATGGGGATTGCATTAAATCTGTAGATCACTTTTGGGAGGATGGCCATTTTAATGATATTAATTCTGCCAATCCATGAACATGGAAGGTCTTTCCATCTTCTAAGATCTTCTTCGATTTCTTTTTTCAGTGTTTTATAATTTTCTTTGTAAAGATCTTTTACTTCCTTGGTCAAGTTTATTCCTAGGTATTTTATTTTTTTGTGGGAGATCCTGAGTGGAAGTGTTTTCTGAATTTCTTTTTCAGTGGATTTATGGTTGGTGTACAGGAAAGCTTCTGATTTTTTAAGATTGATTTTGTATCCAGATACCTTGCTGAATTTGTTGATCAGTTCTATAAGCCTTTTGGTTGAGTTTGTTGGGTTTTCTAAATATAGTATCATGTCATCTGCAAATAGTGAAAGCTTAAGTTCTTCTTTTCCTATTTGTACTCCTTTGATTTCCTTTTCTTGCCTTATTGCTCTGGCTAGAGTCTCTAGTACTATATTGAAGAGAAGTGGTGATAGTGGACATCCTTGTCTCGTTCCAGTTTTTAGGGGAAATTCTTGAAGTTTTTCCCCATTTAATATGATGTTGGCAGTGGGCTTATTGTAGATTGCCTTAATAATGTTGAGATATGTTCCTTCTATTCCAATTCTCTGCAGTGTTTTTATCATAAATGGATGTTGAATTTTATCAAATGCTTTTTCAGCATCTATTGAGATGATCATGTGGTTTTTGTCTTTGATTCTGTTTATATGATGAATTACATGGATTGTTTTTTGTATATTGAACCAGCCTTGCATCCCTGGGATGAACCCTACCTGGTCATGATGAATGATTTTCTTGATGTGGTTTTGAATGCGTGTTGCTAGTATTTTGTTTAATAGTTTTGCATCCAAGTTCATCAGTGATATAGGCCTGTAGTTTTCCTTCCTTGAACTGTCTTTATTCGGTTTGGGTATTAGTGTGATGTTGGCTTCATAGAATGTATTTGGGAGAGTCCCGGTTTTTTCTATTTCCCGAAATAGTTTGAGTAGTATTGGGATTAGTTCTCCTATAAAGGTTTTATAGAATTCACTTGGGAAACCATCTGGTCCTGGGCTTTTCTTTGATGGTAAGCTCTTTATTGCTATTTCAATCTCTTTGATTGTTATTGGTTGGTTTAAGTGTTCTATATCTTCTTGACTCAGTTTAGGAAGGTTGTATTTATCTAGGAAGTTGTCGATTTCCTCCAGATTTTCCATTTTGTTGGAGTATAGTTTTTCAAAGTAGTTTCTGATAATTCTCTGGATTTCTGTGCTGTCAGTAGTAATGTCTCCTTTTTCATCCCTTATCTTCATAATTTGGGTTGATTCTCTCTTTTTTTTAGTTAGGTTGGCTAGTGGTTTATCAATCTTGTTAATTTTTTCAAGAAACCAGCTTTTGGTTTTGTTGATTTTCTGTATTGTTTTTTTATTCTCTATTTCGTTAATTTCTGCTCTAATTTTAATAATTTCCTGTCTTCTGCTGGCTTTGGGGTTCAATTGTTCCTGCTTTTCAAGGGCTTTGAGGTGTGTCATAAGGCTATTTATTTGAAGATTTTCTGTTTTTCTTATGTGAGCACTCAGTGCTATAAATTTTCCTCTTAATACTGCCTTCAAAGTGTCCCAGAGGTTTTGATATGTTGTTTCTTTATTTTCATTTGTTTCTAGAAATTTCTTGATTTCACCTCTTACATCTTCTATGACCCATTCTTCATTCAGAAGTGTGGTGTTCAGTCTCCACATGTTTATGTTGTTTCTCTGGGTCTTCTTATAGTTGATTTCTAGTTTCATTCCATTATGGTCTGAAATGACACAGGGAAGTATGTAACATTTTTTAAATTTGCTAGTGCTCATTTTGTGTCCCAGGATGTGATCTATTTTGGAGAAGGTTCCATGAGCAGCTGAGAAAAATGTAAACTCTGCTGTAGTTGGGTGAAATATTCTATATGTGTCCAAAAGGTCCATTTGGTTAATGGTGTTCTTTAGTTCTGAGACATCTTTACTGACCCTTTGTCTGGAAGATTGGTCTAGTATTGTGAGAGGTGTGTTGAAGTCTCCCAGTATTATTGTGTTGGGATTTATGTGTGGCTTCATGTCACAAAGAGTTTGATTTATGAAAGTAGCTGCCCCTATGTTTGGGGCATAGATGTTGATTATTGTTATTTCCTCTTGCTGGACTATTCCTTTTACCAGTAAAATGTGACCTTCTTTGTCTCTTCTAATAAGTTTGGGTTTGAAGTCTAACTTGTCTGATATCATAGTTGCTACTCCTGCTTGTCTTTGAGTACCATTAGCATGGATTACCTTGCTCTAGCCCTTTACCTTGAGTTTGTTCCTATCTTTACTTGTGAGGTGTGTTTCTTGTAAGCAGCAGATGGATGGATTCTGGCTTTTAATCCATTTTGCCACTTTATGTCTTTTTATTGGGGAGTTGAGGCCGTTTACATTCAGTGTGATTATAGAGAGATAATTTTTAATTCCCAACATGTTAAGATCTTATTTCTGTTTGAGATACTGTTTATTCTTCTTTGCTTAGTTGTCTGCTGGATGGGAATTCTTGTTTCTTTGGTTCTGGCGTGAATTACCCATTTCCTCTTTGCAGTTAATCTCCTTGAGTATTTTCGCTAGCGCTGGTTTTGAAGACATAAATTCCTTCAGTTGCTGTTTGTCATGGAAGCTTCTTATTTCCCCATCTAATTTGATGGATAGTTTTGCTGGGTAGGAAATTTTTGGCTGGAAGTTGTTTTCTTTCAGAGTATGGAATATGTTACTCCAAGCCCTTCTGGCTTTCATAACTTGGTTTGGGAAGTCTGGAGTGATTCTAATTGGTTTGCCTCTGTATGTCACATGGCCTTTTGTTTTTGTTGCCTTTAAGATTCTCTCCTTGGCTTCCACATTAGTCATTTTGACAATTATGTGGCATGGGGATCCTCTTCTCTGATCCTGTCTAAAGGGAGTTCTATAAGTTTCCTGGACCTGTGTATCGACCTCTTGCTCTATGTTTAGAAAATTTTCTGCTATTACTTCCTTGAAGAGATTGTTGATCCCTTTGGTTTCACCTTCTTTTCCCTCCTCTATTCCAATTATCCTTAGGTTAGCTCTCTTGAAATGGGCCCATATTTCTTCAATGTCAGATTCCTGCTGTCGGGTTTTTTTTTCTAAATTAGAAACTATGCGTTCATTTTTAGAATGATCATCTTCAAGAAGCGAGATTCTATTCTCCATGTGGTCTAATCTGTTGTTTATACTTTGAATTGAGGCCTTTACTTCATTAATTGCATCCTTTATCTCTTTTTGACTCTCTCTAAATTCTTTTAGAAAGTCCTCTATTATTTCTAAAGTTATTTTCCTAATTTGATCTTCTAGAGATCTTTGGGTTTCTGTGTTATCAGATTCTGATGTTGTGGTGTTGTTGGCATTCACTGCTCCATTGTTGTTTCTCTTTCCCATGATTTTGGAAGTTTGTGCCTTCTCTGGGTTCTTCCCTGAGTCACTACGAGTTCACTTAAGATGCTCTGGATCTCTAGTCTATGGTATCTCAGTCACCACTACTCCTTTACTGTGTTGTATCACAAAGTCTCAGACCCAGGGAGTCAATCAAGGCTGCTTAGACCGTGGGGGGTGCCAAGTTGGGCGTTCTCCAGTGGGGAGTTGTGACTATGGTATGATATCTCTGCCACTGCCACTCCCCCACTGGGCTGCACTGCTAAAATCTCCGACCCAGGGAGACTATCTGCGCAAGTCCCTGGGAGTGCAGTACTGGGATTTCTCCCCTAGGGGCCGCAATTTGACTCACGGTTGTTGAGTGCGCTGATGGAGCTGTAGTGAACTCGGTGGATTCGCTGCTGCCGCCACTGGCAATATGGCACCACTGCCACGCCCTCGGCCGTGATGCGGCGTATTTCTTCTCTGGTTTTGAACTCTGCTCTGAGTCCTTGCCAGTTGTGCTGCGCCCAGCCCTTGGGAGCTTTAGATGTTCCCTGCACCAACAAAACTGCTGACTGCCGCCCGGCTGTTCAGCACCTGCTCACCTCGGCTCGCTATCCACCCCTCCTCTCAGGCGCCTGGTGGCTGGTTGAGTGGGTTGGTCTAGGGCCGTCCGGTGAACTCGCCGCTGCCGCCAGCAGTAAGATGCTGCTTCTGCATCCTAGGCCGCGAGGCCAGAGTACCTCCTCTCTGGATTTGAGCTCTGTTTTGAGTCTCCCTCCTCTCTGGAGCCTGGTGTTGCTAGGGGAGATGTAGGCCGCGCCGCTCCAGCCGCTCTGCGCCGCGGCTCTGGCTGCTCCGCACCACGGTTCTGGCCGCTCCGGCTGCTCCGGCCGCTCTGCACCGCGGCTCTAGCTGCTCTGCACCGTGGGTCTGGCCTCTCCGGCCGCTCCGGCCGTTCCGCGACGCGGCTCTGGCTGCTCCGGCTGCTCCGGCTGTTCTGGCCGCTCCGCTCCGGCTGCTCTGGCCGCTCCGGCCGCTCCGGCCGTTCCGCGACGCGGCTCTCTCTGGCTGCTCCGGCTGTTCTGGCCGCTCCGCTCCGGCTGCTCTGGCCGCTCTGCTCAGCTGTTCTGGCCACTCTGCTCCGGCTGCTCCGGCCGCTCTGCACCGCGGCTCCGACCACTCCGCGCCGCCGCTCCAGCCAATCCGCGCTGCAGCTCTGACTGCTCCGGCTGTTCTGGCCACTCCGCTCGGCTGCTCTGGCCGCTCTGCTCAGCTGCTCGGAACCGCGTCTACAGCTGCTCTGTACCGCGGGTCTGGCCACTCTGGCCGCTCCGGCCGTTCCGCGCCGCGGCTCTGGCTGCTCCGGATGCTCAGGCCGCTCCGCTCCGCGGCTCCCCCCAATCCGCGCTGCGGCTCTGGCCGCTCCGCGCTGCGCGGGCGCAGCACTTCGGGCTGGTTTTTTTCCGGTGTCTTGTTTTTCCAGCCCTTTTTCTCTGTCCCTTGTATTTACCGTTTTTATTTCTTTGCTGTGGTATTTTCTGGCTCTGAAAGGCGCTGGTTTTGAGGTAGTAGAGTTGGATTGTTAGCAGGACTTGTAAGTGCCGCTTTCCTCCGTCGCCATCTTCCCGGAAGTCCTTTCTTTCTTTCTTTCTTTCTTTCTTTCTTTCTTTCTTTCTTTCTTTCTTTCTTGTTGTGGTACCGAGGATGAAACCCAGGGGCATTGTGCCTCTGAGCTACACCCCTAGCTCTATTTTTTGAAACAGGGTCTCACTGAGTTGCAAAGGCTTCGCTAAGTAGCTGAGGCTGTCCACAAACCATGACCCTCCTGTCTCCGCCTCCTGAATGCTGGCATTACAAGCATGTGCCACCACATCTGGCTTATTTTTTATTTTACAACAAACTATCACTACATTGCTGAGGCTGTCTTCAAACTTGCGATCCTCCTGTCTCAGCCTCTCAAGTAGTGGGATTACCAGCATGAGCCACCATGTCTGGCTTATGTTTGATTATCTTTCTAGTGGTGAGAGCTCTGCAACAAAGAGTTACTAACAACTTAAAAGAAAAGTATACTTGAGTCTCATCTCTGCTTACTAGCTATGCAATGATGGATGGGATATTGGACCCTAGTTTCATCTTCAATAAAATGAGGCTAATTTAATATCTCTTTGGGATGTTGATAAAGTTTTTGAAAATACAACACCACAATAACCAGTTACCATCCCTGACCAACGACATCTCATAATAAGTAGCAGAGTGGATAATGCATTATTCATCTGAAATATTTGAGCCTGTTTCATTATTTCCTTCAAATGTCATTTGATTCTTTTCAACTTATTTCATAGTACTAGAAGTGAACTTCTATTTAATGCTTGTTGGACTTCAAGTTAGTGATACCTATTTCATTGTATATCATAAGGGTTAACAGAAATTATGTATAACATGTAAGGACACGAATGAGAAATAAGAAACATAAACTATAACTTACATAGTCTTCTGTTCTTCAAATTTATGAAGAAATAGATTCTCCTGGTGAACATGAAATAGAATCATAGAAGCCAGGCATGAAGGCCCACATCTATAATCCCAGTTCTTGGGAGGCTGAGATAGGAGGAGTGCAGGTTTGAAGCCGGACTCAGCAATTTAATGAGGCCCTCAGCAACTTAGACCATTTCAAATAACAAATTAAAAAATAGGACTGGGGGGAGGGTGTATCTTAGAGATAAACTGTTCTTGAATTCAATCCCTAACAACACATACACACACACACACACACACACACACACACACACACACAATAAAGGAAAGGAAGAAAGAGAAAGAGTATGACTACAATGCACCTATAAAATGAAAGAAAGACAACAAACTGTGGCCAGAAAATTGGAAAACAAATAGATTTGAAGAAATTACCTTTGTTGATATACTTTTAATAATCCTATAGAGCTACATGAACATCCGGGGCATTTCATTTAGAATAACATAAATTTTAGAATAACATAAATGCCTAAAAAGCTCAGAAATTTGGAACCAAATCATCTGCTATAATTTAGATGGTGTGTGTGACTCTTGAATTGAAGAATTAAAAAAGAAAGTACAGACCCTAGCCAATAAGTTCATACTGGAAGGAAAAAGTTTCAGCTTCATTCTAGAAATTCTGTTCTTGAACTGGAAGATATCCATTTGTATCTGTGGCACTAGGTTTTCTAATTTGCTTCAGACTTTTTGGTAAAAAAAAAAAAATTAAATATTAAATATTTTGGTTGAAACTGGTAAAAAAAAATTTCTGGAGCTCAAAAAAGTAACAATTTTGTAAAGAAGGACTTAATGGCTTTCAAATCCTTCAGGCAATGTATTTGATAGTCATGACACTATGAAATAACATGAAATATAGATATAATGAATTCTATCACATTTCTGGTACAATCCTCATTAGTCTTGTTTCTTTTTCCTACTACATCTGAAGACTACATTTTCCAGCCCCCCTTGACCTTACTTTGTGATTGGAGCCCAGTGACTGGGTCTGGCTGCCAAGACATCCTGCTGCCTCGGCATCTATGTGTTGAAGACCCCACTCCACATAGTTATCGGCAGAATGCCCCGAGAAAGAGGTATCGTCTCTGGCAAAAAATATCCCCCACTTTAGATATCCTTCATAACTATTATTCTCTTGGTATTCTTTTAACTCTCTACACGAATTGCTCTGATGATGTGAGATCAGAAATTGAGTCCGTGGAAATAAACGTCCTTGGCTTTGCTCAATAGTAAGGAAAAAACTGGCCAGAACTCAGATGCTGTGATAAGCATTCCAACTGCAGCAATTACAAAGGGTCTCTGACCCTCACTATCACTAACTTACCCTTGAGATCCTGCCTAGAGACAGAGAAGATAAAATTTTGGGTGTGACTTCAAAGCAATTTAACTGATGAACAACTTAGTTGCCAAAATACAATAGAGCCAAGGAGAAAGATTGTTGACCTTCACGCCCAGTGTGAGCGTTCCCCGAAACAGGGAGAATGCCGCATGGCTAGAAATGAAAATGACAAAATAAAGGACAGATATTCTAAATATATATGTATGAAGGAAAGGAAATACCGTAAGAGTAAGAAAGCACTTTTTCATGAAGAAGAGCTTATCATAAGAACGTCCCGACTGGGAAAGAAAGGAATTAGAAAGTTAGAAGCAGGTTGCAGAGGGTTTGTGATAAGGAAATGGATTATTAGAGACCAATAGGCCTTTAATAGGCTTTTGTCTAAAAAAGAGTGTTCAGCAGTCAAGGAAATACATCTGACAACTAAATCCAAGAACTTCACAGTGTTATTTGTGGTGTCTTATTTGCCAAGCTGTGTTGTGAGTTTTTGTAAGCTTTCAGACTTCAGAAGGCAAAACGGATGAGATCTGAGAGGCTCCCATCGCATCTCCCTGGACCGCCACATCTCCCCATGCTTGTCATATGGATATAGATGGAAACTTCAAAAAAGAAAGCAAAAGAAGATTCCATGAGAAGGCGTATTCTCCAAGCCCTGGGCCTTGGGCGTGCCTGTATTGCCTTTGGAATTTACCTTTGGACCTGCCCTGCTGCAATATCGGAAGAAAGATCCTGGAGCTTATCTCCTAAATGCTGGACTAGTCATTTACTTTGTTTATATGTAATTTACTATTGTTTTGCTGTGATTGCCCCCCTTCCCTTTCTTTTTTTTTTTTTTCTCCTATTATTAATCTCACTGGTGAAGGGTATAAATTTCTCTGGGTTCCTGTAATAAATTGTCATTGGCTCAAGAAGCCTTTGTCCACCTCAAATTCTTTCCCAAGCGCCGTACCTAAAAAATTAGGGAATTCATAGAGGGGAAAGAATTGCTGCAGATAGCCTTCTGCAGAACTCCACCTGCCTTTTGCCCCATCTTTCTGAGGATTTGACCGGGAGCTGACAATAACGACCCAACTGAGATTAGTCGGCAACATCTGGCCAATGGAATATAAATGAAAGTGATGCCAATTGGCCAGAACCAGCTGTATTCATATCCTCTCTCTCCTTCTTTCCCGCTTCCCACCTGGTACTGGGGATTGGACCGAGGGGCAGTCTACCTCTGAGCCACAACCCCAGCCCCCTTTTAAAATATTTATTTATGCCGGGCGTGGTGGCACACGCTTGTAATCCCCGTGCTTGGGAGGCTGAGACAGAAGGATCACACAGGTTCAAAGCCAGCCTCAGCTACTTAGTGAGGCTCTCAGCAACTTAGTGAGACCCTGTTTCCAAATAAAATATAAAATAGGTCTGGGAGTATAGCCTGGAAGTAGAAAGCCTCTGGGTTCCACCCCCAGTACCACCAAATAAATAAATAAATAAATAAAAATAAAATATTTATTTATTTATTTATTTATTTATTTATTTTTGGTACCAAAAATTGAATCCAGGAAGAATTCGATCTCCATGGCCCTTTTTAGTTTTCATTTTGAAATAGGGTTGCTAAGCTTCTGAGAGTTTCAATACATTGCTAAGGCTGTCCCCAAATTCAGGATCCTCCTGTCTTACCCTTCCATGTACTGGGATTTCAGGCGTGTGTCAGCACATTATTCTTTTTATTTTGAAACGGTGTCTTTCTAAGTTGCCGAGGCTATCCTGGAACCTGCCATCCTCCTGTCTCAGGCTCCCTAGTACTGGGATTACAAGCATGTGCCACCATGCCTGGCTGTATAATTTCCTTTTGCCTTCTGGGAGCTACATATATTTTTTCTTTTTTTTTTTTTTCTTTTTTTTTCTTTTTTTTTTTTCTTTTTTTTTTCTTTTTTTTTGGTGGTGGTACTGGGGATGGAACCCAGGGGCCTTCTACCTCTGGGCTACACTCTCAGACCTGTTTTATATTTTATTTGGAAACAGGGTCTCTTAAGCCAACTGAGGCTGGCTTCGAACCTGCGCGATCCTCCTGTCTCAGCCTCCCAAGTGCGGAGATTACAAGCGTGCGCCACCACGCCCGGCTGGAAGCTACATATCAAAGAATACAACATGAAGGAAGAAGAGATGCCTGAGTTGTTTCTTGCAGCAAATTCCCTGAGAGGCCAAATAATCAGAAATTATTACATTGGATTCCATTGAAATGAGAAATAATCTTTGTTGTGTTAACCCTTGATACTGTTACCCTTTGTTGTGTTAACCCTTGTTACTGTAGTTGGTGTAATTTATTCCAACTCAGTGTTGACAAACTATGGCTTGAATGTAGTTCTGATTTTGTAAATAAAGTTTTATGGCAATAGCGCCATGCCTGGTTGTTTTTGAATTGCTGTTTGCACCTAGTAGCAGAGTCGGGTAACTGCAGCAGATACCTTCTGGTCCATAAAGCTTAGTGTTTGCTATGCAGCCTTGTAAGGGAAAGTTTGATGATCCCTGCTCAATCAAATAAACATATGAGCTGCAATTTGGCTCTAAATTATGTGTTTGGTTGTTTTAAATCTCCACTTGGGTAAAAGGTTGAATCTAATTAATAAGTAACATATTCATACGATTTGTAAAAAAATCAAAATCTGACAGTACCAAATGTTATCAAGGATGTGCTACAACAGGAACTCTCATATACTATTACAGATGTTACATACAAATTTAAAAACTTGGAAGGCATCAGGCGATATCTAATGTCAAATATATAGACCATGGCCTAGGTAGAAGATGGAATATTATACCGTTTTTAAGTAACCTAGAGTTGCATGTGTGAACAGTGATGAATTGCAGATACAAGGTTGACTAAATATAGCAAGTGGCAGGTATCACACAGCATGTTATTGCTATAGCCTGGATCTCGAGTGTCCCCAGAGCCTAATGTTTTTTGTTTCTTTCTTTCTTTTTTTTGGGGGGGGGGGGTGGTGGTACTAGGGTTCCTGGAAACCCTTCTACCTTTGGGCTACACTCCCATACCTATTTTTTATATTTTTATTTGGGAACAGGGTCTCCTAAGCCAGCGCGGCTGGCTTCGAACCTGCGCGATCCTCCTGTCTCTGCCTCCCAAGCGCGGGGATTACAAGCATGTGCCACCATGCCCGGCTCAATTTTATTTTTTATTTTGAAACAGGGTTTCACTAAAAAGCTGAGGCTGGCCTTGGACCTGCAATCCTCCTGTTTCAGCCTCCTAAACGCTGAGATCACAGGCTGGTGCCACCATTCCCAGCACAATTACCATTCAAGTTAAGTTTAAAAGAATGCACAAAATACTGCATTATGGCTAGTATATAAAACTCATGGGAATATCAATCATCAAATTCAGTAAGATAGTGGTTACTCCAAAGGGGAGGGGTAGTAATAGGAGAAGAGAATGTAAAATGTTTAAAATGTAAAAGTAAAATTTTCTTTCCTAAGCTGGGTGTGGTGGGTACCTGTTATGCTAGTCTTCGATTACTCTTTATACATTTTTGTGTGTCATTAAAGGTCATAATACATTTTATTTTATTAAAATAATATTTAGTGCAAAATAATTTAAGTTTACAAAACACAGGGGGGATATTCAACTAAATAAAACTTGTTAGTCTGGTAGGTTTGTTATCAGAATTAAACCATGAGCTCATGCAACTTTTTTTTTTTTTTTTTTTTTTTTTTGCGGGTCTGGGGATGGAACCTAGGGGCATCTGACCTCCAAGCTACACCCCTGCCCTATATTTTATTCTTTATTTTGAGACCGGGTCTCACTGAGTTGCAGAGGGCCTCACTAAGTAGCTGAGGCTGTCTGCGATCTGCGATCCTCCAGTCTCAGCCAACACACCCGGCTTCATCCAACTTTTTAAAAGCAAATACAGGATGAAGTTGTTTGCATTTGATAGAAGGTGATGCTATTTTGACCTTAGATTAAGCCAGAATATAAATAATTTAGAAAAAAAAGAATAAACAGAGATCTTGAGCTCCTATGCATTGATTCACAGTAAAAAAAAAAAAATCTTGTAACTACATAAGATAATTCTGCAATAACCTCATTTGTATATGTATACTACAAAAATAATTCAGTTGACTTAGGTTCAAACTCCAGCCACTGTTGCTATAGTGCAGAAAGGTCTACTTTGTGTGATGCTATTTCTTGCTGCCTCTGAAATTGATTGCAAGCATTTAATTATCTTCAGTAATATCTGTTCAGCCTAATTATTCCCCAGAGGCAACAAGAAAATATAGCTCACAATTTCCCTAAAAGCAGGTTGGTGGTGGGCAGTGAGGCGACTGTGAAGCAAGTAGGTCATCTATCCGCATAGTCTACACGCAGGGGAAGGGCTATAATGGTGGACAATTAAGTATTGACACTTTTGGTTATAAGAATTATAATGATAGCTTTATAGGATTTTACAGAAAGAGTAATTAAAGATCTTGGTATTTGAGTTTCTACAGCAGTCTTAGTCCTGATTTTAAGAGAACCTAAAAATAGTTTCTAATTTGAATTCGTTAATACACTACACTTAATATGAAAAGACCACTGAATCGTCAGAATCTCAACAACTCAAGCTTAAAACCACTTGGTGAATAAGAACTTCTCTATTGTTTATTCTCAGTCATTTGATATGGCATCTACAATGTAGATATTATGCAAAGGATGCTCAGGTAGATTTTTATAAATCTCCAAATAAGGGCAAAAATGGAAGGGAAAGCAAAGGAAAACCTCCTTCCTCTGCAGCTTCTAGAATTCTGTTTTGCAGAAAGCATATCTTCTAGTATAGAGAAGCGGTTGATTTTTTTTCCCTCCCTTGTGACAAGTGAAATTAAATAAATATATATTTCTTCTGTAACATCTTTTGTATTGAAAAGTTAAGCCGACTTCTGGAGGAACAAAATGATACTGTTAAGCGATGCAAATGTTGAAATATGTATGATGCATCTCAGGACAAAGCCTCTCGACGCCTGGTGACTGTCATGTCAGCTCTGCAATCTCATTACACACTTAGACTTTTGGAGGAATATTCTTTCAGCATTCTCACACTTTGCAAACGTTTTCAGCACTTTAGTAGAAACTCAGCAGCTGCTGAGCCTGCCAGGGATGAACTCAAGATAGCATGGTGCTGAAGCCAGGTGATGCCCTAGGCTCAAGAGAGCCTTGGAAAAGAAGGTGGCTAGGCAAGCGTGTTGGTGCGCGCTTGTCATCCCAGCATTTGCGAGGTGGAGACAGGAGGATCGCGGTTTGAGGACAGCCTCAACTATTAGTGAGGCCCTTTGCAACTCAGTGAGACCCTGTTTCAAAGTAAAGAATAAAAAATAGGGCTGGGCATTAAAAAAAACTCAATTACATTATTTTCAGGGAAATGGATGGAACTGGAGGACATTATGCTAAGTGAGATTAGTCAGTCACAAAAAATAAGAAATCAGATGCTTTCCCTAATATGTGAGAATTAGGGAGAAATGGGTCATAGGAGGAACTCTAGATGAAAAAGGAAATCCTATAGAGGAGCAAGCAAGACAGCCTAAAGGAGGAGAAAGGAGGGGGGAAGAGGAAAATCTCTAAAACACACAATGTACTTAAACATATTGAAGTCAACCACTAAGCCAAGCAAGGGAAGGAGGGATGGGGAGGGAATGGGATGGGAACTGGGTAGGGGTTAAATCAGTGATGTGTACATGTATGTACACACAAGTTCTTTACCCCAATATGATGTATGAATATAATGCACCAATAAAAAAATTTTTTTAAAGAATAAATAATTTAAAAAAAAATAGGGCTGGGGATGTAGCTTGGAGGTAGAATGTCCCTGGGTTCCATTCCCAATACTGAAAAAAAAAAAAAAAATGGTGGCTTAGTAGATTCACCAAACCTGAGGGAAGAAGACAATGAGTTGGGAAAAAGAGATTCTTGCAGGCTTCAAAAGAGCAGTCATTTTTTTTTATTATTCTTGATGTGACAAAGCTCAAAAGTAATAAATAAAGCAACATTGATCTCTGCTAGATTAATCACCTACCCTGAGTCAGTAAAGATTAAGACCATGAGTTCTGCCACAGGCAAATATAAGTGAGGAAATTGGTTTAATTCAGGTTATTGAATTAGGCCACTACGCCATGTCTTGGCAGGGTTGTTTGCCTAAGACTTTTGCAAGGAGGAGTAGACAGGTTTATAAGTGGGGTGATTTACAGTCAGAAGATTTTTTTTTCTTCAGTATTAGGGATAGAGCATAGGGCCGCATGCATGTGAGGCAAGCACTCGATGGCTGAGCTACATCCACAAGCCGTGTGTGGAAAACTATGGTAGTTTGGGTTTCTGTTTGGTTTCAGGGGCAAATGGCCTTGATTTGAGGGACTCCCAGAGTCAGTCTCCATCCTAGAAGTCCTGGAACAACAGGTCACTGAAAAAGAAAGAAAAAATAACTGAGTTCTTCAATTCTCACGATACTTCTGACACCAAATGTGTGGGTTTTCCGTACTCAGCAACTCTCTGATGCTTTGCATACACCAATGGGGTGTCCCACAATGCGATTTTAACTCTAACCACCCTGACCCGGCACAGACCCCACAGGTTCACGCCAGTGCTACGGGACTGCCCCTCACTTTAGTTCTACCTTGTCATCTATACTTCTGATGATCGAACTACAAATCAGTAGTTCCCAGGATCCCTTCCTCAGATTCAACACTTTGTTATAATGGCTCATAAAACCCAGAGAACCATTACTTATATCTGCCAGTTTATAATAAAGGAGATTGCAAAGGACAGAGATGAGCAGGCCAATGGAGAAGCACGTAGGACAAGTTACGCAGGAGGAGCGTGGTACTTCCATGCCCTCTCCTGGGAAGCTGCTTCTCTCAGTCATCATTCTCACGGCTATGACCCCAAATGCCTGCTATCACAGTAGAGGAAGGAAGACCTGTTTGCTCACAGTTCTGGGATTTCAGTCTATGTTATGCCTGGCCACATCTGCAGAGCTCCAGGCATCATGGCAGAAAGGGGAGAAAGAAAATGAAAGAGGGGGAAGGGAGTGTGACATAGAAAATCCCCAAGGCCTCAGCCTCCATGTCCAACCCTCCCCAACCACACCCTACCTGCTTACCTTACCACTCAACAAATCCACAAATCTACCACTGATGAGATTAGAATCCCCATTATTCAATTATATCACCTAGGAACAGTTTTGAATTATTAATACATGAGCTCCTCCAGGGGACATTCTCTGTCTAAATCGTAACCCCACCCTCCCGGTATATCCATGTGCTCTCCAACCCGGGAACTTTGTATTGCATCATTTAACGTTTTTACGAAGGCATCAGTCACTGGGGGTTGAAGTCGATCTCCCTTCCTGGAGGTCAAAAGATGGGGCCGAATGCTTCAAATTTATAATCACATGACTAATTCCACTGGCAACCAGCCCCAACCTGAAGCTTTTGGGGGATACAGCCACCAGTAATCGCATTAGCATAAAAAGAGGAGACTCTTCTTATTTCGCAGGTTTTAAGGGACTTAGAAATTCTTGTCAGGAATCTGGGAAGAAGACCAAATATTATAACAAAAATGTTCCTAGCATCCCTAGAGCAGAGTCAAATATGTGTTTATTGTTATGTCACAGTCATTTATCTGCTCTCTTAGAATGCACCTACTTCACCTAATTCTAGGTACCTATGTCATACCTGGATATAATGCACATTGCAATAAAACTCTGTGCCTATCTTAAGTGACTTAAGCTTCTAAAGCACTGTGTGTTTCTATTCAGTTAAAGCTCTATGTGGAAGGACGATTTGCTTTGGCTTTTGAATATTTAACCTCTCTTTAATATGTCACATCATTGTTTCCATTCATTCTGTCAAGAATGATGCCATGAGAAAAATTCCCAGGAGCGTGCTGAGGAGGGAGTGCTGAACATGCTTCCTAAAGGAGGACTGCAGCCTCCTGACTCCCCTCTTCTTTTCACTAGCCCATTATGATCCTTGAGCAAAGGCCAATTAAATAATCAAAGGAGACCCAAGGGATCCTTCTCCTTCCCCTGCAAAGAAAACAGTCAAGGAGCAGAAAAGAACCCAGGATTTTGGATGGAAAATTAAAAGATATGTGAAGAGGCCATGCGATTTCTGAAAGTCTAGAGAACAATGAGGTCTATTAGAGAGTGGGCCAAGACATCCTGAGCCACCCACCACTAAGGCGTTGGTGCCAGTGAATTAAAAGAAAGGGGGAATAAAAGGGAGCTGGCTGTAAATGCTTGGGGAATGAATCAGCTTTGGAAATAATTAGCTCACACACAAGATGCCATTTCTAGATGCTCCCAAAGCTCTTTATTATTTCCATGGTTCCCCTTCTCCCTTAAATTCCATCTCCCAATCCAAACCAGTTTCCTTTTTATTGCAAAATCTTCTGGTGGGGGCTGTGAGTCTGGCCCCCAGGGATCTGATCCCCAGGAGATCACACAATGTTCATCCAAATTCAGCTTGCTTAAGGGAAGAAACTGCCAAATGAGCTTTTTCGGTGAACACCCACCACTGTTGTTCACTTATTTACCTTCAGCTTTTTCCAACTGATGTTCATTCTCTTTTACTTGTTTACAGCAACTTTCATCTCTGTGAGAATAGAATCTCGCTCCTAGAAGATGATCACCCCCAAAAACGAACACATAATTTATAACTTAGAAAAAAATCAGACAGCAGGAATCTGACATTGAAGAAATATGGGCCCATTTTAAGAGAGCTAACCTAAGAATAATCGGAATAGAGGAGGGAAAAGAAGATGAAACCAAAGGGATCAATAATCTCTTCAAAGAAATAATAGCAGAAAATTTTCCAAACATAGAGCAAGAGGTCGATACACAGGTCCAGGAAACGTATAGAACTCCCTTTAGACAGGATCAGAGAAAAGGTTCTCTCACGCTTTAATGGACATATGAATCACCTGGGAAGTAGGATTCCCTTGGGTTCAATCCCCAGTATCACAATAACAACAAACTTTTCAAATAGGTGTTGGTTGTAGCTGGTTGGTAGAGCACTTGTCTCCACACATAAGGTCCTGGGTTCTCTCCCTAATGCTGCAAAAACAACAACAACAAGCAAAAGAAACAAACTTTCAAGCAAACTTGAAAGCAAACTTTCAAGTAGTTAAATGAACAAAGAAATAGATAGCTAGCCAACAGGAGTAACTCAGGTTCTCCTAATAATTTTAGGAAGAAGATACTGTTCCTTTTGAGACAATGAATGTTTACTCGATTGTAAATAAGAATGGAAGGCAGAATAAAAGAAATTATATGCACAACGTATTTTTAGTCTTTGCAGAATTAAACTATAATTGTTCATTATGTCAAATAAAATAACCTTTGAAAACAATATTTATTTGCTTTTCAGTTCCATTCAGGCTGTGAAGTTTTTTTTTTTGTTTTTTTGTTTTTTTTTTTTTCGGTACTGGGGATGGAACCAAGGACATTCTATCTCCGAGCTACACCCCCAACCCTATTTTTTTATTCTTTTTTTTTTTTTTTTTTTTTTTTTACTTTGAAACAGGTCTCACTGAATTGCAAAGGCCCTTGCTAAGTAGCTGAGGCTGTCTGCAAACCGCTATCCTCCTTTCTCAGCCTCCCAAATGCTGGGGTTACAAGTGTGTGTCTGCAAACCGCTATCCTCCTTTCTCAGCCTCCCAAATGCTGGGGTTACAAGTGTGTGCCACCACACCCGGCTCAGGCTGTGAGGTTTATTGTTTTTGTTTTTGTTTTTTTGGTGGTACTGGGGTTCCTGGAAACCCTTCTACCTACGGGGCTACACTCCCAGACCTATTTTATACTTTTTTAAAATTTGAAAACAGGGTCTCTTAAGCCACCTGCGTGATCCTCCTGTCTCCACCTCCCAAGCATGGGGATTACAAGCGTGTGCCACCATGCCCGGCTTTGAGTTTTTAAAGAAAACAATCTGCCCCAAAAGTTCAGTTTAAGTTGGTGATATTTGGCTTCGTCTTAATATTTATTCTAACAAGAGATCACTGGCACTCAGCCCAAAAGGGTATTTGGTATGCTTCCAACATTGTTCTTAAGAGCTGAGTCAAGACAGCACCCAAGATCCTGGGCCTGACACTGTCCAGACAGTTCTCCCATCTGGCTCACTGAAACTACTCACACCTCCCTGAACACCTCCCTTAGCCTGGCAATCTAATCTCTGAGGGTCTTGTCAAAAGCTGAAACCAAGCTGTTAAAGTTCTTTTTTCCAAGGATTAGCTGATTTAAGGTTGGCAGATTGGAGGATGCCCAGTAAAATTTCAATTTCAGATAAACAAATTATTTTTAGTGTATGTCCCATGAAATATGTGAGTCATTTCTATATTGTTATTTGCTCTGTCATTAGGTGAAGTCTTAGCTGGAGGAAACTTGTCATAAGATAATGTCTTTGAAACTCAACATTTCTTTTCTTCCAATATCAAATGGGAGGAGAAAATGATGATTCCTTCAACTCTATAAGAGAAATTTAGGGAGGGCTCCAAATTTTTAGTAAAAACATCACTTAGTCATTAAAATACAAGTTTAGAACTGAGAGAACCTTAGTTCTAGTGCCAGATGGGGACTAAGTTTGAGATTTCAACCTAATCGTTTATCTTGTTCTATAGCTCTAAGACAGGGATGCTTATAAAATACACCTTTAAGAGCTGGGTGTGGTACCCACCTGTCACCCCGTACTTGAGAGGTTGAGACAGGTGATTGCAGGTTAGAGGATGGCTTCAGCAAGTAGTGAGACTCTCATCAACCTGACAAGACTCTGTTATAAAAGAAAAAATAAAATAGGGCTGGGGATGTAGCTCAGAGGTAGAATGCCTCTGAGTTCAATCTCCAACACCACACACACACACATACACACACACACACACACACTCACACACACACTCACACACACACACATACACAAAAGAATACATCATTAAAAATGCCAACAGGAAGGAAAATGTTTAATGTTAACAATTAAACTATGACACAAAACTAAAACATGATAAGACACAGCTTTATTTCAGAGATATTAAGATGTGAGAGGAAATGAGTAGCTTAGAATTAACAAAATTGAATATTTTGACTGCCTCTTTTTTTTTTTTCGGGTTTGGGGATGGAACCCATGGTCATTCGACCTCCGAGCGACACCCCCTGCCCTATTTTTTATTCTTTATTTTGAAACCAGGTCTCACTGAGTTGCAGAGGACCTCACTAAGTAGCTGAGGCTGTCTGCGAACCACGATCCTCCGGTCTCAGCCTCCTGAATGCTGGGATTACAAGAGTGAGCCACCACTCCTGGCTTGACTGCCTCATTTATGTAATGATAATAATTATCATTTTTACTATTGAATACACAAAAAGATTAGGCCAAGAAATTAATAATCAGCTCTTATTTCCCAATATAATTTTATTAGAAATAAATTTTCATGGCCTCAGAAAGTTACCTTTTTGAGAATTGTCTGGCAAGACAATTTTACTTTTTTACAAAAAAAAGGTGTGCTCCCAGGTATGGGAGAACACACCTGACAATTTTCAGAAAGAATTCAGATCTTCTAGTTTACAAAATGCCGATTAAGTTGCTACTTTGACAGAAAAGATACAATTATATTCTCGCAGTTTTGAATTGGATAACAAAGAATATCCAAGGTAGAAAATTTCGCACTGACTGCTCTTGTTAAAGTAGCATAAAGGGGTATTAATATTTTCTATAATCTTTATAATATTTTTGTTATTTTTTTTTTTTTTGCAGTACTGGGATTGAACCCAGGGGCATTCTACCTCTAAGCTACACCCCCCAGCCCTATTTTTTATTCTTTATTTGGAATCAGGGTCTCACTAAGTTGCAAAGGGCCTAACTAAGTTGCTGAGGCTGGACATGAACCGGTGATCTTCCTGTCTCAGCTTCCCAAGTACTGAGATTAATTTTTTTTTTTTTTTTTTTTTTTTTGGAAACAGGGTCTCTTAAGCCAGCAAGGCTGGCTTCGAACCTGTGCGATCCTCCTGTCTCCACCTCCCAAGTGCGGGGATTACAAGCATGCGCCACCATACCAGGAACTCTCAAAATTTTTTTTTAAAGTCCTTTCATCTGTGGGGCAGAACCATATCAGTATTTTGATGCACTAGGTGAAAAAATCATCTTTGTAATAGTAATAATGCATTAGAGTCCAACGTTATTCAAACAAAAGCAGTTGGATCCATGAATTTGTATCAACTGCCTACCCATCTATTTTTTGATCCATTTATCCATTGACCCATTGGTCCATCCACTCATTCATCCATACACCCAGCTACTTACTCATGCACCTGCCCATACCCATCTACCTACCCACCCACTTATTCATCCAATAATCCACACATTTATTGAATTTCTATTCTTTGCCAGGTTCTGGGATAAACTTTTGAGAACACAGGGATGAAAAACGCCTTGTATTTAAGGAGATGAGAGAAAGAATGCAAAAAAGAAAGAGAAAAAGAAAATAAAGAAAGAAGGAACAGTAATGCCCTCTCACTAAAACATCATACTGTTGCATAAAAATATCTGTAGAAGAGCTGGGTGTGGTGGTGCACGCGTGTAATACCAGCATTCAGGAGGCTGAGACCGGAGGATAGTGGTTCCGCAACTTAGTGAGACACAGTTTCAAATTAAAATAATAAAAAAACTAGGGCAAGGGTACATGTAGCTTGGAGGTCAAATGCTCCCAGGTTCCATCCCTAGACCCCCCAAAAAAATATCTGTAGAAAATAGCTTATATCTTCTTTGATGTGGAATACTCTCCTTTTTCCTATTAGCATTCAGAACACATTACCCCAAAGTCTGGCACTGATTATTTCTGAATTGATGGAAACAGGAAGGCCTCAGAAGCAACATTTTTCTGACCCTGACTACTTTTCTCCCACAAAGAAGATAAAGCCTAGAAATGTCATTTTCTACCCTGAGGTGACAGTTGTCCTCCTAATCCCCAGATATAATTAATGCTTTCAGAGAAACCAAAAAGAATCAGAACAAACAACAACCACACCCTCCTCTTATTTTGTGCTACTGGGGATTGCACCCAGGGGCATTCTACCTCTGCGTTACACTCCTAACTCTATTTTATTTTATTTCGAAATAGTTTCCCAAGCCGGGAGTCGTGGCCCACGCTTGTAATCCCAGTATTTGGGAAGCTGAGACAGGAGAATCACAGGTTTGAGGCCAGCCTCAGCTACTTAATGAGGCCCTATGCAACTCAATGAGATCTTGTTTCAAAATAAAGAATTAAAAAAAATAGGGCTGGGAACGTAGCTCAGAGGTAGGATGCCCCTGGGTTCAATCCCCAGTACCATACACACAAAAAGTCTCACTAAGTTGCAGAGGACCTCCATAAATTGCTGAGGCTGGCCATGAACCTGTAATCCTCCTGACTCAGCCTCCCAAGTACTAGGATTACAGGCATGTGCCATCATACCCAACTAGCCCCCCTTTTAAAAGGGTGCTATTGGGATTCAAACCCAGGGCTTATGTACTACCATTGAGCTGGTAGCTCTATCACCAACCCCGAGCCTAAAACCTTACTGGTCTCCCCATCATCCCACAGTCTGTTGCCATTAGACCATGTACTTTTGTCCAGTTATATTTCTCTGCAGCTCTCCTCCTCATTCATTAGACTGAATGTAAAAATACACAACTTTTCCTCCATCTTTCGATCTTCATTCCTGAAGATAAATTTTTAAAAATATATTTTGTATGCTTTCTTTTTGTTAATCAGTCTTTTTCTTTTCTATCAATGTGAGCCAAGTCCCTTGCGAAGGGTAAGAAAACATGTTAACTTTTTACTATTCAAATCCCACCCACAAAAATATAAATAAATAAATAAAATAAATAAAATTATCTCTTTAAGCAGGGCGTGGTGGCTCATGCTAGTAATCCCCGCGCTTGGAAGGCTGAGACAGGAGGATCGCACGGGTTCGAAGCCAGCCTCAGTTACTTAGTGAGGCTTTCAGCAACCTAGTGAGACCCTGTTCCCAAATGAAATATAAAAACAGGTTCAGGAGTAAAGCCTGGAGATAGAAAACCTCAGGGTTCCACCCCCAGTACCACCAAAATTAATTAATTAATTAATTAATTAATTTAGATTAAAAAATCCCACCCACTTCTTCAAAAGTTAACTAAAATCCCCCCATTCTAAAATTCTTTGCTTAATCTACTTTTTCCAAACTCCAAAGCTGCTTGGATATTTAAGTGGGCTTCTAGCGGAATTTTCTGTTTTGTTTTTGTTTGTTTTGGGTATGGGGATTGAACCCAGGGGCTTGAACTCCAAGCCCAGTTTATTTTATTTGGTATTATTATTATTATTATTATTATTATTATTATTATTATTTTGGTACTGGGGTTCCTGGAAGCCCTTCTACCTCCGGGCTACACTCCCAGACCTATTTTTACATTTTAATTTGGAAACAGGGTCTCCTAAGCCAGCACAGGTGGCTGGCTTCGGACCTGCGAGATCCTCCTGTCTCTGCCTCCCAAGCGCAGGGATGACAAGCGTGCGCCACCACGCCCGGCGTTTTATTTGGTTTTAAAACAGAGTCTCACTAGGTTGCAGAAGGCTTTGCTGAATTTCTGAGGCTGGTCTTGAATCTGATCCTCCTGTCCCCCTTCCCCTCCAAGTACTGAGATCACAAGCGTGTACCACCACACCAGGCTCTAATAGGTGCTGGATACGTAAAATATAAGTTATGCTAAATATTTATTCAAGTTAGAGAAAAATCAAGCAGTAAAGGAACACAAATATTCAGAGAAGGGGACGGTTGAAACTGTAGATCAGGTGGCCAGTGACAGACTTATTGAGAAGTAGAATTTTTTTATTTATTTATTTTATTTTATTTTATTTTATTTTATTTTTTTGCGGGTTTGGGAATGGAACCCAGAGGCATTTGACCTCTGAGCTACACCTCCTGCCCAATTTTTTATGCTTTATTTTTGAAACAGGGTCTCACTGAGTTGCAGAGGGCCTCACTAAGTAGCTGAGGCTGTCCGCGAATCGCAATCCTCTGGTCTCAGCCTCCCAAATGCTAGGATTACAAGCGTGCGCCACCACGCTTGGCTTGAAAAGTAGAATTTTGAGTAGTGACTGAATTAAACAAGAGGTGATTCCAACCCCTTGGGATTGAGGCCTTCCAAACATAGAGAACCACTGGCACAGAGCTGTGAAGTGTGTGGGGTGTGTGTGTGTGTGTGTGTGTGTGTGTGTGTGTGTGTGTGTAGGGGGTAATTTGGGGGGAAAAAGGAGACCATTGTGGTTGTAAAGAAGTGAAAAAAGGAATGGAGCCTGGAAAGGAAGCCAGAGAGGCCTGGAGCTGGGTCTGTAGGGCCTCCACACCTCACCAGGAGCTTTGTCTTTTCCTCTAAATGGAATGTGGTACCACTGGAGGGTTTAGGCTGAGATGTGACATGATCCATTTACTTATTTTTTTCTACTTTTTTTTTTTTAAGTACTGAGGATTAAACTCAGAGATGTTCCATCTCCAAGTTATAACCCCAGCCCTTTTTTTATATTTTGAGACAGGGTCTTGCTAAGTTGCTCCTGGCACCCTCAATCTTGCAATCTTCCTGTTTCAGCCTCCCAAGTACCTGCGATGATAAGCCTGCATGGCCATACCCAGCTCTTAATTAATTATTTTGTTAAAATAATATTTAGTGCAAAATACGTGTACAAAGCACAGGGGAATATTCAACTAAATAAAACGCATTAGTCTGGTAGGTTTGTTATCAGAATTAAACCATGAGCTTATCCAACTTTTTAAAAGTGAATACACGATGAAGTTGTTTGCATTTGATAGAAGGCACTGCTGTTTTGACCTCAGATTAAGTCAGAGAAACCCAGGGACATTCTACCTCCGAGATACACCCCCAGCCCTATTTTTAGTTTTTTATTTTGAAACAGGGTCTCACTGAGTTGCAAAGGGCCTCACTGAGTAGCTGAGACTGTCCACGAACCCCAGTCCTCCTGCCTCAGCTTCCCAACTGCTGAGATTACAAGCGTGCACCACCATGCCTGGCTTCTTAATTTATTTTTAAAAGAATCTCCTTGGCCTCTGTGTTAAGAACAGATCGTAATTGTAAAAAGACTATGGAGGAAAATTTGTAATAAGTTAGTCAGTAAGTAACGATGACTTGGATTCACTGGTGCCAGTGAAAAGAGAACTAGTTGAATTTGGAATATATTAAGAAATAGAACTGTTAAAATGTGCTGATGAGTCAAATATGGAATATGAAAATGAGTGTCAAGATTGACACCCGAACAGCTAAAAGAATGAAGGCACCGTTAATGGAGAACGGGAGAACTGGGAGGCGCAGAGTTTGGGGAAAATTTATGAACTTAGTTTTGGACGTGTTAAGTTTCAGGCAACTGTTATACATGTAAGGTGTTGACTGGGGAACTGAATGTAAGAATGTAGGGTTCAGAGGAGACCTCCACGTAGAAATGGATAGTTGGTATTAAAAGTCACGACGCAGGATGAATTCAACTACAAAGAGAATGTAGGTGGAATAAGACCCGAGGATCGAGACCCAGATGATGTCGTAATTACCTCCATCTGAGCTGAACACTCCAACCTGTCATGGCACCCTGCTCAAAACTTCATGATCCTTAAAACTAAAGGCAGCATCAGAAGTTCTTTAGAGTGAAAATTACAAAGGTTCCCTGGGTGTCTTCGGCATCGGGGAGAAAATGGAAAAGAGAGAGCTTTGAAGATGAAATTAGCACACTCACTGAGTTCTTCTGTGATACCTGTAGCTGCTCCGGCTTGTGTAGTCGGGACCACAGGTAGAAAAGTCTCCTTGGAAGCGTGTGAGAATAAAAAGAATATAAAACCCAAACTGGATAATTGAAGAACCAGTGTCAAAAGGGTGGGTGTTCTGAACCCAATTCCGTGACACCATCGGACACTACCCAGTTAGTGCAAACCCATAGGTGAGGAGCCTGTTCCCGCAGTTGGCCCTCACTTTATTTATTATTATTATTATTATTATTATTATTATTATTATTATTATTTTGGTGGTGGTACTGGGGGTAGAACCCAGAGGCTTTCTACCTCCAGGCTATACTCCAAGATCTTTTTTATATAGTATTTGGAAACAGGGTCTCACTAAGCTGCTGAAAGCCTCACTAAGTAGCTGAGGCTGGCTTTGAACCTGTGCGATCCTCCTGTCTCAGCCTCCCAAGCGCGGGGATTACAAGCGTGAGCCACCACGCCCGGCTTTTGGCCCTCACTTTATACACCAGCACAGTGGGGTCCCCAGGACACTGCAGTTGTGAATGGCCAGTTACACATTTAGTGAATTCCTCTGACCCTCCTCAGGCTTGGCAATTTCTTACAAATATTTACAGGACCCAAGAAAGTCCTATACGTTTGACTGTAATTGTGTTATAAAGGATGTAGGTCAGAGGCAGGCCAAGGAAGGATGCTCAGGGCAAGGTCCTGGGAGGAGAGACGCGAGCTTCTATGCTCTGTCCTTGTGGGATCCAGGTGCGCGACCCTCTCGGCACACCGGTGTGTGTCCCAACCAGGAAGTACCGTTGAGCCTTGGTGTCCAGTGTTTTTACTGGGATTTCATTTTTTGAGCCTGATGGAGTAAATTGTCAGCATGTGGCTGGGCACAGTAGCACATGCCTGTGTAATAGGGGCTCTTTTAATTATTTTTTGTATGTATGTATGTATATATGTATGTATGTATTTATTTATTTATGCAGTACTAGGGATGGAACCCAGGGCCATGCTGCCGTTGAGCTAAACCCTCAACCCTATTTTTTTTTTTTTTTTTGAAACAGGATCTCACTAATTTGCAGAAAACCTCACTAAGCTGTCCAAGAACCACAATCCTCCTGTCTCAGCCTCCCAAGCGCTGGAATTACAAGCATGTACCACCATGCCGGGCTGTGATATACTGTTTTTTTTTTAAAAAAAGAGGCTAAACTGGGTGTGGTGGCACACGGTGGTAATTCCAGTGCCTGGGAGGCTGAGACAGGAGAATCATACACGTTCAAAGCCAGCCTTAGCTACTTAGTGAGGCTCTCAGCAACTTAGTGTGACCCTGTTTCCAAATAAAGAATAAAATAGGTCTGAGAGCCGGGCGTGGTGGCGCACGCTTGTAATCCATGCACTTGGGAGGCGGAAACAGGAGGATCACACAGGTTCGAAGCCAGCCTCAGCTACTTAGTGAGGCTCTCAGCAACCTAGTGAGACCCTGTTTCCAAATAAAATATAAAATAGGTCTGGGAGTATAGCCAAGAGGTAGAAGGCCTCTGGGTTCCACCCCCAGTACCACCAAAAATAATAATAATAATAATAATAATAATAATAGGTCTGAGAGTATATCCCAGAGGTAGAAAATCCCTTGGGTTCTACCCCCAGTACCACAAGAAAAAAAAAAAAATTGTCTCACTAGGTTGGTGAGTCTCACAACTTGCTGAGGGTGTCCTCGAACCTGTGACCCTCCTGTCTCAGCCTCCCAAGTACTGGGATTACAAGTGTGTGCCAGCATGCCTAACTAACTCTTTAATTTTTATTTTGACACAGAGCCTCATTAAGTTGCTGGGGAGGGACCTCACTAAGTTGGGTCTCAAACTGTGATCCTCCTATCTCAGGCTGCCAAGTCGTGGGATTACAGGCATGGGCCACCACGCCCAGCTCAAAGTTCTAACTTTCTAATCATATAATTGGTCTTCAATCACCAGCTCCTTTTCTGACACAAAAAAAAACCCGCCTTAAATTACTTCATTAGCACAACAACAAACTCCTGAGACAAAAAATCCCAAGGCTCTCTGAAGTTCTGTGTCAGAAACTGGGAACCAAGACCAACACATTGTCCATTATGCCCCAGCCTGGCAGATTGCAGGTCCCCCCTCCCACCCCCGCACCCCTCGCTCTTCTTGCCTCCTCCTCATGGAGACACAGGTCTCCTTAAATCTGGGTATGCTGCAGCTCTAGTGACTTTGACACTGACCTTTGAAGTTAGGTTATAAAAAGTAATGCAACTCCTGACTGGCTCCTCTACACTTGCTCTCAAAGCCCAGAAACCAGCTGTGCTGAAGCCGGCTGGAGAAGCTCCGTGTAGAAGCCTGTCTCCCAGCTGCCATCGAGGTCATGGACGGAGCAGCATCACTCAGAAGACACACGACTGAGAACAGTTTCCAGAGGACCTTCAACTCTGACCTCTCACTACGAGAGAGCCCTGCAGCTGTCCCAGTGAGCCTCCGCTGTGTTTTCTTCTCTTCTCTTTTCTTTCTTTGTGCTGGGGATTAAATTTAGGGGCATTGTATATCCAAGCTACACCCTCAACCCTATTTTATTTTTATTTATTTGTTTATTTGTTTATTTATTTATTTTGCGGTACTGGTGATGGAACCCAAGGGCATTCTACCTCCAAGTTACACCCCCTGCCCTATTTTTTATTCTTCATTTTGAAACAGGGTCTCACTGAGTTGCAAAGTGCCTCCCTAAGTAGCTCAGACTGTCAGCGAACCGTGACCTCCCGTCTTTTATTTTTAAACAGCTAAATTGCTGAGGCTGGCCTCAAACCTGTGATCCTCCTAAATACTGGGATTACAGGCAAGTGTTGCCACGCCTTTTTGTTTATTTTTTTGTTTTAGTTCTGTTGTGGTTCTGGGGTGGAACCTGATTAATAAATAAAGATGCGGCGGGTCCCATTCGCGCACAAATACACGCGCACAAATACACCCGCAGATCCATTATAGATGGTATGGATGTCTTTATTGGTGGGAGTCGGCCGCCAGCCCGGCTCTCTATCCCTCTATCGGGCTTCTCTCCCTGAACTCTGAACTCGCTTCTCCCTGATCTGGAGGCATGGTCCCCTCTTGGAATCACCGGGCTCCGCCTCCTAGCTTCTGGCCCTGCCCCCTGCGGGGCAGGGGCGGCTGGAACCTTTCAGAGCCTAGTGCCTCATTCGTGCTAGGCGAGTCCCCTGCCGATGAGCTGCACCCTCAGCCTGGATTGTTGCTGTTACACCACTGACTACACGGCAGTTGGTTTTGCATCAGGGGGCAACTGATCCACAGGCATTTCCTGTGGCTAAAATTTTGCCAGATGATGTAGCAACTTAATATTTCTTATCTTGGGAATAAGAACTGGGCGAATCCAGCACGGTGGTTCACTTCTGTAATCCTGCTGCTCGGGAGGCTGACACAGGATGACTGCAGGTTCAGGGCCAGCCTGGGCACCTTAGCAAGGCCCTCAGAAACTTAGTGAGAAACTGTTTCAAATTAAAAAATAAAACAGATCTGGGGGGGGGGGGATAACTTCAAAGTAAAAGTGCCCCTGGCTCCACCCCTAGTAACACACACAAACACCCACAGAGAATTAGATGAATTCATCTGTGCCAGTAGGGGGAATGACCTAGGAAGATTTGGGAAGGCTCTGATTATTAATATATTTCAAAAGAAAATAATTGGTATATTTCAAAATAGTTGTGTCAAGATGGAGGCAGACATGGATAAAGAAAGGACTTGGTTTGGCCTAACAACAGGCAGCTATTCCAGTGTAAATCAACCTAGCTCAAAGTACTTAACAAGTCAATAGAGGAGAGCTAGGGCTTTCTCTTTCTAAAGACAGATCTACATGATGATCTAGGGAGGATGGGGCAGGGTTTGACCTTGCCCTTCATGAAAGGAGACACCTCACCACACCTTGCTAGGGGAGGTACCTTACAGGGACGTTCACTACGTCAGAGTCACGCAAACAAGATGGAGGTCATGGGTATAAAAAGTCCGGTCCACGTGTAAGCCCTTTGGTGTACTCATTCGAGTCATCCCCTCAGGCCATCTTGGCATGGGGCTGTATTTTTATTTTCTGTATTTCTGTCTTTCTAATAAACTTCTTTAAATCTTCAGCAGCGGTCCACGCGATGAATACTTATTCTTAGTTTAGGACAAGAATCCACGGTTTTTCTGTTTGTCTGTCTGTGTGGTGGGGGGATTGCTTCTCCACACACACACCACGCACATCCCCCCCCAACATCTCCCGCAACATCATTCAACAAAATGAACCTGAGGGAGGAGAACTGCAGGCCTGCACTCCATGCTCAACTCTCTTTAGCTTCCTACAGGATCTTTGCATCCTTGTGGCCATCAGGTGTGTGTGTGTGTGTGTGTGTGTGTGTGTGTGTGTGTGTGTGTGTATTTTATTAATTTTTGTGTGTGTGGTACTGGGGGTGGAACCCAGGGACTTTCTACCTCCGGGCTATACTCCCAGACCTTTTTTCTATTTTATTTGGAAACAGGGTCTCCCTAAGTTGCTGAGAGCCTCACTAAGTAGCTGAGGCTGGCTTCGAACCCGTGCGATCCTCCTGTCTCAGCCTCCCAAGCTTTAGGATTAAAAGCATGCACCCCCACCCCCACCTGTGTGTATGTTTTAGAACTAGAGATTGAAAACAGGGACATTTTACCTCTGAGCTACACCTCCAACCTTATTTTTATTATTACATTTTTCATCTTGAAACAGGGTCTCACTAAGTTGCTGAGGCTGGCCTCGAACTTGCGATTATCCTGTCAGGGCCTCCCAAGTACTGTGATTACAGATGTGCACAACTACACCCGCCTGGTTTCTCATCTCTTAGGGATGGGGATGATCTCGCTGACTGCAAGGTTCTATCCAGTTGAGCCGCTTGGTTTTTCTTCTCTTTTTCACTTCTTTGATTTATGCTTTTCTTCCGCAAAGATAACAATGACAGATTGGTTCACTTGACATTTTATGTTGTACTTAAAGAAAAAAAGAAAGCAAATGGGGTGATAAATCTTCATTACCCATGACCCATTTTGAGGAAGGAAGAGTGAAATTGTCAGCAATTAAACTACAAGCTCAGATTTGAGCAAATGGGTTTAAAATATCTACCCTGACCAGGAAGCACTTTTCACTCAGAAAATGCTGTCATTCCTCTCCCAAATGTTCTGCTTTGGACAATTACTTGCCACAGATGATTTTTCTCCCACCTTTTTGAGGCTGAGGATGATTTATACAAGCCCTCTGAGTTCTAAGCCAAGGCTTTCATAATGAAGAGGTTCAGGTGCCCCTGGGCTCTTCCTATCACTCAGGCCAGTGCTAGCATAGCATAGACTCCTCTCATGCCCACTGATCCTCTGAGTGGAACAGAAATAACAAAGATAGGCAGAGGCAGGAGAATTTTGATTTTATGGTAGACAAAGTAATGTGTGATGTTTGTGTATTGGAAAGAGGTTTCAAGATGTATTAATGTGCCAGTATTGGGAAAGATTTCCAATTTTAAAAATATATCTTTGGTAGTGAAGAAAGCCAGGAGCTATGGGAGAGGGCCTGCAGATTTCTCCGTGGATAATTAGCAAAAGAGTAGAAGAAGCCTAGGGCCGTTTTACATTTCTAAAGAGAGGCAGAGTTCCTCAGGGATGGGAGGAAATCCCAGACTCTGGAGAAGCAACCTAACACATTTTGGAATGTAACAAAAGGTGTGGGGGTCTGTGCCAGAGCTGCCCCCTCCCAGAAGGGGCAGATTTGGCTGGGTTGGAGACAGAGAGGAATACCTGGATTAGAGATAGGGCAGGATATCTACATATCAAAGGACCTGCTGCAGACTTGGTCAGGATAAGAACACTCAGCACGCAGGGACTTTGGGTGTGTTCCTTCTAATCGCCCCCCCCCCCATGCCATTTCTGAATGGTATGGGACTGTAACTATCTTCTGTATTTCTATCTTTTTAATGAACTTCTTTAAATATTCAGCAAGAGTCCAGGATAATGTGTATTTACCCTTAGCTCAGGACAAGAACCCACGGTTTTTCTGTTTTGTTTTTGTGTGTGTGTGTTTTGAGGGAAATTGTGTCCGGAACCCTAACAGGGGTCCTCAGGGACAGTTTCCCCAAAAACCATATCATCTCAAACCGTAACAGCTTGTTCATAATATGGACTTTTTGCCGGGTATGGTGGTGCACACCTGTAATCCCCGTGCATGAGAGGCAGAGACAGGAGGATTGTGCAGGTTCGAAGCCAGCCATGCTGGCTTAGAGACCCTGTTTCCAAATAAAAATAAAAATATAAAATAGGTCTGGGAGTGTAGCCCGGAGATAGAAGGGTTTCCAGGAACCCAAGTACCACCAAAATAATAATAATAATAATAATAATAATAATAATAATAATAATATGGACTTTTTCTTTTCTTTCCCTTATACATGATTTTATGGCTTTTGCTCAACTTTGCCTGCTATTGCTAATTATTTTTAATTCAAGTTTATTTACACTGTATTCTTTTCTTTCCTTTTTTCTCTCTCTTACTCTCGCTCTCGCTCTCCTCTAGCTCTTTCTTGCTCTTTGTACTGGGAATCAAACCCCAAAAGTATTCTACCTCTGAGCTACACTTCCAGCTCTTTTGTTTGTTTGTTTTGAAACGCTGAGAGTCTCACTAAATTGCTGAGATGTGATCCTCCTGCCTGAGCTTCCCAAGTACT
Source organism: Muscardinus avellanarius (assembly GCF_963383645.1). Classification (NCBI taxonomy): domain Eukaryota; kingdom Metazoa; phylum Chordata; class Mammalia; order Rodentia; family Gliridae; genus Muscardinus; species Muscardinus avellanarius. The sequence continues at coordinate 7,868,535 of NC_137805.1, read as the reverse complement.
GGAATTACGAGCATACGTCACCACACCCAGCGCTACTCTGTATTTCTATTTTTATGGTAGGATAGTTTCAGTAGTCTTTTTGTTCAATGCAGGAAAATAAGTTTATACTGGGAAATTGATGAAAATTCTTATTATTTGCATTGAAAATTTATTTATTTTTATTGGTGCACTGTAGTCTCGGATTAAAATTCTTGAATGCATCATCTTGTTTATAAGCACCGAAGGGGCACATGAGAAACACTGGTAAGCATGCATTTACAAAAATATTTTAAGTGGGTAAGAATAAACAACTTCCTTTCTCCCCCTCCTCCATCAAATACGTTTCCATTAGTTCTGGTTATACACGCATGTGTACCTGATGTAAGACAAAGGTGGCTTTGCAAGGCAGTGGGTAAAGAAAGGTCTTTTTAATAAGTAAGTAGTACTTGATCAAATGATTTCTACTGTTTGAAACACACACACACACACACACACACACACACACACACACACACACACCACAATTTGACCCTTCTACACCTTATGCAAATATCAATTCCAAATGAAACAGATGTAAGTATGAAAGGTAGCAAAGTTTAAAAAATAACTCATGAGATATTTAAAAATATTCATGAACTTGGTTAGGTAGAAAAGGTTTGGGTTTGGCTATTTTTGGTGCTAGGAATTGAACTCAGAGGTATTCTACCCCTGGAATATACATGAGCCCTTTTTTATTTTATTTTGAAACAGGGTCTCAGTAAATTGCTGAGGCAACCTCTAACCTGTGATCCTCCCATCTCAGCCTCTCAAGTGCTGTGATTACAGGCATGTACCACCACACTGAGTTAGGGCAAAGATTTAAAAAACAATACAAAAGCACTCGCCACAACGGAAAGAAGCTAAATAAGTCCTTGCATTTTAGTCTTCTTAAGCTGGATTGTATTAAAATTATAAACTTTTGTTCATCAAAAGTTGCCACAAAGGGAATTATAATACAAAAAGATATTTGCAATGTAAATATCCAACAAAAAGACTTTTCTCCAGAATTTTAAAGAACTTCTTCAAGTCAACAGTAACAAAAAGAGACAAGGTAGACAGGCATGGTGCTGTATGCCTATAATCCCAGTACTTGGGCTGAGGCAGGAGGATCAGAGTTTCAAGGCCAGCCTCAGCAACTGAGTGAAGCTCTCAACAACCTAGTGAGATCCTGTTTCCAAATAAGTAAAAAATAAGGTTGGGAGTGTAGCTCCGAGGAAGAAAGCCCTGGGTTCAATCCCCAGCAACACATACACACACAGAATAGCAAGTGAGAAAATCTAATTTATGTGTCAGAAGTCAGCACTGTAGCTTATTTCTCTGTAGTAGAGTAGTTTCCCTCTAGGAAGGATTGGTAACAGAGTATGTTCTGTTTCTTTATCTGCATGCTGGTTACATATGTGTGTTCCGCTTGTGAATATTTATGTGTACTTTTGTATGTTATAGATTAATAAAGCATACAACAAGTCACACGAGAAATACCCTGTTAGTCAGCTTTGTGTCAATTTGACAAAATTCCTGATATCATCAATCTTTAAAGAGGAAAAGTCTATTCAGAAGTTCCAGTCCGTGGTCATATGTCCCTGTTGCTTTTGGGCCTGTGGCGGCACAAGACATCATGGTGTGCCGGGGGACAGCCCTAGCAAGAGTCGAGGTTTGTGTGTTGGTGAGAGGAGAGTCGAGGTCGTAGGAGAAGACACTGACACACGAGACCAGATGGCAGCTTCTCAAACTTTATTTTGATGGAAGCTTCTCCAGCTTCTCTCTTATTTTTTTTTCAGGATTTATTATCATCTTTATAGTCATGCAAACAGGAACTTTAAGGACAGAAAAAGTCTTTAACAGACTTCAGGGCACAGTGCCAGACGTTTAAATAGTCATAGAAAGTATGCTTTGTCTTATTTCGCGAGGCCAACTTGAACTTAATCTTATATATTGGCCCAAACTAAGGTCAGTTTGAGCTTATCTTTGGCCCAAACTTTATCCTTGGGAAAAAAAAAAAATCTTTGCTGTCTGAGTCTCTCACAAGCTTCTGCCCATCAATTTTAGTTATAATGTTTATATACAAAATTTTAATTATATATATTAATGTAAATAACCCTAAAATAATTTTTTGAAGAAGGAAATGCTAGACGTACTTCATGGGGGATTTACGCCCTTGCGAGTCCCCTGACTGAGCTTTCTCCAGGTCTGCATGAGATGCTGTAGCAGTGGTGAGAGTGTGGGATAGGAAGCTGTTCACCTCCCGGCAGCCAGGAAGCGGGGAGGAGGGACTGAAGGGCTGGTATCCCCTGCAAGGACGTATCCCAATTGACCTAACTTCCTCCCACTAGGCTCCGCCTCCCAAGAGTTCTGCCACCTCCCATAGCACCATGGGCTGGAGGCCATGCTGCTGACGCTTTTCAGTAACATTCAAGATCCAAAGGATAGCAATTACCGTCCAATCTTTTGGAAGATTCCAGCTCAGAATACAACCGCAGTCATAGCTGACGCAGCAGCATTTTGATCAGCGACAGATCACATACAGAAGAGGTATAAATCCCACAGATTTTATAACTCAGTGACAACATAGCCATCTTTGCCTATGCAAGTACCCTACGGGATAGTCAACGATGCTAACTCACCCACTGATGCATTTCTCAGAACATTACCTTGTCATTAAATGACATATATTATCATATCTAATAGATGTGTTCTTAAAAATGATAGAGATAATCAAATTGGGGTTATTTATTTATTTTGTTATTTATTTTACGTGCTCAGGTAGAAGCATCATTTTATTTTTAATTTTTTATTTTATTTTATTTTTGTGGGTCTGGAGATGGAACCCAAGGGCATTCTACCTCTGAGCTATACCTCCTGCCCTATTTTTTATTCTTTATTTTGAAACAGGGTCTCACTAAGTTTCGGAGGACCTCACTAAATATCTGAGGCTGTCTGCGAACCGCGATCCTCTGGTCTCAGCCTCTGGAATGCTGGGATTACAAGTGTGTGCCACCACGCCTGGCTTGGAAGCATCTTTTTAAAGGAAGCCTGAGGCAAATCTTTTGATGAAATGAATATTCATTGTTGGTGACATTTCAGAGTTCAGCTGTTCCCAAAGTGAGCCTCTTCCAAAATCTTTTTTCCCCATTTCAACTCTCCAATCAATAGGTGCAGAATTAAATTAAATTAAATTCTGTCCACTTGGGAGCCTAATAATTTCAAGACCTTTTGAAGATTTCTCAACTGTGAATCTACTTTTGTGTTTTTGTATTGAGCAAAGGTGGCCAAAAATGTCCTTTCTGAATGTCATAAACTATGAAAATCCTTAGGGACAGAGATTTAAATGCCTATTCTACCAATATTTTCATGTAGAAGACATTATAAAAATGCTACAGGACTTACACGACAATCAATAATTTAAAAGAGAAAATATTTTCCAACATATAATTATAAGATATATAAGTTGCTACTGCTTTCTTACAAGAAAATATTTTACACTTCTCTAACACATACAAAAATAGAGGATTATAGTATAATGCATTTTTACATACAAATCATACAGTATCAATCACCACTTACATAGTCTAAATATTTCCTTTTTATTCCCCACTGAAAGGTTCGAGCCCCTGCCCTCAGGCGGCGTGGCCGGAAGCTAGGAGGCGGAGCCCGGTGATTCCGAGAGGGGACCACGCCTCTCCATCAGGGAGAAGCGAGTTCAGAGTTCAGAGAGAGAGAAGCCCGATAGAGAGACAGAGAGACGGGCTCTCCCCCACCAGCCCCCGCGGGCTCGCGGGGGCTGGCGGCCGACTCTCCACAAATAAAGGCATCCATACCATCTATAATGGATCTCCGCATGTATCTGTGTGCCAGAGGGACCCGCCATATCTTTCAGTTGGTGCCGAAACCCGGTGGATCTCCACGTGTATCTGTGTGCCGGGGGACCCGCCATATCTTTCACCCACTACATTTTTTTTTTCTCAGATCTGGGGATGAAACCCAGGGGCATTCTATGTCTGAGATATAGCCCCGGCCTTTTATTCATTTTTACTTTTTATTTTGAAACAAGGTCACACTAAATTGCTCACTAAAAGCCTCGCCTAGGAGCTGAAGTGGCTGAGAACCTGCGATCTTTCTATCTCAGCCTCTTAAGTACTGGATTCCAAGCCTGCGCCACCAGGCCCAGCTCCTTACTACAATTTTAAATCAAATCTCAGACAAATTCATCTGTAAATCAACACACACACACACACACACACACACACACCTTTATAAGATTTATAGACCATGATGCACCATTATCATTACTAAAATATGCTCACAAAAAGTCTTTAATATCAAATAGTAAGCCAGTACTATAATTTTCCTCATTATCTTGTGATTTTTTTCAGTTTTTATAAAGTTGTTTTTTGATTCAGGGGCTATATGTTGCATTTGAATACTGTATTTTCTAAATATTTTTCTCTCTTCCGCATTCTCCTTCTTTATGGTGCTGGGTATAGACTGCAGGGCCTGGGGCACGCTAGGCAAGCACAGCACTGCTGATTCACACCCCAGGCTTTTAAGTCTCCTTTGAACAATAGAATCCCTACCCTCTCATTCTCTTCCAGACACTTATTTACTTATTTGTGATACTGGGGATGGAACCCAGGGGCTTTCTACCCCTGGGCTACACTCCCAGACATATATATATATATATATATATATATATATATATATATATATATATATATATATATATATTGTTTGTTTGTTTCTTTGTTTGTTTTTTGGAAACAGGGTCTCACTAAGTTGCTGAGAGCCTCACTAAGTAACTGAGGCTGGCTTTTAACCTGTGCAATTCTCCTGTCTCAGCCTCCCAAGTACTGGGATTACAAGCATGCCTGGTTTATCAGGATTTAAATGTACTAAAAAAAAATAATGACCCAGTTTCCAAATAAAATATAAAATAGGGCTGAGAGTATAGTCTGGAGATAGAAAAGCCCCTGGATTTCACCCCCAGTACCACCAAAATAAAATAAAATTTTATTAAGTTCTATATGTTACCAAAAGTCTTTTTTTTTTTTCCTTTGGAGGATCTGGAGATGGAACCCAGGGGCATTAGACCTTTGAGCTACATCCCCTGCCCTAGTTTTTATTCTTTATCTTGAAACAGGGTCTCACTAAGTTGTAGAGGGCCTCTACTACTACTACTAAGTAGTAGCTGAGGCTGTCTGCAAAAGTCCTTTCTGAAACAGAATTATGTTGCTGTAAATAGGGCTGTCCGCAAATATTTGTTGAGTGCTTCGTATATGTGACACTATGTTTAGCATGTTACACCATTTCACTGGGTTCTCACAGCTCCACTGTGAGGTAACTGTTATTATCCCCATTTTACAGATGAGAAAGGTGAGACAGAGAGGTGAAGCAACTTGTCCAATGCTGTTCACTAGAGACGAAGACTTGGGACTGAAATAAAATGTATTTAACATCAAACTCACACTGTGTGTGTGTGTGTGTGTGTGTGTGTGTGATACTGAGGATGAAACCCAGGGGCATTCTACCTCTGAGCTATACCTCCAGCCCTATTTTTATTTTGTATTTTGAAATAGAGGATTTCACTAAGTAACTGAGCTGGTAGCAAACTGCAATTCTCCTGTCTCAGCCTCCCAAATGCTAGGAATACAAGCCTGTGCCACCATGCCCGGCTAAACCCATACTCTTAATGACAACATTATTCTATGAGTTTAAGCCCTTAGAAAATATCCCAATTGTGACAGAGTAAGGAGATGCCACCCTCCAGACCTGACTTCCATGTTTTTCCAGTAATGTTTCTTTCCTTTCCTTTCTTCTCTTTTTCTTCCTCTTCCTCCCCCTCCCCCTCCTCCCTCCTCCTCCTCCTCCTCCTCCTCCTCCTTCCTCTCTCTCTCCCTTTCTCTCTTTTTCTTCTCTCTCTCTTTAGGTCCTCACACGTGCGGGGTAAGAACTCTACCACCAAGTTACATCCCAGGCCCTTTCTAAAATTTTTATTTTCAGCCATTTCATTTATTTATTTTTGTGTGTGTGATACTAGGAATTGGACCCAGGGGCATTCAACCTCTGAGCTACGCCCTCAGCCCTGTTATTTTTATTTTGAAGCAGGATCTCGCTGGGGTGATGAGTGAGTGTCTCATCACTTGCTGAGGCTGTCCTCAAACCTGTGATTCTCCTGTCTCAGCCTCCCAAGCCCCACCTGCCCAGCTATTTTCAGCCATTAAAAAAAAAAAAATGTAAGCTCTCTATACCTTAGCTACATTCCAGACCTCTTAAAATTTTATTTTCAGAGCCAGGCATGGAGGCACATGCTTGTAATCCCAGTACTTGGGAGGCTGAGACGAGAAGATTACAGGTTCGCCACCAGCCTCAGCTATTTAGTGAGGCCCTCTGCAATTTAGTGAGAACCTGCTTCAAAATAAAGAATAAAAAATAGGGCTGGGGTATAGCTTAGAGATAGAATGCCCCTGGGTTCCATCCCCAGTATTGAATAAAAAACACCCAAAAAACAATTATTTTCAGAGTCTTGCTAAGTTGCCCAGCTGGTCTCCTGAGCAGTTGGGATGATGGGAGTGAACCACCGAGTCTAGCCAGCAATGTTTCTTTATCTTTTGTTCTTCAAAGTGTGGCCCATGGACCACCAGGAGACATGCAGAATCTTAGAGCCCACCCCAGACGATCTGTAATAATGTAAGTGACATTAGGATGTTTGGTATTATATATAATAACCTTTGGAAGTGGGGTCTAGGGAACCTGTAACAAATTCTCTCGGCGAATTCTAATACCACCCTAAACTCGAGAACCCGAATGTTAAGAGGCTTCCAGCTTGGCGACTGGAGCTAGCTACACAACTATCTCTACTTTGAGACCCGTTGAAAGAGATATAAAGGGCAGCTGCAACACTGAAATATGTGTTTGGATTTTATGATAGAAAGTAATAAAAAATGCTTCTCCCATTTTTCTTTACTGTTTTTTTTCCCCCTTTTGGCGGCTTTTTTCCCTCTGTCAGTTTGGTTTTTCATCTCCCTCTCTATTTCCTTCTTCTTACCCACCCGACTCATAACCTCTCTAGGGCTATTGTGTTGGTCTGGAACTCCTGGGCCCTGAGAAACAGGCACCCTGTATGATGGACTTACCATGAGGAGGCCTCCCTCTGCATGCTCTCAAAGTGGCAAGCTGGGTGTGGTGGTGCGGTCTGTGATCCCTGTACTTGAGGGGCAAGAATCTCAAGGTCAAGGACAGCCTCTGTAAGTGGTGAGACTCATGAACCTAGTGAGACCATATTTCTGAATAAGAAATAAAATCACACTGGGGGTGTAGCTCGAAGGTAGAATGGCTCTGGGTTCAGCTTCCAGCACCCCTTCCCCACACACACACACGGTCCCAAGGCAGTGGTCTTTTAACTCCAGGACTCAGCCAGCCTACAAGCATTTCCTGGGCGAGTCCACTTTGACAGCCCTCTGTCTCCCTCAGACAGCATCTGTTACAACCTCATCTCCTCTCTCCTGGCACCTTGAACTGCACACACCCCACACCGTCTCCAGAACACTTATCACACGGCCTGTGCCAAATGTCGAAGAGCCGGCTTCCTCTACCCCACCAGCTTATGGCTTCTTGAGGGCTGTCGTTAACTTGTTTGTTCCTTTATGATCTGCCCCCTATATCTAGCACCCAGTAGGTACTAAATGATTTTTGAATTACTGAAGTGAATGCAATGAGTTACAGCCCTAGCATTCAGGTAATGGGACTGATCTCCAAGATACAGGAGCAAGGATTGTGTGTGGGCAGGTGTGGGGTTGTGGGCAGAGACAGGAGAATAAACACAGACCATGGAGGCGCCCTGGTCAGATGTGGAGGAGAGAAATATGCATTTACTGCTGATCCAGGCATAACGTCTTACAACCACTTTGGCAACTCAGGGGAAAAATCCTGACACTGGCGAAGAAGGTCTAGACACACCTGGATGCAAATTCCTTAAATAACAAAGTGCTGAAATTGTTTCTTCAGAAACAGCTTCCAGAAAGCCACTCAAGGACAGTTTGAAACAAGGTTTTTACAAATGGACAGGTGCAGAGGAAGTCAGCTCACCAGGCCAATGCCCTTTTGTTACAAGCTCAAACCCCCTTGGTAGGATGGGGTAAATCCCTCCCCAAAGAAACACAGGGCCTGTGAGGAGGTGCGGTGGCATCTATGCCTGGGCACTAAACCCTGACGCTTCCTACCAGGGTGCTATTCAGCTAGTCCTCTCTTACCCCTGTTTCCTGGCAGTCAAGTTTCACCCCCAGAGGAGGCTGTGGGATGGAGGGCAGAGATCTGAGAAGCAAAGAGTTATTTCTAGTTCAATAATAGCTGCAAAATGCTGCCTTTGGGAAGATTTACTTTAGTAAACATATTTTCCATTGGCTTGAATTAATTTCTTTTAAAAAGCCATTTTTTTCATCATATAACCAATATATATTTGCTGTAGTTTTGTTTTTTTTTTTTTTTTTTTTTTTTTTTTTTTTTTGGTGGTACTGGGATTCCTGGAAACCCTTCTACCACAGGGCTACACTTCCAGACCTATTTTTTATATTTTTATTTGAAAACAGGGTCTCTTAAGCCAGCGCGCTGGCTTCAAACCTGCACGATCCTCCTTTCTCCGCCTTCCAAGCGCAGGGATTACAAGCGTGTGCCACCATACCCGGCAGCTGTAAATATTTTTTAAAATGCAGAAAAATTGAAAGTCATTCATAATTTCATTACTCAGAGAAAATTAATATTTTAATGTAACTTTTTTGTGGTTGGGAATGAAACTCTACATAATGGTTTAATTTGAAATATATACATAACAAAATTTTCAATTGCCTCTGTATGTTTAAAATGCTTGAAGTGACATTAGGATGTTTGGTATTATATATAATTGATAAAATTCTTGGTAATGAGTATAGCTAACAAAATGAAAGTCCCTTGCTCTGTAGTTGAGGATAGAGAATAGTCTCAATCATTTCATAATTTATAAATAATTATAAATAAATATATAAATTATAAATATAATAAATTATATAAATTAAATAAATTAATTAAACAAATATAATAAATTATAAATAAATATAAATAATTTATAAATCAATATTTGTTTTGACTGAAAATATCAACAAGTGACCATTTAATCTAAATATTTTTCTCTTTTCAAAGTATATTTTTCTAGCAATAAATTGTTCTTATTTACAGAGCAGGTACACCAAAATCATCATTGTTTTATCCATTTTGACATCAAGTTCCTCAAGAATCATGCAGGTGGATAGGCAGGTCTGACAATCATAGGCCAATGAATGTTTTTAAGATTGAAATGATGCTCTCTTCCTAGATCAGTGGTTATTAGATGTACTTTTAGGCAGATTCATTACTTGTGTAGCAATTGGAAATATAAAAGCAAGGCAAAGGCAGTGTTTTCTGCTTTGCAGAAAATGAAGGCAATATTTATTTTAAGAGTAGTACTCATTAAATTCATTGGCAATCAGAGAGATACAAATCAAAACTACCCTGAGATTTCCCCTAACTCCAACTAGAATGGCAATCATTCAAAACAAAACAAATGCTGGCCAGGATGTGGAGAAGTAAGAACTCTAAAACATTGATGGGTGGGATTGCAAATTAGTGCAACCACTTTGGAAAACTGTAGGAAGGATCCTCAGAAGAATGGGAACAAACTTATGATCCAGCAATACCACTCCTGGGTATCTACCCAAAAGAATGGAAACCAAGCTACCAAATGCATTATCTATGTTCATAGCTGTACAATTCTCCATAGCCAAACTATGGAGCCAGCCAATATGTCTATCAACAGATGAATGAATTACAAAACTATGGGATATGTACACAATGGAATTTTACTCAGCTATCAAGAAAAACACATTGCATCATTTACAGTGAAATTGATGGAACTGGAGGACATTATGCTAAGTGAGATTAGTCAGTCACAAAAAATAAGAAATCGGATGCTCTCCCTAATATGCGAAAGCGAGGGAGAAAATGGGTCATAGGAAGAACTCTAGATGAAAAGGAGATACTACAGATGAGCAAATAAGGAAACCTAACTGAGGGAATGTGAGGGGAGAAGAGGGCAATTCTCTAATGCACATGATGTACTTTAACAAACGTATCAATGTCAGTCACTAAGCCAAACATGAGAAGGAGGACGGGGGAGGGAATGGGGTGGGAATTGGGTTAGGGCTAATTGGGTGATGTGTGCATGTATGTCTCTACCATCTTTTATCCCATTAAGATGTATGACTACAATGCACCAATACAAATTTTTTTAAAACTTGATTTTTGACACTTTATAACAGTAAAATAAAACCTACAAATTAATGATTTTCTACAGTACTCACTGTCTTGTAAATCCAAGCATTTGGGGACACTACTGACTACATCCTTTGGTTTTATATTCCAAATGATATGTTTCTTAGCCAATAGAGGGTTATAAATTTGGAAAACCTGGAAAGTCTCAAAAGAAAATAAAAGGAGTTCCAGTTAGGCTCCTTATCTATTCAAATTATACTGGTAGTCCTAGTAAATGCAACAAGGTTCTGCAAAAAAGGAACAGACAGAACTGTCATTTCTTTCAAGTATAATTATTTATTTTTAAAGGGCAAGAGATCTAACTAAACTATAAGAAACAGTAAGGGCGAGGAATTTGAGTAAAAGTCCAATATCCTAAAATCAATGCCCTGGACTTTGATAATCAATTATGTGGAAAGTTATAACCAACTGGAAAACGTGACATCACAGTTTCATTCAAGCCAGGCATGGTAGTACACACCTGTAATCCCAGTACTTGGGAAGCTGAGACAAGAAGATCAAAGGTTCAAGGACAGCCTCAGTAACATAGACTCTCAGCAACCTAGCAAGACCCTGTTTCAAAAATAAAAAATAAAAAGGGGTATAGCTCATAGGTAGAATGTTCCTGGGTTCAATCCCCTGTACCGCAGCATCCTAGTACTCAGTATCCCAGTACTAAGTATCCTAGTACTCAGTATCCTAAGACTCAGTATCTCATGGTACTGAGGATTGAACCCAGAGCATTCTACTTCCAAGCAACACCCCAGTCCTATTTTTTTATTCTTTACACTGAAACAGGGTCTCATTAAGTTGCAGAGGGCCTCACTAAGTAACTGAGACTGACCACAAACCTGTGATCTTCCCGTCTCAGCCTCCCAAGTACTGGAATTACAAGTGTGAGCCACCACGTCTAGCTAAAAAAAAAAAAAAAAAAAAAAAAAAAAAAAAAAAAAAATATTGCCCAAGATAGGTATGGTGGTGCATTCTTGTAATCCAAGTTACTTGGGAGGCTGAGACAGGAAGATCACAAGTTCAAAGCCAATCTGGGCAACTTAAGGAGACCTCATTTCAAAAATTAAAAAATGGGGGGCGGTCCTAGAGATACAGCTCAGTGGTAGAGTGCTTGCCTAGTATGAGTGACACCCTGAGTTCAATCTCCAGTGCCTGTGAAAACAAGAAGTTAACTCTAACTATCCACCATCTAGCAAAGCTCCTGCTGGATCTGTCTGCTGAGAGTATCTTTAGTCTATCCATGTCTTTCTTCTTTGACACCTGTCATAGGTTCTTCCCTATTCTACTGAATAGCTTTTTCTTGGTGGTACTGGGGACTGAACCCAGGGGCATTTGATCTTTGAGCTGTACCCTCAGAGCCCTATTTTATTTATTTGTAAATGTTGAAACAGATTCTCACTAAGTTGCAAAGGGCCTCACTAAATTGCTGAGGCTGGACACAAACCTGCGGTCCTCCTGTCTCAGCCTTCCAAGGGATTCTAGGTGTGTACCACCACGCCTAGCTACCTACTGATGAGCCTTCTAATGAGGCCAGTCTCCCTAAACTCACTACTTCTCTCTCTACTGCCCTCTGATGTCAATTTAAAACAATGTCAAGATTACCATTGTTCTTAAGATTAATCCCAAACTTTTCATTACAGTTTATATATCTCCACCTGGCTTGGCCCCATGAATGCTTTCAGAATCACCATCCATAGCATTTACCCTCACGATATAAGCCCTCATGATATAATTCCTCAGAGATGTTCTCTCCTGCCAACGGGCCTTTGCTGTTCTTTCTGCTTGGAATCATCTCATTTCTCCCTTATCCCAATGAACTCTAATCAGCCCTAAGATTCCATATCAGTCATCTTTTCCATAGGCAAGGTCTCCTCGATCCCCATGACACTCTTCTCTGAAAGTCATTATTATTATCTCTTCTTCATAGCTTATCTGTAAGTTTATCTTTAGGTGTGTGATTAGTCTTTAACTCAAACAAAACCAAGAGTTATGTCTTTTCATATTCACCATGGTCCCTAGCTGTGGCACTAGGTGCTGAAAAAAATTGTATAGAGAAATGAAGTCAGACAGGAAAAATATGTGCACAACTTGACATGGTCGATAAATAGGTCTGTCAGGCGGTGGCCCACGCTTGTAATCCCCGCGCTTGGGAGGCGGAGACAGGAGGATCGCACAGGTTCAAAGTCAGCCGCGCTGGCTTAAGAGACCCTGTTTCCAAAAATAAAAATGTATAAAATAGGTCTGGGAGTGTAGCCAGGAGGTAGAAGGGCTTCCAGGAACCCCAGTACCACCAAAAATAAAACAAATAAATAAAGACTAAAAAATAGGGCTGGGGCTGTAGCTCAGAGGTAGAATGGAATGCCCCTGGGTTCCAGCCCCAGTACAAAAAAAAAAAAAAAAAAAAAAAATAGGTCTTTATTAAATGAATGAGAGGAAACAATCTGCTTCTCAAAAAGTAAGTCACAGGTCAGAACACCAACTGCAAACGCCTTATATTTAATTTCATATTTTAAAATTATCTCCACAGCAGAGTCTCGGTATTTATATCATTAGAGTGAAAATAAAACCAGAAATGACTTAAAATATGAGAAGAGAGACTCAGCTGAGGGGAATCGAGAATTATTTTATGGAAGAAATGATTAAGATCTGTCTTAGAATGCTCAAAGAAGAGCAAAAAAAATATTTAAACAAAAATTAAATTCATCTGTTTTAAAGAATTTGGTTTCACATATTATAAATTAAAAGTTTTATTATATTTTATTATCAAGTCAATGTAGCCTAATTTAATAAAATGTTAATGCATAGTGAATTCCGAAGTAAAATAAATAAGATGGCTGATAATTTCTCTCGAGGAATTGATGGGAATTTCTGTTTTAGTTTTGAAAAAGCTATTAATTTTGCTAAGTAATCCAAGGATCTCTAAGTTGTTTTATAATCTTAGAGAGTTCCAAACTTATTTCAAGCATATTTATTAATTTCTTCTCACCAAAATACAAGTAAAAGCAAAGAGATGCAATATAATAGTTTTGATCATATTTTAAATACCATCAAGAATTATGTTAACAATTTGATCATAAAAATTAAATCCAATTTTTAAAATACAAGGCACATCAAATACCTTTGTAATGAAAGCACTTCCTCTCTATGCACAGAGCCTTTGTACTGATAAAGTGAAATATTATACAACAATCTCTATGTCCAGTATACCGAGATTGTCATGAAAATATAATACATATTCCCATTGTAGTTAGTCCCTAACATAACCTCAGAGAATTATAAGGCATCCAGTTAAGTCACTAACCCTTACAAAAAGACTTCAAAATTAAGCAAATGATTGAATATCTTTGGAAGTACTTAACTAAACTTAAAAATTTATAGTGCCTTATCTCAGCTATTTTTTAAGTTTTTTTTTATTTGGGGAGAATTTTAAAATTAAAGTGGAATTGTCTGATTGTTGGATTTTGTTGGAAGATTTTGTTTAGCTCCACTTACTGAATGCTGTTTATGGCCAGGCTCTGTATTAAGAGCTTTTAATTAATTGTTTTATTTGTTCTTCAAAATAACCCCACAAAGTTAAAAACTCACAAGCGTTTACCCAAGTATATAAACCAAGGTCTCAAAACACCAAAGTTCTTGAACATTTAAGACATCCTTCCTTTCATATAAATTGCTTAGATGCACATATTTCATCAAATCTACAAAAGTCTGTAGAACATGTCAATTGTGTGTGTGTGTGTGTGTGTGTGTGTGTGTGTGTGTGTGTGTTACTGGGGATGGAACCCAGGGGCCTTCTACCTCCAGCTCCACTTCTAGACCTAATTTATATTTTTCTTAAATTTGGAAACAGGGTGTCTTAAACCAGGGCGGCTGGCTTTGAACCTGCACGATCCTCCTGTCTCAGCCTCCCAAGCACGGGGAATACAAGCGTGCGCCATCACACTCGGCAAACATGTCAATTTTAATAACAATTTTTTTCTTATTGCAGTACTGGGAATGGAACTCAGGGGCATTCTACCTCTGAGCTACACTCCAGCCCTATTTTTTATTCTTTATTTTGAAACAGGATCTCACTGAGTTGCAAAGGGCCTCACTGAGTAGCTGAGGCTGACCATGAACCACGATCCTCCTGTCTCAGCCTCCCAAATGCTGGGATTACAAGTGTACACCACCACACCCAGGAAATAATAACAGTTTTTATAAGGAAAAGAAGGACAAAATAATATACTTGGATTTTAGTAAATGTTCTAATTTTAGAAAAGTTAAATGTGGGTAAAATAGCCATGTAGATCTTAAAGCTATGTGTGATTTATTATTTCCACTAGTAGTGAACAGTAGTCATACCTTGTTTGTTTGTTTGTTTGTTTGTTTGTTTGTTTTGAGATGGGATCTTTCTAAGTTGCCCAAGTTGGCCTTGAACTCAAGATCATCCTGCCTTAGCCCTTAGAGTAGCTGGAATTATGGGCATGGACCACTGTGTCCAACTTAACTTTTTCTTTTGTGCTGCTGGGGATTGAACCCAGAGTTCAGAGCCTTTGTAAGGCGTATGCTAGCGTATACTAGTATGCTCAGTATGCGGCTAGGCAAAAGCTCTATCACCGAGTTATATTCTCAGCCCTTTTTAAATTTGAGGGTTTCAATAATTTTCCAGTCTGGCTTCAGACTTGAGATCCTCTTGTTTTAAACTCCTGAGTTGCTGAGATTAAAGGTTTGAACCACTGGGCTCAGCTTTTCATGGTCTTTCAAAATTATAGAAATATAGTATTAGGCATTTAATAATGGCTAACTATTCAAACAGCAAGAAAATAATGAAATATGCTGGGCATGGTGGCACATGCCTGTAATTCGAGTATTTGGGAGGCTAAGGCAAGCGCCTCAGCAATTTAACAAGACCCTTAGCAAACTTTTCAAGACTGTTTCAAACTAAAAAATAAAAAACAATTGGCTAGGGGTGTAGCTCAAAGGTACACCCCTAGCCTCTAGTTTAAGCCCAGCACCACAAAAATAAACAAATGCAATGAAGTACTTATGAAGTAATATAGAAATACTTTGATACTTACAATGAAGAACTTTAATATCTTAATGAAGATCACAAGACCTGAATAGGGCCTATGGTGCAGCTCAGTGGTAGAGTGTATGCTTAGCATGCACAAGGTCCTGGATTTGATCCTCAGTACAATACAAAATGAATTAATAGAATGGCCACCATATTCTTGAGTGGAAACAATAATCCCAAATGAAATTTTTTATTATTATTATTTTTTTTTGGTGGTACTGGGGTTCCTGGAAGCCCTTTTACCTCTGGGCTACACTCCCAGACCTATTTTTACAATTTTATTTGGAAACAGGGTCTCCTAAGCCAGCGCGCGCCACTGGCTTAGAACCTGCGCGATCCTCCTGTCTCTGCCTCCCAAGTGCGGGGATTACAAGCGTGTGCCACCACGCCCGGCCAAATGATAATTTTTCTATGAATTAATATCTACGTTTAAAGTGAATTTCAATTCCAATTCATTGTATGTATGTATGTATGTATTTTTGTGGGTCTGGGGATGGAACCCAGGGGCATTCTACCTCTGAACTACACCCCCTGCCCTATTTTTTATTCTTTATTTTGAAACTGGGTCTCACTACGTTGCAGAGGGCCTCACTAAGCAGCTGAGGCTGTCCGCGAACCACGATCCTCCAGGTCTCAGCCTCCCGAATGCTGGGATTACAAGCGTGCGCCACCATGCCCGGCTCCAATTCATTTTAAAACTGCATAAAATTAGCTTCAAGTTCATGTGGAAGAATAAAACTTAAAAATAGCAGGATCATGTATTCAAGAGAAAATCAACTGGGTGAGGTGGCACACGTCTTTAATTCCAGCTACTCAGAAGGGTGAGGCAGGAGAATTGCAAGTTCAAAACCAGCCTCCACAAGTTAGCCAAACATATCTCAAAGAAATAAAAATATAAAAAAGTCTGTATGTGTAACTTGTAGAGCACTTGCCTAGCATGCCTGAGAACCTGGGATCGACCCTAACACTGCAAAACAAAGACAGAAACCAAACAGTGAAATAAGGGCTTCCTTTAGCAGACATAAAAATTTTATGAAGCCACTGTCATCAATAGATGTGATATTGGTTTACGAACAGGCAAATAAATCTGTAGAAAATGTTGTCTACAAATAGATCTCCACACGGATGAAAACATAACATATGACGAAAGTGCTATTTCAATTAATTAGAAAAAGAATGTTTTTAATTTTTTAAGATGAAAGATGTTGGCACAACTGGTTCCCTATAAGAAAATTAGGTTGAGTTTCTACACTATAACATATGCAAAGATAAATAATAGGTGGCTTCAAAACATATTTTTAATTGCTCAAATACGTTAAATTTTTTTCAAAGAGCAGGGGGTATGGTTTGGAAGTATAACTCCCTTAGGTCAATAGCTGACACCATAATAATAATAATAATAATAATAATAATAATAATAATAACAACAACAACAACAACAACAAAAATAATAATCAAACAAATGAGAACAAAAAGAAAGCACCACGTTTAGTCTGAGGATAGGCAGCTGGTTAGAATCATGATGACAGGCTTTTTGCTTTAAAAAGCTAAGTACTGCCAGGCATGGTGGCGCATGCTTGTAATCCCAGCGCTTGGGAGGCTGAGACAGGAGGACTGCACAGGTTCGAAGCCAGCCTCAGCTACTTAGTGGGGCTCTCAGCAACTTAGTGAGACCCTGTTTCCAAATAAATTATATAAAAAATAGGGCTGGGACTGTAGCCCGGAGGTAGAGGAGCCCCTGGGTTCCACCCCCAGTACCACCAAAAAAATAAAGAAATAAATAAAAATAAAAAGTTATGTACCTAAATATACATAACTTTAATGACGCATATAAGAAAATAAGTATAAAATATATGTGGGGCAAATTAATGTACCAAGTGAAAATGTAGAAGGCCTGTTAAGAAGTATTTGACCAAATTCTACTTGCAATGGTGAGACTACAATTAGCTAATGGTCCTCCAGGTTGCGCATCAATATACGCTAATCACCGTGTGTGAAAGCACTCACATTCCTGAACTTTTGCCAACACTAGTTACTATCTTTCTGTTATGGTTTGGATTTAGGAGGTCTCCTTGACGTCAGGTCATAGACAAGGCAGCCATGTTGAGGAGACTTGTTTCTTGTTTGCTGAGGAAGCCCCTGGGGGTGAGGCCTGGAGGTTGTACACGGTTCCTTCCCCTCTACTCACTCTCTGCTTTAGGTCTCCGTGATGTGAGAGCAGAGCCTGCTGCACTCCCTGCGTTCTCCATGCCATGTTCCAGGTCCTCTGATGTAACCTGGCCTCACATGGACTGAAGCCCTGAAAACTCTGGAACAGGGAGCAGGTAAATCTACCTTTGTCTAACTTGTGTGATCGGGTGTTTTGGGTCACAGCAGTGGAGAATGCTGACTGAAACACTTGCTAATTTAATAACAGAAAATAGACTCTTTTTAATTTGCACTTTAAAATTACTAATAAGAGTAGACAGTGTGTAGCCTTTCCATTCTGAGTACCTGTGGACCAACCAATCCTGATTCTATTATTTACCCTAAAGAAATAACTAGGAATATGGGAAAAAGACATATACAAGGTGTTCATTGTATTGTTGTTTATATTAATACAAAATTGAAAATAGATTAAAAGCTCATCTCTTTAATTAATTATGGTATAATCTCTACAACTAAAAGTTTCTTCACATGTTAAAAATGATACAATAGTAAAATATGTACTGATTTATTATTATTATTATTATTATTATTATTATTATAATGTTCTTGACTTTTTAAGTAGAAGGAACAGATTGTAAATAACATCCTATATGTTTATATTGTTAGAAAAGTCTTCACAAAAATAAATTTAAAATATGCACATAAAATGTAAGCAGTGGTTATCTTTCAACAATTGGACTACGCTTATTTGTATTTTCCGTGTGTGTGTGTGTGTGTGTGTGTGTGTGTGTGTGTGTGATATTTTCCAAATTTTTTTATTATTGCAAGGTAGTGTTATAATACTTGTATAAAATTACTTTAAAAAGTAACAGAATCAACTTCTTGAGGCCAGGAATTTTAACAAACTGCGAGTTTTCTTTTTTGGGGGGGGTCTTGTTTTCTCTTACTTTCAATACTATTAACTATCATGTCTGTCAAAAACCAAACAAACAAACAAAAACAAACCAAAACTTAATTAATACTTCCTGAAGTTAAATCACATTACTTCGAAAGCTAGAGGGCAGCTCGGCATGGTGGTACCCGCCTGCATTCCCAGTACTTGGGAGGCAGGAAGATCACATTTGAAGTCAGCCTCAGCAACTTAGCAAGGCCTTTAGCAACTTTGTGAGACCCTGTTTCAAACTAAAAAATAAAATTAGGGTGGGGGTATATGTTAGAGATAGGACCCTTGGGTTCAACCCCCAGTGACCTCCCACAATACACACAAAGCTATAGGGCTAGCTGCAATGGCCTGTGAATGTGATCTCATCTACTCCAGAAGCCAAGGCAGGAGGATCTCAAGTTGGAGTTCAGTCTGGGCAGCTTAGTGAGACCCTGTCTCAAAATAAAATGGGCTGGGAATGTAGCTCAGTGATGTAGTGCTTGCCTAGTTATTTGCAAAGTCCATAGGTTCAATCTCCAGTAATGCAAAATAAATAAAGAAATACAATTTTAAGAGTTATAGCATGCCATAATTACTCAATGTAAACAACTATATGGCAAAGTACAAAAATATTAGATATTCAAAATTGTCTTTTCCTTCAGATTAAGAGATAAATTATTTAGACCGCTCAAACAGAGCCCTAGACAAGATATTTAATCTCTTCGACTATTCCCCAAAGATTATCGGAAAGGAATAACCTAAATGAATATTTTGACAGGCCTTACTTTATGAGAGGGATTTTTGTCCATGATACTATTGAATTATAACCTTACTGATCTACATGACTACAAACAATGTTATTTTACTTTACAGTTATCCAGAAAACTGTCCCACAATATAAGAATTTAGAGTCTAATGGTTGACATAGAAGTACTTAAAATTTCTCTCCTATCATCTAAACATTTTATATCCAAACAGGTTTGGTTATACAAACTAGTGAGTTGAAGGATACCTATGATAATAAAAGATACTAACAGCATATAACTTAAGTATCCTGTATAAAATACTTTACCACAATGTTTGTTTAAAATGTGTAACAAATATTTTTGAATAAGACACAAGTGGAAGAATTAAGGCGTAGGGTATACGAGACTAAATAGTGGTTTGACTTAAAATGCCCTCTACTTTGCTTTACTTCTCCGCTTTTTTCTTTGTTGCCCCAAACCCTGTCCTCATTTGAGTAATAAGAGGCTAGTTCTGTCTCTGGCTAAGACACATGATACAGAAAACTTTAATACCTCAGGTCCTGTGAGTCCTGCAAAAGTCCTAATCAACTATCACGGACTTCAGCCGGTCTGACCGCGCCCCTCCTTTCCATTTCTTTGTGGTTATTGGGGTTTCCTGTGTGCGGAGGTATCGCATAAGGCAACATCCAGATCTCAGTCTTACTTTAAGCCACTGATCTGTACCTGAAGCTTAACCAATTTTTTTTTTTTTTTTTTTGGTGGTACTGGGGGTGGAACCCAGAGGCTTTCTACTTCCGGGCTAAACTCCCAGACCCATTTTATATATTTTTGGAAACAGGGTCTCACCAAGTTGCTGAGAGCCTCACTAAGCAGCTGAGGCTGGCTTCGAACCTGCGCAATCCTCCTGTCTCAGCCTCCCAAGAGCGGGGATTACAAGCGTGCGCCACCACGCCCAGCTTACTCCCAGACCTATTTTATATTTTATTTGGAAACAGGGTCTAAGTTGCTGAGAGCCTCACTAAGTAGTTGAGGCTGGCTTCGAACCTGTGCAATCCTCCTGCCTCAGCCTCCCAAGTGTGAGGATTACAAGCGTGCACCTAACCTTTTTTATTTATTTATTTATTTATTTTTTTTTGCTATTTTCCCTTATCATTTATGTCCCAATGAAATTTTCTGAAATTATTTTCAACTCAACTTTTACCATCTGAGTTTAAATGATGATACCCTTGAACTATTAAGAAAGTCATTTTTGTTTTTTACTTCTACTATTTTTCTTCTTCTCCTCCTCCTCCTCTTCCTCCTCCTCCTCCTCCTCCTCCTCCTCCTCCTCCTCCTCCTCCTCCTCTTCCTCCTCCTTCTGTATTAAGGATTAAATCAAGGGCCTTTTACCTCTGAGCTCACCCCCAGACCATTCTATATTTAATTTGAAGTAGGGTCTTGCTGAGTTGCTGAGGCTGGCCTCAAACCTCTGATCCTCCTGTCTCAGCCTCCTGTGTGCACCATACCCAGTAACTATTTTTCTTTTTATTGAGGCAGGATCTTGTTATATTTAAGGACTCAACTGGTCTTAAACTTCTGGTATTAAGCCATTCTTACACCTCAGCCTCCTAAGTATCTGAGACTATAGGTACACGTTACCAAGCCCAGATAGTCCTGGTATTTCCTACTAAGGCTTATACATAAACTTAGGAAACTCAAATTCAAAATCTGTAGACATTTAAAGGAGAAAGAAGGGGTAAAGAGAAAGACCAGAGGAAAAGAGAATGATATATAATGTAAATATTATATATCATATATATTTTATGATATGTAATATATATTTATACATATTATGTATATTATATATCATGCATAATATAGGAGATATAACATATACATATATAATATACACACGTGTATATATTATATATGCATATATGTGTTTATGTGTGTGTATATATATATATATACACACATATATGTACATATATGGAGAGAGAGAACATATGTGCAGAAGCGTGAAGAGTGTGTGAGCGTGTACCAGTGAACTTCTGCTCCACTTGGGACCACAGTCCCCGCCAAATACCTAAAATAGCATCGGCCTTCACCCACATGGTCCTTGGATCTGCTCAGTGCGAGGAACCAGTCTTCCGCCACCCTCAGAAGAGGGAGCTGTGACCAGTGGGTGGGTCGGGACTTTGTTCCAGGGCTCAGAAGGGAGGAAGAGGGCAGAAAAAGAAGCCGCAGCTTCTTAGGAGAGTGCGAGGAAGGCGGCTCAGATGGCCCAGCAGGTTCTTGTCCTCGGTTTGCCTCCTGAGCTGGCTCACTGGAGATGTCCTCTGCCTCTGGAGAGCCTCCCTGGACCCCGCCAGTGACGAGGTGATGATGCCTTCCCAGGTCCTCTGCTTCAGGTCTCTCCTGTGGCTGCAACAGCGGGCTGCACTCATCCCAGGCTCCCCAGTGAGAAACTCCTTCCAAATTCAGCTTTGTGGCTGTCGGCAGCATCGGTGCCTGGGGCTCTTGGCTGGGGACCGCTCTCAACTCGTGCTAAGCGGCCAGTTGGCAGTTTCCGTCGTGGCTGCTGGACTTCATCGGAGGGCAGATCAAGAGAGCAGCACATTCTTTTCCAGCCTGATGTCTGAAGTGACGTCCCACTGAAATCGGATAGGAGGAATAAAGTAGAAAGGGGGTGGAAGGGAAAAGGGAGACTCGAACATTCATCTGGAAACCTGGAGCTAAGGCTCCTCCTCTTTTCTCTTCAGGGCAGTGTTTCCCCCAGGTCACTCCCCCAGTTCTTGAGAAATGTGTGTATCTTTTTTTTTTTTTTTTTTGCGGGTCTGGGGATGGAACCCAGGGGCATTTGACCTCCGAGCTACACCCCCTGCCCTATTTTTTATTCTTTATTTTGAAACCGGGTCTCACTGAGTTGCAGAGGGCCTCACTAAGCAGCTGAGGCTGTCCGCGAACCGCGATCCTCCGGTCTCAGCCTCCCGAAGGCTGGGATGACAAGCGTGCGCCACCGCGCCTGCTTCTCACCTTTGAGGTAGCCTGCATTCTGCTCTGAGAATGTGTATCGTCAGTTCTCACTTTGTCATACCTCTGAAAACACCCTCTTGAGCCTTATGATGATACCATCACTAGGCCCAAACTGTACCCAAAGGTTGGGTCACCTGGATGTGAGATCACTGGGAGCCATCTTGGAGACTGTCTACCATATACACCCTCCCTTCCCGGTGCCCAAAGTCTCAATTTATTACAACATTATCTCAAACTCCAGAATGTCATTACTGAAATCAGGGTGGGGCGGCTGAGGCTCTGCAGATATATTTCTTTAAATTCACCTCCAGGAGCCTAGTTCCTTTTCAACCTCAGACCCATCAAGCTAAAGAGGGAAGTTGCTGGGCTGGTGTACACGCTTCTAATCCCAGTACTTGGGAGGCTGAGACAGGAGGATCACAGGTTCAAGGCTAGCCTCAGCTACTTAGTGAGGATGTTTCAAGATAGAGAATTAAAAATAGGGCTGGAGGTGTAGCTCAGAGGTAGAATGCCTCTGGATTCAATCCCTGGTATTGAAAAAATAAAAATTAAAAAAATAAAGACGGAAGTTATTTGCACATGCCCTCCTTCCCCACCGCCAAACATTTCTGTTAACAGAAGAGAAAAATAGGAGACAAAGAAGTGTCTAAGTCCAGTCTACATTCAAGTCCTAAAACCAGGAGGCGGGAGTCCTTAGGCCATCTTAAAGGCTGCCTGCATACTGCCCTTCTATTTGGTTCTAAAAATAAAAGGAGTAAAACTATAGAGAACTGCTTGAGGAAGAGCTAATTTTTCAATGTCTTCAGCATTGCTGTGAATTTGCATATTGCAATTTTTCCTACTAGAGGAAATTGGTTAAAAACTCCACTTTCCTTTATCATGGCATAGAAGTGATCACTGATTTTCTTTTTTTTTTTTTTCAGTACTGGGGATGGAACCCAGGGGCATTCTACCTCTGAGCTACACCCTCTGCCTATTTTGTATTCTTTGTTTTTAAACAGGGTCTCACTAAGTCGCAGATGCCTCACTAAGTAGCTGAGGCTGTCCATGAACTGTGATCCTCTTTCTCAGCCTCCGAATGCTGGGATGAAAAGCCTGCGCCACCACGCCCAGCTGATCACTGACTTTTTAATTCCTTAATTTCCCAAGACTTTCAAAATGTTTTCCTAGAGTTTAATGTGACACCTATTAGAGGGTCATATTTATTCCAGTAGCTGTTTTTATTTCATCTTCAACTATCAATACACATTGCTGTTTTGTGAAATTTGGATAGAATATTCTTTATTTTCCTCCTTTTTCTATCAGTCCAGACCAGTGGTTTTCAAACAAAGATGGTTTTGCTCCCTAAGGGAAAGTAGACAATATCTGAAGACAATTTTAGGTTTTCAACTTGGGTGTGCTATTGACGTATTAGGTAGAGGCTGGGCCCTGCTAACCTCCTACAATACACAGAACAACTCCTGCCCATAAAGAATCACCTAGTTTTGAAGTTAACAGTATAAAGGCTGAGAAAGTCTGGTCTAAAAACAAGTAAGTCCTTCCCACTTTACATATGAAGATATTACAAGGTCGTTCCAGCCTTAGCTATTATATAAAATGATTTTTTTACACAAACATTGCGTTTGTGTAAAATTCAAACTATATTCCTGGGTGAAATTTCTACTTTGAATATGTGAGCTGGTCTAGCTTCTTTTATTTACTATTGACTGAAGTAGAGAAATAACTTCTACTTCCTTTTTCTATGCTGTTTTGTGAAATTTGGATAGAATATTCTTTATTTTCCTCCTTTTTCTATCAGTCCAGACCAGTGGTTTTCAAACAAAGATGGTTTTGCTCCCTAAGGGAAAGTAGACAATATCTGAAGACAATTTTAGGTTTTCAACTTGGGTGTGCTATTGACGTATTAGGTAGAGGCTGGGCCCTGCTAACCTCCTACAATACACAGAACAACTCCTGCCCATAAAGAATCACCTAGTTTTGAAGTTAACAGTATAAAGGCTGAGAAAGTCTGGTCTAAAAACAAGTAAGTCCTTCCCACTTTACATATGAAGATATTACAAGGTCGTTCCAGCCTTAGCTATTATATAAAATGATTTTTTTTCCAATTACACATTTCCTCAAAATAACAAAAATATGAAATTGTGATCCAGACTAGGGACTGTAGACAAACCAGTTTTACATAAAAACTCAACTACCAAGTAATACAGTCTGAGATAAAGGACACTGAGTACAGTGATATTTCACTAAATGTGCAGTTTTAGAATTTCTTTTATTAAGAAACATATTATGTGCTTTGTAATATTTTGGAACCCAATTTTATACTCTAAACATCTACAACTGCTGAAAATTAGAAAATATCTTTAAATACATCCAAACTAGAGCATGGGTTAGAAATTCTTAAATTTTTGTATGTTCTTAGAATGACATTAAACAATAAAAGATCACAATGTACAGCAGTTGCCATGGAATTACTAAGATAACTACATCTTTAATAACAATGCTTCAGATTTTTATTATCCTAAGAAATTTTTATTCAAGAATCAAACCTTTCCTTAAACAAGTGTGTTTATATTTTTATGAATCCTCTGTCTACATATGCACTAGAGGATTTTGAGAGAGAACAATACACTCAATATTTCTCTTCCCCGATACCTCAATAGTTTGTTTCACAATATAAACATGTTACTCCATTGTATTAATTTTTATCTTCAATGACACATGAAATATCTAAAATCAAATTGGCCGTCTCTACAGCTGCCTGCAGGCCACTAAGCTTTGCGGTCAAACAGTCCACAGTCAGATTGGCAGCTGAGCCCACGACTTCATGAGGAAGGCATGTATTGGGTGCAAAAGGATGATGCGTGCTTTTTAAGAAAGACCAGCTGAGTTCTTCCTGGCTCTTGTATAATCCACAGCCACATCGTGAAAGCGAATCTGGCCAGTTAAAAACAGAAGGAGTATCTGCCTGAACTGACCAGAAGTGTCCATACTTCATGTCGGTGAGAACGTCGCCTCCATCGTGTTCTAAGGAGCCAGCCACAGACGCTAGGGCACTGCAAAATGCTTCAACAACCAGATGGAGTTCCGCCCGGGTACATCCATTATCACTGAGAATGCCCTCCGGTTCCTTAAAAGCCTAAAGGTGATAAAACCATTCAAAACATATGCAGAGCGATTAATATAAAAATGTTGCAGAGAAGATACTTGGTTAAAACCTTATTCCTAAAGTTACTACTTCCCTTCATATATTGCAGAGTTTGGCAACGATGCTAATGGGCTTGTCTGGATCGGGCCTTAACCTGGTCATGGTCAAAATGTCCGCTCCCCATCATGTTGCCCGATGATTGGGTCAGAAGAACCCCACCACCAGCTTATTCTACATGACTGTCTTGCAATGCCTCCTTTCCTGTATGAAGGGTAAGGCACAATGCATATATTACAGGCTTTCGTGCACACAGGGGGAAGTTCCTGAATAACAATAATACCCCGAATGAAGTACTTATCACATCATCAAAATGTTTCGGATTTGTTTACAATGAGAATGCACATATTACAAAGATACCATTTTGGGATAGGTACAATTTTCACTTCATTATTTTTAAAATGAAGATTCTTCTTATTAAAAGAAATTAATTACAACATTATAAGACCTTAAACTGCTTTTTGGCTCTACTACCCTAAAATGCTCATTCTAGAAATTTCTTAAAAGAGAAAATTTAACGTATTACCAAACTATTAACTGGATGATGGTTAAAAAACACATATCCTAACTATTTAAAAACAGCCACCACTTCTTTTGGTAACAGGTGAGATCATCTGTATTGCACATTTCCCCCCATATCCTCAATGCTACACTGTTTCTTCAAAATCTACCAAAGATATCTCCTTCAAGGCAGGCATGATGACACATGCCTATAATCCCAGTACTTGGGAGGCTAAGAAAGGAGGATCACAGGTTTGAGAGCAGCCTCAGTAATTAGTGAGACTATCAGTAATCTAGTGAGATCCTGTTTCAAAACAACAACAACAAAAATAAGGGCTCTGGATATAGCTTAGAAGTAGAATGTCTCTAGGTTCAGTCCCCAGTACCACACCTGAAAAAAAGATACTTTCTCCACAATACTTTCTCTAGTTTATTCAATTTAATTTGCAGATTTTATTATTGCCACTCAGTATTAGTAGATTGGCATGGACTTTTTCTCATAATGTGTATTTTGATAACTTTTCATGAATGAGCTTTATTTCCAATAGATTTTATTTGGGAAAGCAGAAAGGGCATGTTGATAGAAAAGTCTGCTCTGTCTCCTACCCCAACCATCCACCAGAAGCTCTGTGGAGCCTCTCAGAAGCTCTGGTCTAAGAAGTGAAATTGACTGTAAACATTTGGAAAACACATACGCCTTTCTGTATCTGTTTTGCAATGAAGTAGTCTAGGACTTATGAAATAATTATTCAGAACTACAATATACTAAAGTAATCTGACAACAGTCAGGAAATGGAATTTTTTTAGATTAATATGAATTTCTGTTCAATGGAACTAATATACCATACATGGATACAAATTAAAAATGATAATAAATCTGACATTTGAAATGCTTTAATACATTAACTTTTCCTGATGTTCTAGAAGGTACAGACATTTTGTAAGACCCTCAATTCTTTCATTGTGAACATCAATTATTGTTGAATTTCAGTAGTTCCTCTCTCTAAGATGAGAAGTCCCAATTCAAATTGCTAGCTTCTGTAGACAATGAAGAAGGGGATCATTTGCTAAAAGATCTGCAATAAAGAGCTTACCTTATATTTATAAGCATTGTCAAATATAACATCTGTGGTGGACTACTGAATAATTAGGCGTTAAAAGTTCTAGGGTATTACAACTGACTTATGATCTCTTAGAACACAAGCTGCTGAGGACTCAGGTAAGTGGAAGAGGCCAATCTAACTTACCTTGTGTCTGATATATGCCGCCAGATGGGTTTCAGTGCAGCCACCTCCCAACAAAACCCATGGTTCCCTGAGCGTTAACTGCAAGACGTGCAGTGCCGCTTGACATGTGAGCTAAAAAAGAAACTTGAATCAGGCACTGGATCAGATACAGGAAGAAGTACAAACGTGTTCTCAAAGCAACGCAGATGGTAGACTCAAAGAGCCCAATTTTAATTGAGAAGGAACAAAATCTGTTTTGTCAGGGTTGTAATGAGGTTAATACATTTTAGAAAAATAAAGATTAGGGGTAAGCCAGGTATAGTGGCACATACTCATAATCTTAGTACTTGGGAAGCTGAGACAAGAAGATTCCAGGTTTCAGACTAGCTTCAGCAACTGAGGGAGGATCTCAGCAACTTAGCAAGACCCTGTTTCTAAATAAAAAACAGAACAAAGCTGAGGTTGCCTCCAAGTACAACAAAATAAAATAGACAAATAAAATTAGGTATTAAAGAAAAACACTTTAGCCAGAAGCCTATTTTCCTAAAGCTAGATCAAAATTTTCTTACATATGCCTTTAGCTTTTCAAATTATGATTTTCAAATGGCCTCAAAATATCTGGGTCAGCAAGGTTTGCTTGTACTAACAAAAAAATTTAGTCTAAATAAATCAGTTGTATGAATGCTATAGTATTTATTTAAAACTGTTTTGAAATAGGCTGGCTTTAAACCCATGATTCACCTATCTCAGTCTCCCAAGTACTGGGATTACAGGCACGCACCACAGTATCTAGTTTATTATTTTCCTGTGTTACTATTATCAGAGAAAAATAAACTACTAAGATGGATGATTGGTACTGACTGGAACCAATGTTCTAAGTGACCTATTCATACACATTAACATTAAAGAATATACAATTACAATTATTATTTTTGTGTATGGTATTAGGGATTGAACCTAGGGGCATTCTCCCTTTGAACTACATTCCCAGCCCTTTTTAGTTTTAGTTTTGTTTTGTTTTGAAATAGGCTCTCCTAAGTTGCTGAGGCTAGCCTCAAACCTTCAATTCTTGAGTGTCAGCCTCCCAAGAACTGGGATTATAGTCATGTGCCATCATGTCCAGCTTAAATTAATTTCTTAAGAAAAAATCAGGGTTGGGGATGTAGCTCCACCATTGGGTAAAGTACTTGCTCAGCAAGTTCAGGGACTTGGGTTCAATTCCCTAGTATCACATTCGGGAAAAAAAAAAAAAAAAGCCATAACAAGGATCTTTTAGGTTTCTTGTAAATAAAATAATAAATAATAGAATGCCGGGCATGGTGGCGCACTCTTGTAATCCCAGTACTTGGGAGGCTGAGACAGGAGGATGGAGGTTCACGGACAGCCTCAGCTACTTAAGCAAGCCCTTTGAAACTTAGTGAGACCCTGTTTCAAAATAAAGAATAAAAAATAGAGCTTGGAGTGCAGCTTGGAGGTAGAATGCCCCTGGGTTCCATCCCCAGTACTCCAAAACAAACAAACAAACAAACAAACAAAAATTATAAATGCAAAACATCAAATTTACGATGTCACAATTAAATTAGCTTACTAAAAATAATTAATTAACTTACTTGTGACTTCTCTTTTTTTGGAGTTGGAAATGAATCCAGGACCTCAGCACCACCCCCACTTCTTTCATTTTTATACCACTACTGAAGTTATGGAGAAAAAGTCATGGCTCCCTAAAGTGAAAAGACAATTATGGTACCTGCTGAGTGACTACTTTATCCCTGCATCAGCCCCTGGCAATGGAGCTCAGAGTTTACTCCCTACCTTCAGCTCATCCCAGGCAGTGTCATTTCTGTTGCAGAGAAGCAAGCTGCAGATAGTCGCTTCATTAGGGATAAGATGAAAAAATTGTTTGGAGCCAAATTTTGCAGAGCACAATTCTTTCACGGTTCCATAACTACTAGGCGATATCAAGTCCAGGGAACCAATAGGCTGTGTTCCTATTTTTTTTTTTTTAAGTACAGAAAGCACAAGATGTATAAGTACAGATAGAGCAAACCACCATTTAAAATGAACAAATATCAATAAGTTAATATTTATTTCTAGCTAATATAAATGCCCCCCAAAAGCTTGTCACTTAAACATGAAATGTGAATAAAGAAATAAAAAGCATCTTCCTAAACCTGAAATTAGTATTCTGCTATTAAAATGATATGCAAATAAAGCCAAGACTCTTTTGGTTTACACACCTCTCTCTGAACATCTGTTAGAATCTATTTTGACTTTCTTCACAGAAAAAGGCACAGCGAATGTTGCACACATTCTTAGGAAACCTATTCAGAGATCAGAACCTCACTCACACAGAATGAAGGCGACAGGAGGGAAAAGGCTATTTTTTTTAAAAGGCATTACTATTTTAATTTAAAACAAATAAAACTATCCAAATATTTTAGTTAAATTTTTGGGGGGCTCTATTTAGGGAATGTTGAGAGCTTTTTTGGGGGGGTATAGTGACTGTTCTTATTTAAATAGCTACTTAAATTATGTTAAAATGACATATTTCATTTTTCTATTCTTTGATCTATTAAGTATTTTCCCTCCACCTGTAGAGATAAAATAGTAAGCCATAATCACAATCAAAACTATGGACAAAGGAGAAGCTATGATGGCGTGGATGTTTGCAGAGTCTCTAAGTGGAGTGACTACACCAAGCTTCTACAAGAAATAACAAAGTTAGTTTAAGTCTAAATTCTAAAACTGCAACAGTAGTCACTCTTTTGAACCAGTTTCCTTTTCTTTTAAATTAATGGAGTTCAAATGTTTAATGCTATTTTCTTGCGACATATGAGTTAAATAATAATTATCAACTAGTATGGTAACACACCCTCCATTCGAAATGTTCCATACTTTGATAACTGACTAAATAAGCTGGGCATGGTGGTGAACATCTGTAATCCCAGTACTCGAGAGGTTGAAACAAGGGATAACAGGTTCAAGACCAGCCTCAGCAATTTAGCAAGGCTCAGAGGTAGAACACCCCTGGGTTTAATCCCCAGCACCACAAAACAAAACAAAGCAAAACAAAACATAAACAACAAAAACCCTTAGTAATCTAGAATACTCAATATTCCTAAACTGGAAACTACCAGATTGATGAAAAGATAATAGATATTAAAAATGAGTCTGACCTACAGTATCAATCAAGAGTTCCAAAATATTATTTCGATTATTTCTTAATCATTTTTCACTTTGATGGTGATTCGAAAGTTACAAAGGTAAGGCAAACAGATAGAATATCTGACATGCATACTAAGTTTAATCACTTATAATAAGCCTATAGTGAACATAAAATCATTAAATAACTTAAAAATTACAGGCTGGCTGGGCAGTCTAGTGCACACTTGTAATCCCAGAATGCGGGAGGCTGAAAGAGGAGAAGCACAGGTTCAAGGCCAGCCTCAGCTACTTAGGCTCTCCAACTTGGTGAGACCCTGTTTCAAAATAAGAGTACTGGGGAAAAAAATTTACAGGCTGGGCATGGTGGCACATACCTGTAATCCTAGTTCCACAAGAGGCAAAGGAGGAATCATGTCAGCTCGAAGTTTGAGACGAGTCTGGGCAACACAGTGACACCCAGTGTCAAAACCAAAACAAATCAAGCTGGGCATAGTGGTGCTTGCCTATAATTTCAGTACTTCGGAGGCTGAGACAGGAAGATTGCAGGTTCAAGGACAGTCTCAGCAAATTGTGAAACTCTGATCAACATAGTGAGATCCTGTTTCAAAAAGAAAAAAAGGGGGGCCTGGGGGTGAAGCTCAGAGGTAGAATGCCCCTGGGTTCAATCCTAACTACCACTAACAAAACAAAACTATAATCAGCGCAGAACTAAATGATCATCTGACAGGTTGTCATGCAGTTAAAGAGATACTGAAAAGTGGTTTGAGTCAGGAGCTCTTTATTTATTTTGGCTCCAACAGGTGAATATAAACCTTATGTACACGTGACTTTATTTGGTGGAGATTTTGAAATATAATGAATCTCTTGCCTACTATAATTCATGTTACTAAATGTATACTATCATCAGTTTGACAAGAATTTTATTTACTATATATATATATATATATATATATATATATATATATATATATTGATGGTACTGGGGTTCCTGGAAACCCTTCTACCTCCGGGCTACACTCCCAGACCTATTTTTTATATTTTTATTTGGAAACAGGGTCTCTTAAGCCAGCGCGGGTGGCTTCAAACCTGAGTGATCTTCCTGTCTCCGCCTCCCAAGCGCGGGAATTACAAGCGTGCGCCACCACGCCCGGCATTGACAAGCATTTTAAAACACATATTGGGTAGCCCAGGTTTGTTATAGGTGCTGAAAGTAAAAAATGTCCTTGTTTCTCAAAGTGCTCAGCTGAAAATATTTTTTTATATTTAAAGACAAAACATATATGGACATGGGCCCCTCCACCCCTAATTAGGCACAACTATTTGGGCAGAAGCACTGAAGTTAGTTGGCATTACGATAAAAGTGAAGAAGGAGGCTATTCCAGCTATAAAATTACCAACTGAATTTTTTTCGGGGGGTACTGGGGATGGAACCCAGGGCCATTCTACCTCCAAGCTACACCCCCATCCTATTTTTTAGTCTCTATATATTTTGAAACAGAGTCTCACTGAGTTGCGCAGGGCCTCGCTAAGTAGCCGAGCTGTCTACGAACCGCGATCCTCTGGTCTCATCTCCCAAATACTAGGATTACAAGCTTGTGCCATCACGCCCGGCTACCATCTGAATTTAACATGGTTTAAAAGCTTTGGAAATTTGAGTAGTAGAATAATTTGGGGGTAAAGTATAAAAGACTATGGTTATGAGAATGACGTCTCAATTACTTGTAAAATATTTGGGGGTTAGATTATAATAAACTAGTACATTTTAAGGCTGGAAAGTATCCAGAAAAATGACCATAATCACTCCATTTTTAATAAGTGAACAATAGAGGTTCTTTTTTAGGAACAACCGTGTTGCCAGAAATGCTACACATGCTGTGAGGTTGGCGGCTTCTAAAATTTTTCAAGATCTTAACAGTGACACAAACCAAGAATATCTCTACTCAAAATATAGTGTGACTTATTAACTGTAAGGGGCAGAAGCTGAGCGTGTATTTTACCTGTCACCTTGCTCAGGGGCTCCATCAGAGCCGCTCCAACTCTGTCTATGGCAATAATGTTATGCGTGCTGAAGAACTGTTTCAAAGACGGGTGGATAACTTTCTGGCACAGGACGAGACCTACATGGTCACTAACTAGCTGCCTTCCTAGGTTAAGCAACTGTTCCAGCACTGCATTTTCAAGAGACATCCCGTAACTGACCACCAAAGTTCCTTCTCCGGGATCGGCAAAGTCTCCAGATAAAGATATACAAAAGAGAGCCACTTTGAGGGCGGCTGACTTTTGGATAGGTAATATTAGCTGATCTTCGGACATCTCAATGAGTACCCCAGGTAACACTGCAGAATCGCTAACTCTTTGACCTTTTAAAGGTACAATTAGACTCTTTCCTAAAATGATGTGATCTTCTGCATTTTCTGGAATTGTAAGCAAAAAGGCTCTCAGGACCAAAGTACTGATATGATCTATTTCCTTTTTGGTGAGCATACAGGCAGGTTTACTTGTTAATATACTGCGCACCAAACAGAGGAGGAGCTGGGCACTACCAAAGTCAACGGGGATTCGGCAACCACAGGCCTTGGACTTGAGATAATCGGTGCAAAGACTCAAAAGATGCTTATTTAACTTAATGACAGTGGTGGGTGTCAATTCTATTCTCTGAGCATTTTCAATCAGGTTGCAGCAGAGAATGGCTGTGAATAAGCCACAGTCACTGAAACACGACACGTGGTTCTGTATGGAAGTCGTCAGGATCTTTACTATGGGGTGGGTGACTGGCAGGTTACGAAGCAGGGCTGAGCACTGGGAGGTTGTGCACACAGACCCTCCCCGGCCGTTGTGCAGCTGCTTCAGCCTACCCTCTGGGCCGTAGCACGACGACACAAGTCCCCTGAAGACAGACAGTTTGGCCCTGACTTTCTCACTTGTCAGTGGTTCACTTTGACATAGTGATGGTTTCTTAGCTTCGAAACGAGACATTTTACTTCAGGTGTAGCTTTTATTGTGTTAACCATGTTTTTCCACTTATTGCATTGTCATGTGCTCTAACATTAACAATATATTCTTCAGGAATCAAAGTCTGAACGCACAGCATTGTGGTGATAGAAGAGCTCTACGCTTCTGAAGGTAGTCAGTATATAATGATGTGTTAATCAGATTATTCACTTTGCTTCATTCTTCAATACTCTTCTGTTTGCTTCCAGACTGAGATTTTACGGACTGTTTTGCAGCCCTCTGTATAAAGTATGTTCCAAGATGGACGCCTATGAAAGACAGCCCAGCAACAAGGAGCCAGTTCTTTCTAATCCAACTGGTGTTTTTCATTTCTTCTTTTAATATCAAGCTCAGATTCGAAGCTGCTTCTTTCTACAGGAAATAAAAATAAAAATATTTTATTTATTTATTTATTTATTTATTTATTTATTTATTTATTTGCAGGTCTGGAGATGGAACCCAGGGGCATTTGACCTCCGAGCTACACCCCCTGCCCAATTTTTTTATTCTTTATTTTGAAACAGGGTCTCACTGAGTTGCAGAGGGCCTCACTAAGTAGCTGAGGCTGTCCGCGAACCGCGATCCTCCAGTCTCAGCCTCCCAAATGCTGGGATTACAAGTGTGCGCTACCACACCCGGCAAAATATAACATTTTAGAAAATTAATCCTAAAACATTTTAAAGGGTGCAATTAAAAATTTTAATGCTCTGCTCCATATTTTAAAAATAGAAATTCTGTCACAAGCCTCCAGAAAACAAGAAAGTAAACCAACTTGGAATTAATATTCCTATATTCTTTATTGAATGTCCTCTTTAAAAAAAAGTGTTTATGTTTCAATGATGTGGGATTACACAATAATGCAGTTAGAAAACTTTCAGTACAGTCATCTGAATATGACATACATCTAGAGAAATGTTATACTATAAAACCAAGAATTTGGTCTGTCTGAGTCTTAAAAAGTCTCAAATTTGTTTCTTTTACAGCAAGATTTAATATTACATTATGTTTTTATCTACAACTTTGCTATGCTTGAGGTTTGAACAGATGTGCATTTTCATCAAATCATACTTATAAATAATTATGAAAACAAGATAGTTACTGCACAAATGTCCAGGCTACATTTACCCAAATTAATCTGCACAAGACACAGTATCAAAGTACACACCATATCTCAAACACTTGGCTAAAGTCAGAGATAATTTCCTATCATTTTAGTCTACCAACCAAGGATTTTCTGTTTTTCACGTACTGCCCAACTAACTCTAATTGGTTAATAACAATTAATAAAAAAAATCAGGGATTAGGTTGAACATAGAGAAACGATCTGATGTGCAGTTTGATTTTGACTAGTGTAAATGCTTAGAATGTCATCACATACCAAGTGGATAAGCAGAAATACAGTAATAGTTTCCTCAAGAAGGTAGTAAAAAGCAGGCCCCGAGACACAAACGCCTTCCACTTTAATAATAATGTGTGTAAAGAGTAAAGGTATCAGGTCACGGGCTTATACCTTGAGGGTTGGTGTTTTGCAGGTGAAGGTTTAGCCAGTTTAATTAGTTATTTTGGGGAATATGCTAACCGTGTAGCTATTTGGAGAATCGTAGGCATTAGTAACGCTAATCTACCTACTCGGCCTGAAGTACTTTAAGAAGCGCTTCAAGTACTTTAAAGATTATGGCATGAGCGTGGTGGTACAGACCAAAATGGTGATTTGAAGATGTGCAACGAGGAGGTGAGGAGAAGAGGAAATGTTGTACTAAGTGTTATCTTCGTCACTGCTCTCAATTTAGTTAAAAGGCTGAAACCATGGTAACCAGTCTCAAGTAAAGTGAAGGCAAATGATGGCCAGCTTGCTTACTTCAAAGAAAAAGCTATAGTGACATTCCCCCGAATAAAATGAGGAGGGGAAAAACAAACAAGCAAGCAAAGCCTTTTGATTTTATGCCGGAAACAGCCAAGATATTGAAGTCTAATTTCCATGATTAATTCAGATTCAGCAAAATCTGAGAAACTTTTTTTTTTTTTTGCAGGTTTGGGGATGGAACCCTGGGGCATTTGACCTCCGAGATATACCCCCAGCCCTATTTTTTATTCTTTATTTTGAAACAGGGTCTCGCTGAGTTGCAGAGGGCCTCACTAAGTAGCTGAGGCTGTCCGCGAACTGTGATCCTCTCGTCTCAGCCTCCCAAATGCTGGGATTACAAGCGTGCACCACCACGCCCGGCTCTGAGAAACACATTTACTTGAAACTTAGTGAAGTAACTTTTATATGGTAATCTGCACATGTTCAAACTTGCACACATACAAACAACAAACGAAACTATGACACCGAGCTATATACACAGCCCCTTTTATTTTGAGACAAGGTCTCACGAAGTTGCCTGGACTGACCTCCAACTTGAGATCCTCCTGCCTCAGTTTCTGGAGTAGATGATTGCATTCACAGGTCACTATTTTTCCTCTAAGAATATCATAGTTAATATTCCTTGTATTTGTTTTTGCAGAAGAAAATTACTTTTCCACAAAAGTTGGACTATACCTGGATCCTCAGCTTTTATGACAAAGAGGTCCAATATATACATACACTCTACTGGTCTCAGGAGCGTCTGGAAGACGGGATATATACAAATACGCATTTAATCCATTCTCTAACTTTCTGCTCTTCTAATATTAAGTGGAATAACTACTGCAAACTGCCTCAAGTCAGTTAAGATCAAATTTTGTCGCCAAAGAAGTTATGACAAACATTTTGGTTTTTAGAACCTTTTGGATTCTGAACCAGGGACTATAGCCTTGAATCAATTAGCTATGACCTCTTTATTTCAGTGAGTCTCCAAAGTAAAAAATTATTTTGAAGTTAAAATATTAGATGCTAAAGAATGAATATAACTAGTTTTATCTGTTTGGGGAAAAACAAAGAAGAATATGGGCCATAATACATATATCAGGTGACTTGTCAATTTAGCATTTTTTTCTGGCCATAACTCTATAAAATCATAATTTCCCATTACTGGAACATAAAGTGTGGTTGACCAAATTCAATGAAACTGACCTCAAAACTGCAAGCGTACTATTTCCCTTGCAGTTGGCTCTTTGGTGGACTTGCAAGCCCCAGACTGTCCGGCTCAGCAATGTTGTCCTTAGCAGGTACGTGGAAGACAGGGCTGCTTTTGAGTCTGTACCACCCCAAGTGTATCAGCCCAACCAAAGGTACCATAACCACCAGGACTTTGTAGTCTCTCAAGAAGTTCTGAAAGCTCATAGTCTCCTGGCAACAGTGCACCTGAGATTACAGTTAAAGGAGAAAAAAAAAATCATAAACAAATCATGTCCATAAATCACAACAAGTAGTACATGGCACTTCAGTAAAGGTTTACCATTTTTAATTATAATAGAGTGCAATGTTAATGAACAAAGAGAGGTACTGTAGACACAAAGGGATAGCAGGAACTCAGGCTGGGGAACCTAACAAACACAATACTTTATCTTTTTATTTTATTTTGCGGTACTGGGAATAGAACCCAGGGGCATTCTACCCCTGAGCTACACCCCCTGCGCTATTTTTTATTCTTTATCTTGAAACAGGGTCTCACTAAGTTGCAAAGAGCCTCGCTAAGTAGCTGAGGCTGGCCTCAAACCGCGATCCTCCTGTCTCAAACTCCCAAATGCGGGGATTACAAGGGTGCACCACCATGCTGGGCTCCAGAATACCTCTGTTTCCTTCCTTCCTTCCTTCCTTCCTTCCTTCCTTCCTTCCTTCCTTCCTTCCTTCTTTCGCGGGTCTGGGGATGGAACCCAGGGGGCATTTGACCTCCGAGCTATACCCCCTGCCCAATTTTTTATTCTTTATTTTTAAACAGGGTCTCACTGAGTTGCAGAGGGCCTCTCTAAGTAGCTGAGGCTATCTGCGAACTGCGATCCTCCGGTCTCAGCCTCCCAAATGCTGGGATTACAAGCGTGTGCCACCACGCCCGGCTCCACAATACTTATTAATCAACTATTGTTAAGGAACATTATCTGCTGGCAAAGCCATACAAACCTGTGAAAGCACTCATGCACAGAGCGGTCTTTATATTATTAAATGTTCTCTGAGTCACAATTAAGGCAGCGCTGTTTAACTTTTTTTTTTCCCCCCTCACTGGGGATTAAACTCAGGGCCTACACGTGCTAGATATTGGTCTACCACTGAGCTGTGCCCCCAACCCTTATTTTTATCTTTCATAATTACATTCAGTCACACTCTTAGAGAATAATCAGTGGTAATCCTTAAATATGCAGTAAGGATTTAGGTTCCCGGGTTGTGATGGGATCCAAGTGGCTTCAAGTGAGATAAGAATAATTAAGCACGGATTCCAAAAAAGTTGCAAAAGGCTTTGGGTTGCAAGTTATGAATTAGAATGAATTAACGCTATTTCCACATTTATGTGTTAAACCACTGTGTTCTAAAATGCCGGCCCCGAGTCACTAGTTATTATCAGTGCAGTTTACATTAAAACATTGGGGCTAGAAAACTGCCTGTTACAAAGCTAGTTGGTGCTGAAAATAGACTTTTTTCCCTGCCTTTGATTTGGAAAGCATGGCAGGGAGCCCAGGGAGCCTGAGTCCTGTTGACCTGCTGGTTTCTAACACCCTTTAGAGCCTCTGTCCACTCTTAGTTACGGCACACTCTGCCAGAGGTTAGTTTACAGACTGTGATGACAAGGATGGCCCCGTTCTGCAAGCTCCCTTCTGAGAGAGAATAAGGACTGTGAGTCATAAGATTTGCTTCAATTGTACCTATGAGATTTTAGTACCACAAATTTGACTAAATTCCGTACATTCTGGGTAAATACCATTAATAAAATGTGTAACCAGAATTTCTACTTATTTGCTAACATCTATTTATTTATTTGTGGTACTGGGAATTGAACCCAGGCACATTCTACCTGAGCCACATTCCCAGCCCTATTAAAAAATATATATTGTTTTTTGAAACAATGTCTCATTAGGTTGATGAGTCTTAATACTTGCTGAAGCTGTCCTCTAACTTGTGATCTTCCTATCTCAGCCTCCCAAATACTGAGATTACAGGTGTGTGCCACCACACCTGGCTATTTACTAAAACATTTATTTTTATTCATTTATTTTGTGTGTGTGGTACTGGAGTTCCTGGAAACCCTTCTACCTCGGTGCTACACTCCCAGACCTATTTTATATTTTATTTGGAAACAGGGTATCTTAAGCCAGCGTGGCTGGCTTCGAACCTGTGCGATCCTCCTGTCTCCACCTCCCAAGCGCGGGGATTACAAGCGTGCGCCACCACGCCCAGCTTACTAAACATTTAAATCAGTATTAAAACACACTAGTAAGCTGGGCATGGTGGCAGACATGTGTAATAGCAGTATTTGAGAGACTGACACA
This sequence comes from Muscardinus avellanarius, assembly GCF_963383645.1. NCBI lineage: Eukaryota > Metazoa > Chordata > Mammalia > Rodentia > Gliridae > Muscardinus > Muscardinus avellanarius. The sequence goes on along the minus strand of NC_137805.1, from coordinate 7,829,825 downwards.
GGAGGATTGCAGGTTTGCAGCCAGCCTCAGCTACTTAGAGAGGCCCTCAGCAACTTAGTGAGACCCTGTGTCAAAATAAAGAATAAGAAGTAGGGCTGGGGTGTAGCTTGGAGGTACTGGCTCAATCCCCAGGACCATAAAAATAAAGTAAATAAATAAAACACAATAGTAATGGATAAAATAGCCTGAATGTCTGTTTTTGATGTGTATATATTAAAAGTGAACAGAAGGCTGCAAGTGTTATGCTTACATACATATATACCTAGCATTAGAAACCGTTTCTCCCCAATGTCTAAATGCAAGTTCTAAGGACTTTATTGTTAAACCACTAGATGAACTGAACTTCTGAGTTACATCCCTGGTGCTGTGTACATTTTCCCTCTTCTGTTCCCCCTCTCTCTATATATAATTTTTAAAATTTTGAGACAGGGTCTTCCTGAGATTGTCCTCAAACTTGTGATCTTGCCTCAGCCTCCCAAGTAGCTGGTATCACAGGCATGTGCTGCTATGCCTGCACTGAGACATCTTTTCTTGGTATGTGTATGTTCTATTTTTGGAGGAAATAAAAATTATAAATAACTGTATCATGACTAAATTTCATTGCGAAGCTCACTGCACTAGTTTTTAGAGCATTTGAGATTTGTGGGCTCAATAAAATAACTGGGAGAGAAATGAGGTGATTTGAAGCAATGAGGGAAGGATTCTAGTGTAAGGCTTACTGCCTCAGGAAAGGCTGCACCAGCCACCTGGCTTGTGGGACTGACATGTGGCGTTCCTGCCACAAAACCTCTTGAACAGAAGGTCTAAATGATACTGCTGTGGTTTGGATAACTGTCCCCCAGGGCCCATATGCTAAAGGCTTGGACACCAGCCCATGGTACTACCTGGGCTGTGGTGAAAGGAAATCAGCTTATGGCCGTCATGACTCTGAGGGGATAATGGAACCCTGGCCCTTCTCTCACTCTGCTTCCTGACCACTGAGAAGCTCCCTCCACCAGCACTCCCACTGTGATGTACTACTCCACTGCCAGTCCAAAGCTGAAATCTCCAACACTGGGTTAAAGTAATCCTTTCTTCCCTGTAATCTGATTTGTCTCAGGTATTTTATCTCAGTGATGGAAAGCTAACACAGATATCATCATTCATATCCAGTCTCCTTGACATTTAAGATTACTTTAGCACCTCTCATTCTCAAGTTGAGGTTATAAAAGCCATATCATTTTTTTTGGTATGTGTGTGGTTACTGGAGATTGAACACCTTCGACATAATTTTCTTTTTTTTTTTCCTTTTGCAGTACTGGGAATGAAATCCAGGGGCATTCTACCTCTGAGCTATACCCCCAGCACTATTTTTTATCCTTTATTTTGAAACCAGGTCTCACTGAGTTGCAAAGGGCCTCACTAAGTAGCTGAGGTTGTCCGTGAACTGCGATCCCCCTGTCTCAGCCTCCCGAATGCTGGGATTACAAGTGTGCGCCACCATGCCTGGCTCTAATTTTATTTTTTATTTTCAAACAGAATCTCACCAAGTTGTTGAGGACCTTGCTAAATTGCTGAGGCTGGCCTTGAACCTGTGATCTTGTCTCAGCCTCCCAAGTACTGAGATTATGGGTGTGTGGCACCACACCCCGCTTCCAGTACTTTTTTCAGAGGACATCTCTCTAATTCACCGTTTACTTCTCCAAGATAACTATTATAATTTCAATATTACTTAGTTTGTCTCTGAATCATGAACTTTCAGAAAAGTAGCTGATTGAAAAGAGACTAGTTGGAAAGGATATACTAGTAAGATTGGGACTAATAATATCTAAAATTCAGAACAAATTAACCTATACTTTCTAATGGCAATATTTGGGAAAGCTGTCTGATCTCCGTATGTAGATCACAGTATATAACACAAGATTCTGTGAGCCTTCCTGGAGAAGACAGGAGCGGATCTCAGACTAGGATCAAGTTAGCCCCTTACACATCATCTTGTGGATCATCTGTGAGCTAAAGACAAAGAGGCACTCTATATTCCATGCACACTGTGTTTAACAGGCTTTTATTACTTTTATCAGGATAATTTAGGGAGTTATGTATCCTTTCAAGATTTATGTTTAGCTAAATCTGGGAGTTAGTATCTATTTGGCTGAAAATTCGTTATTTGTCACACATCATGGAGCTCCATTACAGCACTTCTTGATTAGCAAAAGCTGCTGGCCAATTTAAGATTAATTGCTTTAATGTTTACTCAACACTTACATGTTCTCGGTTCCTTTAATCTTCTATATCATTTGTTGATTTGGCTAATGGAAGCAAGAGGTAACTATTTTCTGACAGCTCATTCTATTGTCTTTTGAGAGGGTTGGAAAATGTACAGGATAATATGGTTTTTACTTTCATAAAATAATTTTAGAGTCCTCACATTCAATCCACATAAAAGCACCGAGTCTCGCACTGTACTTAAAACAGCCCCTTTCTACTCTAGAAGATGAAATCTGCACTCTTAAAATGACACTGGCAGGGACTTTAACCTACTTTGTTACTTCTGCTTAACAGCTTTCTAGAACATTACATATGTTCTGTTATCCATATAACCATCTTCCCGGGGATGGACACACAAGACTTCACTAAAGAAGGTTTATCACTCATTTTTCAGAAAAATACAAAATAGCTTTAAAATTTCATTATTTGATATGGTAACTAGTGAGGGGAGCGTGTTAATCTTTTTGTTTATATCCTCTTATGGAGCTTTTTCAAACATATACAACCAATTATACCTGTTTGGGGGATCTAATTTTAATACTCAATTTTTCTGTGGGATTTTTTTTTTGTGTGTGTGTGGTACTGAGGATGGAACCCAGAGGCATTCTACCACTGAGCTACCCACCCCCAGTCCTATTTTTTATTCTTTATTTTGAATCAGGGTCTCAATAAGTTGCAGAGAGCTTCACTAAGTAGCTGAGGCTGTCTGCAAACCGCGATCCTCCTGTCTCGGCCTCCCGAATGCTGGGATGACAGGAGTGCACCACCATGCCAGGTTTCTGTGGGATTCTTTTCAAAATGAAAATTAGCATTATTGCCCTTTTTTTAATATAGGCATACTTTTTAAAGTTATAAAGAAAAGGAATAAAGAAATACAGAATCTAAAATCTTTGGGGTTTTAAAAAAAGTGATCATAAACTGGGCATGATGGCATATGCGTATAATCCTACCTAGTACTTAGGAGGCTGAGACAGAAGGATGACAAGTTCATGGCCAGCCTCAGCTACTTAGTGAGCTCCTGTTTCAAAATAAAGGGCTGGGGTATAGCGCAGAGGTAGAATGCCTCTGGGTTCAATCCCCAGTACAACAACAACAACAAAGTGATCATAAGATAAACACTGTTTTGCAATCTTCTCTCATGATTTATTGCTATCTAGCATTTGATTGTATGGAGATATCCTAATTTGACCAATTCACTGATTAGAAATTTGACATTTTCCAGTGCTTTATTATTAAATTCTTATATTCTTAGCTTATACGTGTTGCTTTTGAGGATAATTTTAAAATTTAACAGATTTCTTAACACAACTCATTTTTCATGAACTTGGCAGAAAGGCTTCAAAAACTTTGACTTTTATAAAGGTTCACAGGGCTTGGAAGGGAGACAAGGAGATCCAATTTGAGAAACAGACTTAACCAAATATAATTTACCTAGAGACGGTCCCACTCTCCACCCTCAAAACGCTTGGAAGAGCAAGTCATTCCAAGTAGTATGAAATGATCGTACGGCCACCAGAGAGTTCTCAATTTAAAACAAAAAATTCTTAAGAATGTATTTGCGATGATCAGGTTTCATAAGCAATCACAGGCCAGTCCCTAAAATAAGTTAGCGCCTGTTTTGCATTCACTGAACGTTTCAAGTTTGAAGGAAAGCAGCAACAAAAATGACACATGTCCCCCTTTCACTATTTCACTGCATCTACGATGGCCCAGTTCTTATTTCTGTCTTTGTGTTATTAGGTGTTGAACCCAGCAGCATCCTATGTCTGAGCTATTTTATGGTCTTGCCAAGTTGCTGAGGCTGGCCTCAAACTTGCAAACCTCCTAATTCAGCCTCCTAAGTACTGGGATTATAAGTATGCACCACCACGTCTGGCTTTCTTCACTCTTCTTTAAATACACTCCTAAAAGAAAAATACACTCTTTCAGAGATGGAAGAAATCAAGGGAATTAAAATAAGATTGGTAAATCTTAGGCCAAGTAAAATACAGAGTAGATATTTATTTTATTCACTGAAATACCTTTTGTTCTGTCTAGAAAAGCTTAACATTGGTTATGCTTTTTATATTTCCCCCAAAATATTACGTATTATTGAAAACGCTTCATACTTTAAATTTCATTTTGTTTTCATGGCGATTTTATGACGCCACTTTAAGTAAGGAATCATTAAACTGACCCTAGGATTATTGCCAGTTAATTGGAGTACTCAATTTAGATTTTAGTCTTAAAAATCTCAGCTGGTATCCTACGAAACAGCCTAGGCAGTGTCATCTCAGAATTTGCAGCGCTACGAGGACAAGGAGAACATTCGGAGGAGGCGGTGGTCGGAGGTCCACTAGTCCACGCGTGAAAACTGCCTGGCGTATTCTTCTCATTCTCCTGTCCAGCACAGCATAGGTTAACAGTGGTCTCATGAGCCTTGTCCAAAACTTGAGGGCAAAGTGTCTACATCCTCCAGGGAGGTGAGATTAGCGGGGCTAAGTTTAGCTCAGTTTTCTTTGGCTTTGTTCTCTCCACAGAATGCACAGCAAGGCATTAATGAAGGAGAGAAGCCTGCTCTACCTCTACCCGGATATAAATGTTGCAGTCTTTTTGAGTAGGTACAAACATAAAAGCCAAGAAAGGAAAACACTAAGACTTCAGACCACAGACATTCTTTACACTTAACTCATTTTTAGGACAGACACTTGCCCTCTTAGTTTGCATTAGAGATCGCTCTCTTCAGTTTCTACCTTTAGAGCCTGATGGGTTTTCTAGGATCTGTTACATTCCAAGCTAAATTGGTGTTTTTCTGTGACAGAAAAGGTAAGTTTAGGTAAAGGGCAGAAAAGAAAAGTCCAAACAAAAATTCCAAACAAAAAACAAAACAACAACAACAAAAATTCCAAACAGATAGACTCTATATATTAGACCACGCCTTCTATATCCACAGAGTCAATTAAAACCATCAAGTTTTACTACTGCTCACTACAAAATGAGGCCTAAGCAACCTGGATGCAGGGACTATTTTATAAGATTCTCATTTTGCCTACTGGGCTTACTGGGCGCCATCTGCTGGCTTTTTGGATACAGTGTAAGGTACATCCTTTTTTCCTAAGTCTTCATTGCTGCTCTGCTTAAAGTATGTAAAAGCAGTAATATTTAAACTTTCCATTAAATGTAATTTCATCATAAAGACAATTTTTCATAGGAAGACAATCAGTTAACTCAGTTCTTATGATTATGATATTTGATGAAGTTTACTGGAATTGTATAATGCTTTTTCTTTCACAGTGACAGTGTTGGCTTAAGGTATTCGGGAATGCCCCATTCCTGAATTCTAATCATCAATGTTAAAAATAGTTTGTTTTCGCCGGGCGTGGTGGCGCACGCTTGTAATCCCCGCACTTGGGAGGCAGAGACAGGAGGATCGCGCAGGTTCGAAGCCAGCCGCGCGCGCTGGCTTAGGAGACCCTGTTTCCAAATAAAAAATGTAAAAATAGGTCTGGGAGTGTAGCCCGGAGGTAGAAGGGCTTCCAGGAACCCCAGTAACACCAAAAAAAAAAAAAAGTTTGTTTTCTTTTTAAATTCCCAATTTTCAACGAGGCAGTTCATGTTTTGGCATTTATTTTGTGTGTATACACATTGTAAAGAACTGCAAGCAAACTAGAAGAGATTTTGAAAGTTCTCTCCATAAAGAAATGATTAACATTTAAGGAGACAGGTGTTTAATCTGATTTAAATGCTATATAATATAAATATTACATGGTTTCTCAGTATTATGCATAATTTTTATGTATCAGTTTAAAATTTTTTTTAAAAAAGGAACACATGCGGTCTTCCTGCCTATTCAACTGATCAGCATGGCAAAGGCATAGTTTTCTATATATATGGGGTAAAAATAACCTGTTTTCCTAGAATTTACCAGTTTTGTTAAAAAAAAAAAGTTAAAACTATACATCAACTCTTGATGAACCAATGGGTCACACTTGAGTCCTATAATTTCCATTCTGCAAAATCTGTTTCTACCCCACCCTTCCAGGTCCATTTGACTTTCACCCAGGCCTCTGACAGCACAGTGACTTCAGGAATAGATCTGTAGCCACAGAACATTTTGAAGGTAGAAACAGACGCATGTAAGTTTAGGGTTTTTGCTACACCCTTGCTCTTATTGGAAAATCAATATATTTATAACTTAAAATAATAAGTACCACGAATCTTAGATGGGAGCTTCATTAACAATAGGCAGTCCACAATCTGGAGTGACTGATTAGTGACTAATGAGAAGTGACAGTCGGCCTAGTGGCAGGCCGTGTCACTTATCAGAAAGGCTGTAGTGTTTACAGAGCTGTCTCAGAATCCTTCCATCCCCTTTCACTGATTTTACATCCTGGTTACTTGATGTTGGGGTGGTAGGGGAGGAGATGGTATCATGCCAACAACCGAACTGTTCCAGATTCAATGTCCAGTTGATTGTCCAGTTGAATGTTCAGTTGATTGGACATTGGTTCAATGTCCAGTTGATTGGACAATGTCCAGTTGATTGGACAACAGCCAAACTGTTCCAGATTCAATGTCCAGTTGACTGGGGTCTATAGTGGGTTTACAGTGGTGTTTTCATGCTACCCTCGTCTTCTAAGGAGATCCATTTCTATCTCTCAACATTTGGGGGATTTTAATTTTACTTTCCACATTTGTTTCTGCAGACGCTCTCTTGGCCAGAGGCCACTGTGACTATGGCACATCGACACGCTAAACTTCTGTCCTCACCTGTCTACCTAGGCTTCATCTTTACCCCTTTCCTCATAGTCCCAAACAAGGCACTGGTCCTCCCGTTACCCATGCTCCAGCTCTACTCTGTACTGTGTCTTCACCGTTCCATCCCCACAATCTCCCTCTGGAAAGCTTCTCCTCTGCATAAGCATGGCCGCTTCTTTCCAACTGAAAAGCACCAAACACTTGCCTTTCGGGTCTCTTTCCAGGTACCACATGATCTTATTCCTTTCAGAGAATGTCTTCCATGAGTCACCTTTCATTCTATCTTTAAAGCCAAGTAATCACTTTCATTCTATTTTCCACAAAACCGGCTCTGACTATAAAGATCACTGTTTGGGTCAGCTTTCCATCACTATGACAAAATATCTGAGTATCCAACTGCTACCGTTCACCTTTAACCTAACTAGTCCCACAAGTCTAAAACCATCTCAGAGAAGAATGAACCCTCTTTCCTTCCCAAACTGCTCTTCCACCTGGATTTCCTGTTTTGGGGGCGGGGAGAGAGAGAGAGAGAGAGAGAGAGACAGACAGACAGACAGACAGACAGACAGAGAGGCAGACACACAGACAGGAAGAGGGAGTGGAGAGTGTGCACAAGCATTAATATACTAAGCCATTTAATTAAAAACTAAGATCTAGTGGATTCAGCTCTTCTCCTCCCACTCAACAGTCACCTCATTCTGCGATATGACATGACATTTCCCTGTGCCACAGTCCAGACCCTTTCTGACCTCTCAGAAGACCTTCTGGTTTAGCCCAGTGGTTCTCAAAGCGTGGTCTCATTACCATCATTAGCCAATACCTGGGGACTTAATAGAAATGAGAATTCCCAGGCTGCCCCTGACCTACTGAGTCAGAAACTCTAGAATGGCACACAGTAGTCTATTTCAGTACATTTTCTACATAATTCTGAAGCTAAAGTTTGAGAACCATCACTCCAGTCCACTCCTAATTCATTCTCTACACTCTAACACAGCCATCTTAGGGGGGGAAAAAAAAGGTCATGGTTCTACATGCCTTTCTTCTTTTTTTACTGGGGTGTTGAACCCTGGGGAATTCTACCTCTAAGATACACTTCCAGCCCTTTTTAGTTTGGAACAAGAGTGTTTCTAAGTTGCTGAGGCTGGCTTTAAACCTGCGATCCTGGCCATGCCTCTGTTTTTCTTTGTGATGTTTCTGATGAGAGGGTGAGATCTAAATTTCTTCGTACAGCATAAAGAGCCCATCAAGATCTGTTTTCTGTCAGTTTTCAGAAAGCACATTAAATCAACTTATTAAGAATGTATGGTCATGTCGTGATTAAAGAATGAGCCACGGAATCATACTATCAGGTCTCTGAATCTCTACTTGTCCACTTTACAGCTGGCTTGTGGTATTGGATGTCTTCTTTAATCTCACTAAGTCTCAGCTCCATCGTTCAGAAAGATGAGTAACAGGGACTTCCGTATCACAAGGCTTCTGTGTACTTAGCCTGGGCTCAGTGATTATTAGCTATTATTATTATTATTTTGATTATCAAGAGTTTCCCTGGGGCTGATGGTGGCTTTTCTTAAGACAGCCCTGCAGCTCAACTTCTTTCATCTGTCCAACTTCATCATTAGTTACAACAGAGGATCAATCAACCACCACCCACTATAACAGAAGGCAGCAGCCTCTTGTTTTGCTTCTCTGCTGTGCTTTCAGCATAGAGCAGGAAATATAGAACCTCACTCTCTTGGTTCCAGGTCAGGTGCCTCCTTCTATGCTTCGGCTCCAAGTTCTGGTGTTCCCGACTCAGAGCCTTTTCCTGAGCCCCTCCTTTCTTTCTCTCTAGCACCTCTCTCCATTTCCTTCAAGGTTCCACCTTTGTGGTGGATGCTGTGTTGGGCCACCCGGATTCCCCTTTAGGAGTGAAAGACACACTTCCCCACGGTACCCTGGGAGCACTGAGACAGGACACAGACATCAGCTCACTCTCAGGATTGACCAGAGAGCTAAGTTGTGCCCTTCTAGGGTGGCAGGCACCATATTACTGGCCAAAGCCAGTAGGGATATTAAGTCCTGGCCTTTCTTTCCAAACTGGACAACTCTGAAAGGCCTATGGAGCACTAGAGTTTCCCTGGGGCCGATGGTGGCTTTTAAGATGGCTCTGCAGCTCAACTTCTTTATTTTTGTTTTTGTGGTACTGGAGGTGGAACCCAGAGGCTTTCTACCTCCGGACTATACTCCCAGACCTATTTTATATTTTATTTGGAAACAGGGTCTCACTATGTTGCTGAGAGCCTCACTAAGTAGCTGAGGCTGGCTTCGACCCTGTGCGATCCTCCTGTCTCCGCCTCCCAAGAGTGGGGATTACAAGTGTGCGCCACCACGCCCACCTCAACTTCTTTTATCTGTCCAATCTTGCTTCCTTTCTTCCTTGGTAATGATCCAAAAGTTCTTCTCTAGTAAATATCCTACCCACAAACCTCAGAGTCTGCTTTCCAGGAAAAACAACCCAGAACAATCTAAAAACATCTTGCTCCTTTATGGATATACTTGTTTGCTGTGTCCCCCTCCATCACTAGAATATAAGCTATACAGGGGCCAGGCCTGTATAACAGCTCAGTGTTGCAAACACACACATGTATTCAGGTAAAGGAAAATGGACGATGTTAACGAGTACAACGAAGTCTCTGAACTTGCAACAGGGTTTGGGTCACTGACCATCTGGGAGGAAAACGGGCATGACCTGAGGAGGTGGGCCCCGCTGAATCCTGTCCCTGCCTTCCTACAGCTGGGATCACCACGAAGTCCAAGAGTTCTGCCATCCAGTTCCAGGTCGGGGGTGGGCCCACCTCCCATCAGCCTCGGGGATGCTCTGTACCCTTCAGATACAGGCGCACACTTGCCCTTCCCAGAGGGAAGGATACAGGGTTACAGGCGTGGCCGAGGGGTCTCCACTACGACGTGGGGCGCAGGGGACCCCTTTTCCCATCTATCTCACTGTGCAGGGGAGTGCGAGGAAGCTCTATTCCACGTCTACCTACGACACTGGAGCATCTCCTCGCCACTCACATTGCAAGGATTTACACCTACAGCTATTTTAAGGGGAGGCCTTTGGCCTTTGGGAGCCGGCCTCCTCCGTGTCCCGCCTCCCAAGTATCCTTCAGTGAGGACACCGACGACCTGTCGGGGGAGGCCCCTACAAACAAACCTCTCTGAGGACGGAGAGAAAGCTAGTTTTCCACGTGAGGTCCAGCGATCTCACCTGCCCACCAGACGCTGGGCCTACCTAGGCCGCCGCCGCCAGCGGACACCGGAGGCAGAGCTTCGCCCTGGCGGAGGAGGGCAACCTTCGCCCCGCGCGGCCGCACGGCGCATGCGCAGCCCCGACCGCTCCGATCCGCTTCTCCGGGTTTTGGTGAAGTTCTAGCCCTGGAAAGCGGAGGAACGGAGGCGGAGTACGTTCCGAGTCAGTCTCGGCAAATCACTGAAACTTGAAAACTTAATACATAGAATTGAAGTAATACATGGTAAGTAGGAAACTGCCTTTCAGTTCGCACTTATATTTCTTGACTGGAGAGTCAATCAGACGCTGGCGCGGTGTGCTGCCCCAATCGACCAATCAGAAAGCGCCCGGTGCTGTCGCTTAGCAACAAATCCCGCCTCTCCACAGGGCTATCCTGAAATCGAGGATAATACGAGAATCCCGGGTCGGGTTGGGGAGCGCGCATGCGCAGTGAGCCCTGGGCGCCCTCTAGGACGCCTTCGCCCTCCGTGGCGGGGTTACAGGGAGGCCGGAAGTTCTCCAGTTTGGTGCCTTTCACTTGTTTCCGCGTTCTCTCCGCTTTTTCTTTTAAGGGCAAAACTTTTACTTTTCCGATCCTTTTAAAATAATTATGTCGAGAGTTATGTCTAAGCGTAGCGATTAAAGTTTCTCCGGCATTATGAAAGCCACCTTTTTTACTCTCCGTATCGAAAAGCATTTTCCACCGTTGTGCGAGCAACTTTTCGGTATTCATAAAACATACCGTCGAAATACTGCCGTTTACTTTTTTATCTCCGCAACACGCCGTGCGTGTCACCTGCTGATCACGTCATAGCCCTTCCAGCCTCCATCGGTCTACCTCTGCCGCCATTTTTGTTTAGGGCTTTCCGGGGACGACGAGGGAGCCTGGGCGAAGGCCATTTTTCTTTTGGGCAGATTCCCAGCGCCCTTCAGGCACTTTACCTGAGGTTTTGCCGCCATCTTAAAGCCGGGCTCTGGCTTCAGGTGACCGCGAAGCTGCCGGGGTCATGATGCGTTCGGGCGGTGGCTGCGTTCCCAGCGGCGCGGGGAGGCATGGGTAGGGCAGGCGGCTGGAAACCCGAATCCTCAAGCTTCAGAAGGCGGGCCTGGCAGTCTCACCTTCTTAGTTCCCACAGCCAGGTATTACTCCTCCAGTGACCCTGGACAGTAGCAAAGCATACAAATCCCGAGCCCAAACCCTGCCACGATCGTAGGTAAGAACACGGAGATTCTGGGACCTAAAGTATTCCTTCCCTTGCATTAAACTGTTTGCCCATCTCCTCTACCCGTTTTTTTCTTTTTCTTTTTCTTTTTTTTCTTTGAGTTTTGAAACTTTTCTGAATCCTTCTCCCTGTGCCTCAACCTCTTTTGATTGTTTTCAAAGAGCTGAAGAGTTTCTCAACTTGATGGTGAGGGAAGCTTGGACTTTTAAACGAAAATATTTAGGAAAGCTCTTTTAGGACAAAACCAGAGCCCAGACCATGAGCCAGATATTTGTATCCAGTTATGGCTTCCTGCATCCCTATATACAGATAGTCCTCTTCCTAGATGATTTTGGGATTTGTCGAAAACAGAGTACCATTCATTCATTCATTCATTCAGTGTATTTATTACAGAAGGCCATAAAGAGTCCGCAGGAAAAAACAAAATAATAAAGCATAATCACCACTCTTTGAGACCTCAGTCGCCCCGATGTTTACTAGGTTGGGACGAGGAACGCAATATTCTGTGGTTCTTAGCACTGATTGGCCATAAGAACCAGTATTTGCTGGCATACTTAGCCATATATAAGCTTGAACTAATAAAGCATTTAATACTTGTTTTTGAATTCTAGATACAACCACATTGGTAAGCCAGTTGGCTAATGTTAAAATCAATATTCCAGTTACTCGGCCTTGTTCCTTTAAAGTATGGTCCCTCAGCAAACTCGGCATCACGTGGGAGCTTGTTAGAGCTAGGCCTCACCTCAGATCTGCTGAATCAGGATTTTCCAGAGGAAGGAGTGTACCTTAAAGTTCAAAGAGTGTTTATTCAGGGCTTGGGCCATAGGTATAGCCTGACTTTTTTCAACTTGTGCTGCTCAGCCAGATTCACAGCATATTACCAACCCATTATTTGTTTTAAATGCAGTGATATTGCAGATGTGTTTCTGTGATTTTTTTTTTTTTTTTTTTTGTGTGTGTGTGTGTCCACTGACTTGGTGTTGTAATTCCAATTTACCATTCCAAAAAGTTGGGAAGAGATTGTGTTAGTGCAGTATGCATTCATGTAACCTCTTATGACAACATCCAACGTGTAGTTTTTTTCCCTGCAAGTTTTTTTTGAAGGTTTAAATAAATTTATTAAAAAGATAGAAATACAGAAATAGAAATACAGCCCCATGCCAGAGTGGCATGGAGGGGTGACTCGAAATGAATACACCCTTCCTGCAAGTTTTAACTTCCAAATTACTACTAGTTTGCATTGTGTAAGAAACGTCTTTACTCTGTTTCCTGCGTTCTCAAACCATGAACATTTAAGTTTTTTTTCTTATTTTTTAAAAGTATGACCCCAAAGTTTGCACATGAGCAACAGCTCAATATTGACTTGTAAAACCTTGGGCCAAGCTTTTGGTGGCACCTTGCTTTCTTCTGTGGCTTCCTTTCATGAGAAATTGAAATCAGGAGTTTTCAGTCTTGACTGCACGTGGCAGTCACCTGAGGGGCTTTTAAACCAGACTCCAGACCAGTTATCAGCAGAGGGGAGACTGGATGGAATTAAGGAGCCAGGAAGATATTGGAGAGAACAGCAAGTGACTTTTCTGGTTTTCAGCCTGTGTATACTTTAGGTTTTTGGGTATATGTTAGATTTCATTTTTCTCCGTCGTCGTCTTATTTAGGGTTTTGAAGGCAGCTTGGAGAATTGGGTTGAGAATGTGGTGAGTCTCCTTCCCAGTAAATTCATCAACCTGCCATTTATTTCTTCTGTGTCCTAAGCAAGTTTTCCAGCCTATTTTTCCTTCATTAATTGGGAAAAGAGGAATGAAGGGCACTGTTGTTTAATTTTGTCTTGTGTGACTATTCTATGAATGTGAGAAAGAAAAGGACTGCAGTGCAACTCAGTGCTTGGGATTTCCTCCTACTTCACTGTGTATTGTGGGTGGCCGTGGAGCATGGTGGGTAAGGAAATGAACCCTGGAGCTGGGTTTCCTGGGTCCAGATCCTACCTCCTCCACCTGCCAGCTTTGTGAATGACTGTGTGTAGATGATCTAAGCTCCTCATTTGCAAACCACGGTCCTCCAGTTTCAGCCTCCCAAATGCTAGGATTACAGGTCTGTGCCACCACGCCTGGCAGAAATACTAGATTTTAAGATAGTTGCACTAATAATTATTAGATTTTCTTTCTGTGGCGAAGGTTGTACCAGTATTGGGAATGGCTTAGGAAGATTTGAGAAAGCTCCGATTATTAATAGATATATTTCAGAAATAATTGTGTCAAAATGGCAGACCTGGAGAGAGAAAGGCTTGGCTTCGGTCAGGAAGCAAACAGCTATGGAAACTTAGATTGACTTAGCTAAAAGTAATTAGGAAGTCGATAGGAGAGGGGAGAACTAGGGCTTCCTCTGTCTAAAGACAGATCTACATGATTAGATAATGTAGCTAGGATAGGAAGAGGGGGTTGACCTGACCTTTGAAAAGAGATGTAGAGGGAAAGGACACCTGAGCTCCACCTTGGCAGTCAGAATTACGTAAACAAGATGGAGGTCATGGGTATAAGAATTTTGGCCCAGGTGTTGAATCTGGTGGGGCATTCAGTTGAACTCCCCCCCCCCCATGCCATTGGGGCTGTAACTATCTTCTGTATTTCTATCTTTTTAATAAACTTTAAATCTTCAGTAAGAGTCTGAGCTAATGTGTATTTACCCTTAGCTTAGGACAAGAACCGTTTTTCTGTGTTTTGGGGTTTTGTTGTGGTTTGAGGGGAATTGTGTCCAGGACCCTAACAGGGGTCCCTGGGGACAGTTTCCCCAAAACCATATCATCTCACACCCTTACAGGAAGGTGACTGGAAACAGTAATTGTTAGAGTAAGGCTTGGGTTGCAGAGTGGATTAGTTACGTGCGTTCTGCTAATGCTCTCTGTTCATTTTTCAGTTTAACAGGCAGCACATCTGCCCACTGTGTGTCAGGCGGTGGGCCAAATGATCACATATCTGATCTCGTGTGAGCCTCACAGGACCCATGAGGCAGAAATTATTACCTTGTTTTATAGATAAGAAAACCAGAGACTTGGAGGACTTGAATAATCTGCAGTCACGTGAAGAGGCAAAATTGGAAGGGACGTGTTTTGCTAGAACTCGGATGAGACAGTGCTAAGTGTGGGTGTCTGTGTTTGTTACTTTTAAAGTATTAAGTAATAATAGATATTGCCTGTCAGTGGAGAGCCCCAGGCAGGGCCTGCTGGGCTCTGGGCGCAGCAGAAGGGGAGACCCACATCCTGGGTCACTTGATGGGATAATACAGTGACTCAAAGGTAGGGCTTCCATGAAGTTTATCTCGGTAGAAGATTTCAGTATTTAGCCTGCCTTTAATAACAGAAGAAAGCATCATTCATTTGTTGCTTGTACTGTCCTCTCTCCATTGTTGGAGTTAGATTGGTTTAGCTTTTTTTACAGCTATAATTTGGCATTCAAAACTACTACACGAGTAATGGGAAAAGCCAATTTTGAAACTTTATCTAATTACCGCCAGTAAAACTTTTGTCTCTTTACAATTTTTTCTTATATTTTATTCTTTTGTTAAAGTTGGTGAGTCCCTCCTTGAATCTGATGATAAAAATTAGTATGAGTGTATATGCGGGGGGAGGGGAGGCAGCCATGAAATGATTTCTCATTTTTGAATTGTAATCGTAACTTCAGAAGTTTAGGGCCTTCGTTTTCTAGTTCTGCTTTTATAGCTAGTGATATGATAGAAACAATAATTTTTCTAGACAAAAATTGAAATCTAGGGATTAGAAGCCTCAAGTTAATTTCTGGTTTTCTAAGCTAAAATGGTTGCTTTCGCTGTGACACAGGCCAGCAGCACTAAAAGAAAGACGAATGTGGACTTCAGCACGCCTTAGCTTTTCCCACAGAGTAATCTAGAAGGTCACGGACTTTCTTTATTAGAGTTTATCTCTGCTCTGTATTTAAATGACAGGACAATCATGTGATATCATTTAATCTGTTTCCATTTTCTCCCCAAATTAATTTTCATGAGGCTCTTAGGACCTTTCCTGTCCTTCTCAAGACACGCGTGTACACATATTTTTGATGGGGTCACACTTTATCAGAGTGGCCTCTTTGTGAATGAATTCTTGCTTGCAGGCCAGAGCAAATAGTCTCAAGAGTTCAGAGCAGAGGATGAGCTTTTCTTCAAGTTGTATAATATACATTGCGATAGCTTCTTTATGTAAATGATGTGCTGTCCTGTCTTTGGAAAATGGATTTTTTTGGAGATTGTTGTGAGTTTTGTAAAAGTGGGCAACAAAACAAAAATGACCGTGAATAGTGACTGTAGCTGATAGCAAAAGCTTTAGAACATTTGTGGGTTTTTTATTTTTATTTTTTTGCAGTCCCGGGGATGGAACCCAGGGTCATTCTACCTCAGAGCTACACCCCCCAGCCGAATTTTTTAGTCTTTGTTTTGAAACAGGGTTTCACTGAGATGCAAAAGGCCCACTAAGTAGTAGCTGAGGCTGGCTGCAAACCAGGATCCTCCAGTCTCAGCCTCCAGAATGCTGGGATTACAAGCATGCACCACCACACCCAGTGGGCTTTTGCTTTTTAGTGATCAGTAAACAAAGTTTAGTAAAGCCTTGGGATGTTCCTAGATTTAAAGCTTAATACAGAGGCCAGTATTACTTTTGCCATTCAAATCAATGTTAGAGTGTCAGATTTTTTTAAATTTTTTTTTATTTTTTGGTACTGGGGTTGGAACCCAGGGGCTTTTCTACCTCCAGGCTATACTCCCAGACCTATTTTATACTTTATTTGGAAACATGGTCTCACTAAGTTCCTGAGAACCTCACTAAGTAGCTGAGGCTGGCTTCGAACCTTTGCGATCCTCCTGTCTCAGCCTCCCAAGCACTGGGATTACAAGCATGGACCACCATGCTATGCAGAGTGTCAGTATTTTAAGGACCAAAAAACGTTAATGCACTGAAAAACTCATTTTTATGGCCTAAATTTGAACCACATTTCTGATTTCTTTTCCATTATTTTTAGTAGGAAACACTAGGATCTTCTTTGTATGAATTTACATATGAATTACGACTTTTTCACCTTTGCCCATATGACACATAAATTCTGAGTGTTATTTACTAAACTGGGGTGTAGCTCAGTGGCAGAGTGCTTGCCTAGCATGTTTGAGGCCCTGGGTCAGATCCCCAGCACTGCAAAATAAGTGTTATTTATTTATTGAGTTGGTGCACAGTGCTTTGACTTGCTTTTAAGAATTCTTAATGTAGACTTTTGGATTTGGAGACAATAAAGATGCCTTAGATAAATGGGTATAAATCTAAAAAAATAAAGTGATAGTATAGCCACTAATTCAGTTCTATCAGTAGACTTGAGTCAGAAAACTTTTGCTGCACACCTGTGCCATACCCCAAGTATTAAAGAGGTGGGCATGGGCCCTGTCCCCAGGAAGCTTAAAGTCAAGCAGTGGGGAGAGACTGAGGACCTACCAGAGTTGTTTGAGACCCCGCGGTAAACGTGAGGGTGCAGGTGGTTCAGATGTGGCACGGAGGGGGTGATCCAGCCTGTAGCGAGGAATGGGGGCATCCGCGTTGGGATTTGGAGGGTAACTTTTCTTGGGAGAGAGAGGATATCCTGTAGCTCCGCACATGTGGGCGAAGGTAGATCCAGGCCCAGCCGAGAGCTGGCTGCTGTGGCCTTGCAGATGTGGCGTTTCCCGTGCCCTTGATGGAGGTGTGGCAGTGAGTCCCCACGCTGTAGATCCCGGTGAAGGGTTTTGAATAGCAGGCTCCTGCTCAGAGAGCTCTAGAGATAGTTTGGGAGATGGAGAGGAGCAAGGATGGAGACGATGTTTAGAGGCTGTGATTGGAGGGCAAGATAGGGTACCCCTCTGTGAGGTCTGGATCTCCTGGCTTCACCACGCCTCTCACTCCATTTGGGCTGGTATAGCAAGATACCTTAGACTGGGTAACTTACAAACATTAAAAATGTATTGTTTAAGCCGGCTTTTGGGAGGCTGTGACAGGAGGATCAAGGTTCAGGCCCCTACTTAGTGGGACCCTTTGCAACTCAGTGAGATCCTGTTTTAAAAAATAAAGAATAATAAGCCGGGCGTGGTGGTGCACGCTTATAGTCCCCACATTTGGGAGGCTGAGACAGGAGGATCGTGCAGGTTCGAAGCCAGGCTCAGCAACTTAGTGAGACCCTGTTTCCAAATAAAATATAAAATGGGTCTGGGAGTATAGCCCAGAAGTAGAAAGCCTCTGGGTTCCACCCCCACTACCACCAAAAAAAAAAAAAAAAAAAAAAAGAATTAAAAAAAATAGGGTTGGGGGTATAGAACGGAGGTAGAATGCCCCAGGGTTCCATCCCCAGTACCACAAACTAACTAAATAACTAAATAAATGTATTGTTTATAGTTCTAGAGCCTGAAGGCCCAAGAGCAAGGTGTGGGCAGATTCAGTGTCTGGCGAGGCCGGTCTCGGCTTCAGAGATTACACCTTAGTGGAGGGGCTCTAGAGCTGGCTTGAGCCTCTTTTCTGAGGTCCCTGGTCTTATAGTGAGGTTGCAGCCTTCATACCTTTCCACTTTCCAAAGCCTCCCCTCTTATACTGTCATGTGGGTTATGAGGTTCCTACAAACGAATCTGGGGAGATAACATGCAAATACCCACGTACTGACTTCTCCTTCTCACGGGAGGCAGAAAGACCCATCCGTGGCTGACGCCCGTCATGACCCAGACGACGGCTGTGTGCCTGGAGGAAGGGGAAGCGAGCGCCTGATGCCACAGATGCCCTGGCAAATGGCAAGTCTGTGCTGGGTGCTACACTTCTTAGATTTTACAAAAGAAGAGTTAGGAACACCCCCCCTCCCAATGGAGTGAGGAACTTGTGGTTGGATGGTGTACGGTGGTTGTCAAGGCATAAATAATAGGAGTCAGGACACTCTCCCTCTGCTGCGCGCCCTGCCAGACCTGCAGAGACTCGGCTGCGAGACAAGGACGATTACTCTGGTACTACCTTTGCCCGATTTTCTATTGAATTGTCTTCTCATCTTTTGCTGGACGTATGTCTTTGCCGATGCATCTCCCAGCAATGACTCTTCCTCATTTCTTTTTTTTTTTTTTTTTTTTTTTTGGTGGTACTGGGGTTCCTGGAAACCCTTCTATCTCCAGGCTACACTCCTAGACCTATTTTTTATACTTTTTTTACTTTGGAAACAGGGTCTCTTAAGCCAGCACTGCTGGCTTCGAACCTGCGCGATCCTCCTGTCTCTGCTTCCTAAGTGTGGGAATTACAAGCAAACGCCACCACGCCCAGCTTCCTCATTGCTTTATGGTGCATTTGATGAACAGAAGCTTTAATTTCTTAAAACATTGCATTTTGAAATAATTATAAGTTCACAGGAAATTACAAAAAAACGCACTGGGAGACCCCATAAACTCCCCCTAATGGCGACGTCTTGCATAACTATAATACAAATATAAAAAAGAAAATAAACATTGGTTTAATTCACAGAGTTGATTGGATGGAGTCAGTTGCACATCATTTAGTTTTGTGCAGCGTAATGTGTTTTATACATGTGTGCATTCATTTCCAATGTATAAAACCGTTCTTTTTGGTTCCATTCTGTAGCCGCACATTCCCTCTCCCATCCTTGAGCCCTGGCAACCACTAATCTGTTCTCATCTCCATAATCATGTTATTCCACAGATGCTGGGTAAAAAGAAATATGCGGTACTCATGCTTTTGACACTGCTTTCTCCATTTAGTCTAACTTCCTTGAGATCCGGCCAGGTTCTTGTGTGTATTGATACTTTATTCTTTTATTAATCAGTCTTATCACATGGGATACATATAGTGCAGTTTGTTACCCATTTACCCACTGAAGGACATTTAAGTTGTTTCCAGTGTGACGACGATGATGATGGTGATGACGACTTTTGGTACTGGGAATGGAACCCAGGGGCATTCTACCTCTGAGCGACACCCCCCACCCCCAAACTCTCTTTTTTATTCTTTATTTTGAAACAGGGTCACACTGAGTTGCAAAGGGACTCACTAAGTAGCTGAGGTTGTCCTCCAGTCACAGCCTCCCAAATGCTGGATTATAAGCTTGTGCCACCACACCTGGCTTTCTAGTGTGATAATTCTTCTTCTTCTTCTTCTTCTTCTTCTTCTTATTATTATTATTATTTATTTATTTATTTATTTATTTATTTTTTGGCGGTACTGGGGTTCCTGGAAGCCCTTCTACCTCCGGGCTACACTCCCAGACCTATTTTTACATTTTTATTTGGAAACAGGGTCTCCTAAGCCAGCGCGCGTGGCTGGCTTCGAACCTGCGCTATCCTCCTGTCTCTGCCTCCCAAGTGCGGGGATTACAAGCGTGCGCCACCACGCCCGGCCCAGTGTGATAATTATTAAGACTAGAGTTGCTATGGACATTTTCAAACAGGTTTTTACATGAGCCTGTTTTTGTATCTCTGGGATAAGTTTTCAGGAGGACAGTTTTGGGGTGGCATGGGAATTGCTTATTGGATTTCTAAGAAATGGCTAATCTCTTTTCCAGAGATTTTTCTCTCCACATTGTCTTCAACATTTGGTGTTATCACTGTTTTATATTTGCTGTTCTGCTAGGGGTATAGTGATACCCCATTTTGGTTTTATTTTAACATTGCTAT
Source organism: Muscardinus avellanarius (assembly GCF_963383645.1). Taxonomy (NCBI): domain Eukaryota; kingdom Metazoa; phylum Chordata; class Mammalia; order Rodentia; family Gliridae; genus Muscardinus; species Muscardinus avellanarius. The sequence continues at coordinate 7,809,674 of NC_137805.1, read as the reverse complement.
ATCTTTTGATATTGAATATCTTTTAAAATGTTTGTTTTCTCTATATTATCTTTGGTGAAATATCTTTGTGTGTGTGTGTGTGTGTTGTGTGTGTGTGTGTGTGTGCATGTGTGTGTGTGTATGTAGTCCTAGTGTGGTCCTAGGGTTTGAACCCAAGGGCATTCTACCTCTGAGTTAAGCCCCCAGCTCTTTAAAAAAAAAAGTTTTTTAAAACAGAATCTGTCCAGGTTACCGAGAGCCTTACCACATTGCTGAAGCTGTCCCTGAACCTGTGATCCTCCTCTCAAGTCCTGGGATTATAGGTATTTGTCACCACGCCAAGCTATTTCTGTCTTTTGACCATTTTCTGATCGGACAGTTTGTTTTTAACTAATCTGAAAATAGCAATCCTGTTTTTGAATATGTTGATTGCAAATACTTTCTCCCAATTTGCAGAGAAGTTTTAACTTTAATATGGCTAGATTTACCATTTTTTTCTTTGTTTCCATTTTTTGTGTCTATTTTAAAAACTCCTTTTTATAAAAAATTCTTAGTTCATAAGCATATTCTCGAAAAGGTTTTAATTTTCCACATTTGGGTTTTTAAGTCATCTGTTATTGACTTTTGTGTGCTGTGTGATAGTGGTGTAACCTTGTTTGTATTCCGAATGGGGACAAGCAGTTGTTCAGCCGCAGGTTTTTTTTTTTTTTTTTTTTTTTTTTGGTGGTACTGGGGTTCCTGGAAGCCCTTCTTTCTTTGGGCTACACTCCCAGACCTATTTTATATTTTTATTTGGAAACAGGGTCTCTTAAGCCAGCGTGGATGGCTTCAAACCTGCGTGATCCTCTTGTCTCCACCTCCCAAGTGCAGGGATTACAAGCGTGTGCCACCACGCCTGGCTATTAAACCAACCTTTAACTCCCAGATACCTAACCTGGCATTCAGACCACTTCTGTTTATTTAGGATTTTTGTGTCCATGTTCATGTGTAGAATTGACTAATTTTTTTTCCTATGCTGCCCTTGTTTGGGTTTGCTATTACAGCTCCATAAAAATGAGTTGTGGGTGGTTCCCTCCTGTTTTCTTCTCTGGAAGAAGTTGTATTCGGGCAGTATTTATTTCTTGAACTCCTGTTGAGTTTTGGATGATAGGGCTTTAAAAATAGAAGAGACCTTAGAGGTTATCCTGTCCAATTTCACTGTTTTGCTGAGCCTCAGGAAGAATTAAATTGGAAGCTCAAATCCAGAGGACACTTTCTCAGCAATCTCACCCTTATAGAAACTCTAGTTACTAAATAAAGGTAAGAGTCGTTTTATTACCTAAAACAGATGACTCAAAGGCTTCTCATTGAAGGCCAGGCAAACTCATGTAAGAGAGGTGTAGAAAACGTCGCATTAGCTGGGTCTCAGTTTTCTTGGCCCATCTGATTCAGGTTAAGCATGGAGAGGAGCGAGGAAGGTGCAGGAGACAGGCACTGGCAGCTCCTGGGAAGCCTGCAGGAGCTGGCCACAGGCCTGCTGCTCCGCGCTGTGTAGGAGCCTGACCCAAGAGGGCCACCGCCCGCTGTGATGATGGGTAGGAACTTTCATCTTGAATATCAAAGAAATATTCAATTGGTATTTTTATTAATGTTATTAAAGGTTAAGTAATTCTTGGGGGGGTCCCTAAAAAAAGCAAGAATTAAAAGGATGTGTACATAAGTGACTGAGTCCCAGTAATCTGGAACATCTTCAGCCAGCAGACATTTCTTTTTTTGGGGGGAGGTACTGGGGATGGAACCCAGGGACATTCTACCTCCAAGCTACACTCCCAGCCCTATTTTTATTCTTTATTTTGAAACTGGGTCACACTAAGTTGTGGAGGGCCTCACTAAGTAGCTGAGGTTGGCCACGAACCTGCGATCCTCCTGTCTCGTCCTCCCAAGTACTGGGATTACAAGCGTGCGCCACCGCGCCTGGCTCCAGCAGACATTTCTTGAGCACCCCCTAGTGTTAGGCACTGCAGAGGGCGGCTCACCCACGAGAATCTCCTTCCTCCAGGGACAACGGGGATTTCATGGTGGTTGGGTGGACTCATTTAGCAAATGGGTTCATTAGAAAATTCATTAGTAAATGGATTCATTTCATTTCAGACGTCAGTTCACCATTTAATTCATTCTTAGCATCTGTGCCTAGTGCTATAATGAATCAAAGGAACAGTGCTTCCCTTCTCTGAAGTGACTAACAAATATGCAAGCCCAAGGTCTGTGCAACTGCCCAGATGTGTTAGGGACCTTTTCTTGGTAGAATTCACACACACACACACACACACACACACACACACACACACACACACATATATTTCAGTATGAATTAGTGTGCCATGCTGTACTGCATAATGATAACTTAAACTTTACATTTTAACTAGAATTTCTTTGTATCTGTCCCTTGCTATTTGCTTTTTTGATTAGAAGAGAACTATTTATTACTTGAAGTTATGCTCTGCACTGGGACTCCTCTTCCTGGGGTGGGGGATGGGGCAGGGTCTTAGGGAGGAAGTTCACACCTACCTTGACAGTCCAGTTAGCCACTGACCTTGGCAAGTCTGCGTGGTGCTAGTTTATCCTCAGTGGGCTCAACAAGCCCCTAGCCCTTGGCTAGGCCATCAGCTATGGCCCTTGAGTTCTCATTAGGCCAGTAGATGACTGGAAGGTCTCCTGTAGCTCCTAACTTAAGACTGAGTCTCCAAACATTATGGAATAAGTGCCTAATGGTATTCAAAATGGATTAAAATATTTAAAATATGCTATACTCTTTCTTTTTCCATTTAGCCTATTTTACTTTATAAGACAGAATTATTTTATATAAAAATATTTGCTTATTACCTCTGGGTTCCTACAGATTGTATTTTTTAAGTTGGGCTTTCATGGTACATTTTGAAAAATCTTGACTTTAAAAAGAAAATGTATTCTTTATTTTGAAACAGGGTGGGTTCCATCCCTAGTACTGCCAAAAGAAATAAAGGAAGCAAGGAAGGAAGTAAAGAAAGGAAGGGGGAAGGAAGGAAGGAAAGAAAGAAAGAAAGGAAGAAAGGAAGGAAGAAAGGAAGGAAGAAAGAAAATGTAGCTTGGTGTGGTGCCTCATGCCTGTAATCCCAGCTACTCAAAGGCAGGAGGCGTGGAGGAGCAGCTCAGTGGGACACAGTCCCCTGTGTTCAATCCCCAGTACTGTAAGAGGAGAAAAAAAAGTAAATGTAGCTGCTCCTGGTTGGCTGACAGAGATGTGCAAGCTTGCGTGCACGCGCGCAAACACACGCACACATGCACCTTTATTGTAAGTTACAGAGTGTAACCCTCGCTGGAATGTGGTACATCATCTATCCAATGGCAGATATGATTTATTTATTTATTTATTTATTTATTTATTTATTTATTTATTATTATTATTTTTTGTGGTACTGGGGTTCCTGGAAGCCCTTCTACCTCTGAGCTACACGCCCAGACCTATTTTTACATTTTTTATTTGGAAACAGGGTCTCCTAAGCCAGTGCGCACGGCTGCCTTCAAACCTGCGCGATCCTCCTGTCTCTGCCTCCCAAGCACGGGGATTACAAGCGTGCGCCACCACGCCCGGCGGCAGATATGCTTTAAAAGTCTTGCCTTGGCCTTCTGTGTGGTCCTCCTGTCCTTTAGAAAAAAGGACATTTGGGAAGACCCATGTATAATTTTAAAACAAATTAGATCATGTGTGCTTCACCTTTGGCTGGGCACGTGCTGATAAAACCCTCAAAACTTTCCTTTTTCTCTCTGTCTAGCTGACCCATCTAACTCTGCTTAAGTTCATCCACTAAGGGACTCTCAGAATTTTTAGTAGTTATTCAAGCCTGCTTTAATATATTTAAAAGGACTGATTTTATGTTCACGAGGCTAAAATAATGTAATTTTAAAGATCTATCTAAGGCCAGGAATGGTGGCTCATACCTGTAATTATAGTGCTTGGGAGGCTGAGACTGTAGGCTTAAGACAGCCTCAGCCACATAGTGACACTCTCAGCAAAAAGATACTGTTTCAAAAGGAAGGAAAGAAAGAGACTAGGGGTGTAGCTCAGAAGTACAATGCTCCTGGGTTGAAACCCTAGTTCCATAGGGGGGAACTCTAAGGTTTTCAAACTAACGTTTATATCTTCAAAAATGTTCTTGAATTTCCAAGAACTTTTATTTTTGCCAGTTTACACTATGTCTAAATTGACTTTTTAAGATAAAGATGAATATAAAATTATTCTAAGTCATAGGTATTTTGTTATTCAAAAATGGAAATAAGTAATGAAAATGATTTAGGGTTCAGATAAGGATTTTTTTTCCCATTTAAAAAATAGCATCAAGCCAGGCGTGGTGGCCGACGCTTGTAATCCCCACGCTTGGGAGGTGGAGACAGGAGGATCACGCTGGTTCGAAGCCAGCCTCGCTGGCTTAAGAGACCCTGTTTCCAAATAAGAATATAAAATAGGTCTGGGAGTGTAGCCCCCAGTACCACCTGAAAAAATTAAATTAAAAGAAAATATAATCAAGCCAGTCACGGTGGCACAGTCCTATAGTTTCAGCTACTCTGCAGGCTGAGACAGGAGAATAAAATATTAGAGCTGGGAATTTAGTGAGACCCTGTCTCAAAATAAAAAATAAAAAGGCCTGAAAGAGGTAGCTCAGTGGTACAGTGTCCCAATATTCAATTCCCAAAACACACATCACACTTAGAACCAGTTTATCTGATTTTTTTTTTTTTTTTTTTTTTTGCGGTATTGGAACCCAGGGGCATTCTACCTCCGAGCTACACCCCCAGCCTTATTTTTAATTCTTTATTTTGAAACAGGGTCTTGCTGAGTTGCAAAGGGCCTCACTAAGTTGCTGAGGCTGTCTGTGAACCACGATCCTCCTGTCTTAACCTCTCAAATGCTGGGATTACAAGTATCTTATCATTTTTTTAGATGAAACCAACGTTTTTATTAAAAGATTTTATTATAAGCCGGGCATGGTGGCGCACGCTTGTAATCCCCGTGCTTGGGAGGCAGAGACAGGAGGATCGCGCAGGTTCGAAGCCAGCCTTGCTGGCTTAAGAGACCCTGTTTCCAAATAAAAAAGTATAAAATAGGTCTGGGAGTGTAGCCCGGAGGTAGAAGGCTTTCCAGGAACCCTAGTACCATCCCCCCCCAAAAAAAAACATTTTATTATATAAAAGCAACTTAGAATTCTCAATTCTGGGGCAAAGGCAGGCCCTTGGAAGAACAAGAAGGCCTTGAATTGAGGGCCAGTATCAAGTAAGTGCAAGGCACTGTGGAATCATCTTTAATATCATAAACATAATATTAGGTCAAGTTTCAGTATTTGCTACTATGACTATCCATGCTATTGTAACTGAGCTGCATGTCAAGAGTTGTTTACTTGCCATTTTTTGCACAGCTCTCGTTTACCCTGGAACCACTTGCTGCCTTGTTATTACCCAGTTGCTCAGCTTTCCACGTCCCGGTCCTAACTCCATCTCACGTTCTCGCCAGCTGTTTAGATTCCATCAGTGTGCACACAGACCTTCCAGGACGCTAGAGCCTCGGAACCTGCCTCCCTCCTCAGGGGTCCCTTGGATACCCACAGCTCTCGTGTAGAGAGGAGACCACTTCAGGACTCTGGACTGCCCTCAGCCTTTCTCCTTTCTTGGCCTTCCTATCTCCTCTGTCTTCCTCTTTCTTGGTTAATTTCCTCATTTTGCCGAAACACATCTTTGGTAGTTTCCTGAGAAAAGATGTATGGGACATAACTTTAAAAAAAATATTTTGCATCTCTAAAAATGTGCTTTTCTTCTCTTATGTTATATACAGCTGGAGATTGGAAACAATTTTATCAGAATTTTGAAGGTTATCTCTCTATGGTCCTTTAGTTTCCAGAGTTGCTTTGGGTAATTTGGAGCTAATTCTAAAATCTGATCCTTTGTATTAGCTACCTCCTATTTCCCAGCCCCAAACGTCTTAAAAGATTCATTTTCTCCAGTGCCTAAAAGATCACTGATATGCCTAAATATGTTTTTGTTTTCTCCTGACTTTTATGTGTTAGGCCTCCTATACTGGTCCTTAATTTTTACTGAGGTTTCTGAGAGATATATTAACTTGATATTTCAGCTCTTTTAGTAAGTTTTTTTTTTTAATTTCAGCTATCATAGTTTTCATTTGTTTTTGAAAAGTTTCCTTTTCAATAATATATTTTTTGCTTTATGGATGCAGTATCTCCAGTCTCCCTAATACTAGTTAGAAGAAATGTTTCCTTTTCCTTCAGTAGTCTCTGTTTTAGCCAAGTAGTTTATTTTCTGATTGTTTGGATTTCTTTCAGGGTAGAACTTTATAGACGTTACTAGGTTCCTATTTGTTTACTTGTATTTGAGAATGGGGACGTGAAAATGATGACGAGAATTTCTGCGTATGGGTGTGAGCTTGTGGCTGTGGACTTCACTTTAGAACCATCTGTCTTGGCTGTTTCCTTGGAGAACCCTTGATGTCAGTGTTTTTAGATCCTGTCTTTGAGGTCAGTTCAATTCCCTGAATGGGGAGGTTTCAGCCTGTAGAATCTAGGCAGGGCAGAGGCGCATGTTGGCTAGCAAAGGTCTCCGTTTGTAAATATTACCAAGTCTTTCTTTTTGCAGCAGGGTCACCTGTACTATGCCTGTTGTTTTTCATTCCAGAGGTCCTCTGGCTGAGTACAGTGAAGGGAGCACTTAACTTCCTGTTGTCAAGTAAATTCCATTGTATGGATGCACCACGTTTTGTCTGTCCGTCCATCATTTGATGGATATTTGCTTATTTGTACCTTTTGGTTATTATTAACAAAGTTTTCATGAGCATTCCTATATACGTGTTTGATTGCATATAATGTTTTTATTTTTCTTGGGTTTTTACCTAGGAATGGAAATCAATTTGGCAAGTCTGACTTTTGGAAGAACTTTCAAAGTATTGTCTAAGGCGGATGCCACATTTTATATACCCACCAGCAACGTATGAGCGCTCTAGCTTCTCCACCTCCTTGTCAACACTTGTTATTGGTTTTCTTATGATCCTTACCCATCCTAGTGGGTATAAGAAAACTACTATACTGTGGATTTTATTTGCATTTCCCTGGTGGCTAATGCTGTTAAGTGTCATTTCATGTGCTTATGGGCCATTTTTATATTTTATTTGAAGAGGAGTCCTTTGTCCATTTTCAGATTGGGTTATTTGCCCTTTCATTGAGTTGTAAGAGTTCTTTATATATCTGGATGTAAGTATTTTATTAAATATATGACATGCAGATATTTCCCCATTTTGTGCTCATCATTTTACTTTTTTAAAGTAAAAATATTTTTTAATTTTAATGAAATCTAATTTACTATTTTTTACGGTTTCTAATTTGGTATCTTCAAAGAAACTATTGTCTAATGCAAGGTCAGAAAATTTACACCATTTTTTCTAGAAATTTAGCTTTTTTAGCACACTTGTAATCCCAGCATTCGGGAGGTGTAGACCGGATTGGGTAGCCTCAGCTACTTAGTGAGGCCCTCCACAACTTAGTGAGACCCCGTTTCAAAAATAAAAGGTGCCGGGCGTGGTGGCGCAGCTTGTAATCCCCGCGCTTGGGAGGTGGAGACAGGAGGATTCGGCAGGTCCGAAGCCAGCCGCACTGGCTTAAGAGACCATGTTTCCAAAAATTAAAAAAAAGTATAAAATAGGTCTGCTAGTGTAGCCCGGAGGTAGAAGGGCTTCCAGGAACCCCAGTACCACCAAAAAATAATAATAATAATAATATTAAAAGACTAAGCTGGGCGTGGTGGTGCACCCTTTTGTAATACCAGCACTTGAGAGGCTGAAACAGGAGGATTGTGAAGGTTCAAAGCCAGCCTCAGCTACTTAGTGAGAGGCTTTCAGCAACTTAGTGAGAGCCTGTTTCCAAATAAAGTATAAAATAGGTCTGGGAGTGTAGCCTGGGGGTAGAAAGCCCCTGGGTTCCATCCCAATACTGCAAAATAAATAAACGAATAAATGAATGAATGAATAAAAAAATAAATAAATAAATAAAAAGACTAAAAAATGGGGCTGGGGGTGTACCTCGGAGGTAGAATGCCCCTGGGTTCCATCCCTGTACTGCAAAAAAAAAAAAAAGAGAGAAAAAAATTAGCACTTTATATTTAGATATTTGATCACTTTTGAGTTAATTTTGTACATAGTGTGATATAAGGGACCAAGTTTATTATTTTTCTATGCATGTCTGGTTGTCTCACCATTTTTTGAAAAATTACTCCTCTCCAAATTATCTTGGCATCCTGGCTGACAGTCAGCTGGCCATGAATAAGGGTTTACCTTTGGACTCTTGATTTTATTTATTGACCTGTTTGTCCATGGGTGCACTAGTGCTACACTGTTTTGATTGCTTTAGCTTTATGAGAAAATCTGAGTCTTCCAACTATGTCTTCTTTTTCAAAATAGTTTGGCTATTCCAGATCTCTTACATTTTTATATGCATTTTAGAATAGGCTTGCCAGTTTCTAGAAGGAAGTCAGCTGGGATTTTAATGAAAAATCTTTTTCTTCAATTCAGGGTGATCATGTGCTTCATTATCAATTTCTACAAAGAAGTCAACTGGGATTATGTCAAATTTGTGGAATAGTTTGGGGAATATTGCTGTTTTAACAATATTAAGTCATTCCAACCCATGAACATGGATTATAGTGTCACTTTTTTAAGTCTTTAATGTCTTCCAGTGATGTTTTATGGCTCTTAGTATATAAATTGTGTATTTTTTCTGTATTTATTTCTAAGGATTCTTTTTATGCGGTTGTAGATAGAATTCTTTATTTTATTTTAGCATTGTTCTTTGCTGGATTTTAAATATTCTGTATTCTGCAATCTTTTTTAATTTGCATATTAATTCTTATAGTTTTTCTGATGTGTGGGTACGTGCATGTGTGGGTGCACGGATATGTGATTGGTTAGTTTTCCATGTACAAGAACATGGTATTTGTGAATAAAATAGTTTTCTTTCTTCCTTCTTAATCTGGATACCTTTTACTTGCCTTGCTTTCCTGGCTATAACCTCTACCACAATGTTGAAAAAAATGACAAGAGAATACACTTTTGTCTTTTTCTCATCTTAGAGGTAGAAAATATTTAGTTACTCATCATTAAGTATGATTTAGCTTTGGAACTTTCATGGGTCCCCTTAATCATGTAGCAGTATGCCCTTCTTTTCCTATCCTGTTGGATTTTTTTTTTAATAAAAAATGGGGTTTGTTTGTTTTCATAATTGAACGATTAGGTTCTTTTTCCCCCTTTAATTGTATGAGCATGTTGTATATTATATCTATTCATTTTCAGATGTTAAACCACCCTTGCATTCCTGGGATGAGTTCAACTTGTCCGTGGTATACAGTTTTTAAAAATACTTGTTAGATTTGTTTTTTTAGTATTTTGTTGGATTTTTATATCTTTCTTCATATAGTCTTCTTGTGACAGCTCTTCTGTGAGAGATGTATTGGTATCAGGATAATACTAATCTCTTAGATGATATGAGAATATTTATTTATGCTTTTTCTTTTTTTGTACTGGGAATTGAACAAAGGGCCTTCTATCTCTGAGCTACACTCCTGACTTTTATTATTTATTATTTTGAATCAGAGTCTTGCAAAGTTGCTGATGGTCTCACTAAATTGCTGAGACTGGCCTTGAACCTATGGTCTTTTTATCTCAACTTTCCAAGTACTGGGATTATAGGTGCAGGACACCATGCCTGGCTTTTTTAACTTCTATTTTTAAAAATAATTTGTGAAAGATTAACTTAAAAATAATTTGTGAAAGATTAATTTTTCTTTCAACATTTGGTGGACACTCCGGGGAAGCCATCTGGGCCTATGCTTTTCTTTGTGGGCAGTTTTTAAATTACTAATTCAATATAGTATTTTGGTTAGGGATAATTACAAGTGAATATCCTTCTAACAAATGCCTATTGGTATTTTATTATTAGCCAATTTTTCCTATATAGTACCTGAATAAAAAGAGATTTTGATATTCTTAATTATATATATTTTTTATTTCCATATAGGTCCTGTAGTCACTGTGGAAAATCAATAAGCCATGGCATCAAAGAAATTTGTTATTAAAGTAAGTAATGCTTAATAGTCGCCTTTAGAATTGTTGATCACTTTCTAATGTGAGTTCTAGGTTAACTTAAAATTGAAGTTATAGATTTTAATTCTACTTTTAAGTTTGGTACTACAAACTTTTAGGTAGGCACATTATAATTAAAAAAGATGAAATGGGGGAGAAAACTAAGAGTTTATATAGTTATGAAGGGTTCTTTGCTTTAAGTCTTTTGTGTGAGATGCTTTTTGGGTATAAGTTGGTCCTTAATGTTAAAAGTTATCATTTGCATTGCATGTCTGTAGCATGATTTCTAAGTGAGACGAAGCTCAAAGCAAAAGACAGCAGAGGAGACGAATGCTGTTCCTGGGCGCATGCCAGGAGAGTTCTCCTACCTGACTGTCTTACATGTTCCTCTTGTAAATATCCTTTCTCTATCCCTTAATGGCTGGGGCTGAGACCTTGTCTGGCATGGAGGGATGGGAGGATTCTGTGTGGGGGAGGAAAGGGAAAAATTGGTAAGTTGTTAGTATAAGATTTTGAGGATGTTGTCACATATGTTGGCCGTTCTTTAGGCCATTTTCTGTGTGCTAGAGTTGTCTTAAATACTAGTTTCAAACATCAAAGTAAAGCTGGGCATGATGGTGCACCACTGTAATCCCAGTACTTGGGAGGCTGAGACAGGAGGATTGCAGGTTCAAAGCCAGCCTCAGCAACATATTGAGATTCTCAGCAACCTTGCCAGGAGACCCTGTTTCCAAACCAAAAAAAAAAAAAAGGGCTGGGGGTGTAGTTTGGAGGTAGAATGCCCCTGGATTCAATCCCTAGTACCACAAAACAAACAAGCAGGCAAGCAAACAAGCATTAAGGTACAAGTAACAGCAGTTACCAGTTAAGACACTATTTTTAAAGTACTAATTTTGTAGTTTTATTTTTAACCAAGTCAGTGGGAAGATTTACCAACATATTTATAAATTCCGTTGCTTACAATTACTTCTTGTATCCATATGTTCTTAGTGTTTCTTTCTGTGAGTGTATGTAAGTGGTGAACTCTCACTGTTTGTCTACACATGTATTCTGATTACTAGGCTGTTGAGCCTAACCGGGCTGCTCAGGCTGTCCTTGAACCTGCAATCCTCCTGTCTCAGCCTCCCAGGTATCAGGATTACAGGAGTGTGCCACCATGCCTGGCCGAAGTTGGTTTTAGAAGAGTAGCTTAAACATTTATTTTTCTTCTCATTCTAAAGTTATTTTTCCACTGTTTTCTGATACCCATTATTTCTACAGAGAAATATTTTCACAGCCTATTGATGTCTAAAAACTACCTTAAAACTGAGTGGCTTAAAACACCACCCATTTTATTCTCTCTTAGGGTCCTGTAGGTTGCCAGGCCTCGTTTGGGTGGTTTCAGGTTTCACTTCTGCTGGGGCCATTGGCATTTCAGTATTTAGACCAACTTTTATGTTAATTTCTTGGCCTGCATTCTTCTACCTTGTAGGTAGGTAAACTCGGAACACAGGTGTGAGCTTGATTTTTGTTTGATTATAGATGTTCCCTCTCTTCCCTGCTGTTCGCCACACTCATCCGACCATCTAAGGCCCTGCACTGGACAGCAAGTTTCCATGTGGTTTCCTTTGGTCAGGGAACAGAATTTTTTTCAATTACATTTTAATGAGGGTTACCATTTCTCAAGGAAGTGAAGTAAAAAGCTCGACTGAATAGCTCCTTTCCCAAGAAGTGTGTAGTTTTGGTTATTTATGGGCAAACTTATCCATTTGAGCCAGAAAATATTATATAAGGAGATATCTACAAACTGAGTATTAATTTGTGTGTCCAGCATAGTATTAAAGGGTTGGAAGACTGAGAAGTTGAAGCTGAACTTGGTAGTTCATTTCCACGTTCATTATCACTTCTGAGTTATTTCCAATTCCTCTTTCTCTTCTGGATGTCCAGGGCACAAGGATAGCTCCTCTCCCACCCTCCCTCCTTCCTGGTTCCAGGATACGAAGTAAAATAAAACGTACTGTAGCCAGGGTTGAACCTTTCAAAGGCTCCAAAGTGGGGGTAGGGGCTTATTCATTTTATCAATTATTTCAGAGCTTCAGTGTCTAGCTTTGAATTTTTTCCTCCTCTGTAGCATATTTATTTTCTGTTTCAGCTGTTTCTTTACTTATCTTTATTTCATTTTTTATACTTCACTTGGATTAATTCGCCCTTCTTTTTCGAAGAATGGGAATAAATCTACCATTTGATCCAGCAATACCACTTCTGGGTATCTAACCAAAAGAAAAGAAACCAAACTACCAAACTAATGCATGTGTATCTATGTTCATAGCTGCACAATTCACCATAGCCAAACTATGGAACCAGCCAAGATGTCCATCAACAGATGAATGAATTACAAAACTATGGAATATGTACACAATGGAATTTTACTCAGCTATCAAAAAAAAACTCAATTACATCATTTTCAGAGAAATGGATGGAACTGGAGAACATTATGCTAAGTGAGATTAGTCAGTCACAAAAAATAAGAAATCAGATGCTTTCCCTAATATGCGAGAGTTAGGGAGAATTGGGTCATAGGAGGAACTCTAGATGAAAAAGAAAATCCTATGGAGCAGCAAACAAGACAACCTAAAGGAGGAGAAAGGAGGGGGAAAGAGGAAAATCTCTAAAACACACAATGTACTTAAACATATTGAAGTCAACCACTAAGCCGAAAAAGGGAGAGAGGGATGGGGAGGGAATGGGGTGGGAATTGGGTAGGGGTTAAATCAGTGATTTGTGCATGTCTGTACACACAAGTTTTTTACCCCAATATAATGTATGAATATAATGCACCAATAAAAATAAAAAAAAGAAATTATCGTTAAAAATGTCAAACTGTCATGGGAGAAGAGCTGAATAAAAAGAATAAAAAATAGGGCTGGGGTGTAGATCGAAGGTAGAATTCCCCTGGGTTCCATCCCCAGTAACACACACACACATACACACACACACACACACACACACACACACACACACACACACACACATTCAAGAGAGAGAGAATGCAAGCTGTCTCCTGTGTGACAGCACTTGGGGGTTCATGGTTTTTCTTTTCAGGGAAGCCTGGTATGGGTGAGCTTGGGAGTTATGTGAGGATGGCATCAGTAGGAATTCACAAGACCTCAGGGTGCTTGGTCATCCTCAGGGTCTGATGGGCCTTTCTTATCTCATCAGTAAGTACCTCTTTGGCTTAAGCTGTCACTGTGCAAAGACTAACAGTGCCCAGGGACATGGCCATGGTGAATGCAAGCTGGCCATGTGGGGCACACCTGGAATCCCAGTATGTGGAAGGCTGAGACAGGAGGATCACATGTACAAAGCCAACCTCAACAACTTAGTGAGACCATGTTTTATTTATTTATTTATTTATGTATTTATGTATTTATTTACTTATTATTTTTTATTTTTTATTTTTGCGGGTCTGGGGATGGAAACCAAGGGCCATTTGACCTCCAAGCTACACCCCCTGCCCTATTTTTCATTCTTTATTTTGAAACCAGGTCTCACTGAGTTTTAGAGGGCCTCACTAAGTAGCTGAGGCTGTCCCTTAACCACGATCCTCCGGTCTCAGCCTCCCGAATGCTGGGATTACAAGCGTGCGCCACCACGCCCGGCTTGAGACCCTGTTTTAAAATAAGAAATAAAATTGGACATAGGGCATAGTTCAGAAGTAGAATGCCGCTGGATTCAATCCCCAGTGCCCCCCCCCCCAAAAAAAAGTGATAGAATGTCCCTGGGTTCCATCCCCAGTATCAAAAAACAAACAAAAAATAAGTGAATGGTTTTCCTGTTCTGGTGGTCTGGTCATCTCTCTGGATCTTTTGTGTAGGCTCTGTTGATCTCAGCAGTCTCTTAAATTACTTAACTGTTCTTAGGTGGGATAACTAAAAGTTCTCTGGATACTTATTACAAATGAATTAGAAAATATATGTAATTTTTCCAGAAACTTGGTTGTGACGGGCTTGGGTTGAAGATGAAGGAAATTGAGCACAAAACTTTTTTTTTTTTTTGGTGGTACTGGGGTTCCTGGAAGCCCCTTCTACCTCCGGGCTACACTCCCAGACCTATATTATATTTTTGAAACAGGGTCTCTAACGCCAGCGCGGCTGGCTTCGAACCTGCGTGATCCTCCTGTCTCCGCCTCCCAAGTGCGGGGATTACAAGCGTGCGCTACCACGCCCGGCAGAGCACAAAACTTTTAAAGTTACATTTTTCTTCATTTTTCCTTTTTCTTTTCTACCTACTTTTATTTTTTCTACCTCAAAACAGTATGCATAGTATCTACCTCAGGAAATCTTAGGGGTTCATCTGGCTTTAGAGGTATTTAAAAACTATAGAATGTTGCTAGGCCTTATTCCTAATAATAATTATGTCTTAATGTACCAGTATTGGGAATGGCCTGGGAAGATTTGAGAAAGCTCTGATTATTATATTTCAAAAATTGGTAAAAGGACTTGGTTTCTGCCCCCAAAAAAGCAGGCAACTATTTCGATGTAAATTAAGCTAGCTAGAGGTAATTAGCAAGTCCACAGGAGAGGGGAACTAGGACTTCCTCATCCTCATTCTAAAGACCGGTTGACATAATAATTGGATATTCTAGCTAGGATGGGAGGAGGGGGTCGACCTTCATGAACGGAGACACCTTGGCTTGGCAAGGGAGGTACCTTACAGGGACGTTTACTATGTCAGAATTACTTGAACAAGATGAAGGTCATGTGTATAAAAAAGTCTGGTCCACGTGTTGTATGTTTGGTGAATTCGTTCGAAACCCCCCCCCCCCCCGCCAGTGCCATTTCTGAATGGCATTGGGCTGTAACTATCTTTACTATCTTTTATATTTCTATCTTTTTAATAAACTCTTTTAAATCTTCAGCAAGAGTCTGGGCTATTGTATACTTATCCTTAGCTCAGGACAAGAACCTGCAGTTTTTCTGTTTTTGTGTTTCTTTGTGTTTTGAGGGAAATTGTGTCCGGAACCCTAACAGGGGTCCTCGGGGACAGTTTCCCCAGAACCGTAACATATTCTCAAACCGTAACATTAAGATTTTAAATTTTCAACTCGGGTTCCAGCTAAGCAGTGCCGTGAAACTTCTCTACCTCATTGTCTGTCTCTGTAGACCATTTCCTTTGCTTCCTGCATCTGTTTTCTTGGATTAGTTTGGTATTACACCAAAGCCTAGAATTCTTTCAGCCACAAAAAATTGCTTTGCCGCTTCCCCTCCCCCACCCTCTTTTATTGTGGGTGGGAAAATTTCTTTGGGAGGGCTTGATTAATTAGAAGGGATTCCTGGCTTCCCTAGCAATGGCAGCCTGGGAAGATTGCAGGGCCTGGCTTAGTGACAGGCCGGCCAATCTGTACTTAAGGAAGAACTTGGCCCAGCTAGATTTCTCTGGAATGTGGATCTGGCTTTGTCTTTCACAGGGAATGTGTAATGACCCTCCTCCTCCTCCCCACCCAGCAGAAGGCTGGACGCTTTCGCTTTTCCTGCTGATAGTTGTCCAGTTTTTATTCGGGGCCAGGGTGGGAAACCTGAGTCATTTTCTCCATCTAAGGATTTACTAACGGTCTGAAGTTTTATTACCGTTCAGGAGGAAAGGACAGATTTTTACTGATTTTTACAACTCGTTACATCTTTACTATCTGTGTTTTTCTTTACAGTTTTATTTTATAGCAATTATAGCTTTATGTTCTGCTCTGAATTTCAGTTAATTTTTTATTTGGGCTTTCCTAGACCATCACAAAAAGAAACATATTCCCAAGAACTGATAGTAACTTCCCCCATATAGGACAAGTAAACATGAAGAGCAGTGCTTTAAATTTCCTGAGAAAGAGACCCTTGAATAGCAACCGGGCAGTCACCAGGCTTTTGTCATCCTGGTGTGCCTCACTGAATCACTGAAGTCCGTGTCCTGGGTTTTCAGTCCACCTAAAGGGGAATGTTGCACTGACCGTGTCCCCAGCGCTCATGTGAAAATCGCTGCACTGAGTCTGTGTGCCACACTGCAGAACAGTTTATGCTAGTCGTTTCTCACAGGTGCTGATATCCTATTAAATTTTAAGAAAAATAAAACGAAAATGCCCTAATAGAAAAAATTCACAAATGTTTTAAGTACTTATATTCTTGACTAGAAGTAAATTTAAATGAGTATTTTTTTGTTTTTTCTTTTTGCAGCACTGGGGATTGAACTATAGCCTGGAGCAAGCTAGGCAAGGTCTTTACCACTGAACTATATCCCCAGCTCACCTGAGGCTGTTTTGAAAGACATTTGACTTTAAAGAGAAAGAAGGACCTCTGTATTTCTTCTCCTGATACTTATACTCATCTTCCAGTTCCTCCTTAGTTCTGCTGGATCCTTTTAAGAGCTTTATGTCTTTTTTTGTGTGTGTGTGATGGTACTGGGGTTCCTGGAAGCCCTTCTACCTCCGGGCTACACTCCCAAACCTATTTTTATTTGGAAACAGGGTCTCCTAAGCCAGCACGCACTGCTGGCTTTGAACCTGCGCGATCCTCCTGTCTCTGACTCCCAAGCGCCGGGATTACAAGCGTGCGCCACCACGCCCGGCAAGAGCTTTATGTTTTGAAGACATAAAAAAATCAATGAGTTTGTGTAGTGTTCAACAGCACACCCCAACTAGTGCAGGCTGCCCTTCTCCTGAGAAGTGCGTCCAGCTGCATGGACACTGATCCCTTGATGGAATTCAAATAAATGCCTGAAAGTTCAGCATCAGTCACCTAGGTAATCCTACCTCCAGCAAACAGCTCTTTCATAGCTCTCACTCAGTAGCTCATCTGCTCTGTGTGTGTGACTTTGAAACAAAGCTCTTGGTGGACTTGAACCTTCCCTCTGCCTTTCTGTCCAGACACCTAGTTTTCTGGCTTCCTTCTTCTTTTCCCCATGAGCATAAGCTCATCTTATTCTCTTTATTTCTCTCTTTATTTCTCAGCCTTCCACCTGCCTCCAGAAGTCTCTTCCTAACTTGATCTCTAAAACCTCAAACTAAGAATTTTGTTTATCATCGTTTACTTTAAAGCAGCAACTGCTTTGAAAATCCCTGGTGCTCCCGGAGACTCCTGTCCTGCATTCGTAGTCACCCGTCTGAAGCCTCCATCTTCAGTAAAGTATGTGTTCACTTTTCCTCTTTCTTTGCAGTTCAAGCTGCAAAGAAATCCTTGCTGTTTGTTGCTCTGTGCTAATCTCTGGTGGCCAGCCCATCTCTCTGCCTTTCTGGTCCTGCTCTTCCATTTCATCTAGACAAGTGCCAGGGTAGTGTTTTCTTAACACCATTTTCATCATGTTACTTCCTTGCTTAAGTAATCAGAGTAATCCATTGGTTTCATCAGATCCAATCTAAACTCTCCAGCTAGGTTTAAGGCACTCTGATAATTACTCTCCCTTTCCTTTTTGACTTTGACAAGATTTTTCCATCTTGAAAGTTGGAACATGGGCCACCTATTCCTATGAAATGGATACATTGTCATTCCCTGCAGTTGGCTGGCCTGTGATTTTCTTCTCCATATCTCTTCCCCTTTCTTCCTTGGTGCATGCCCATCAGCTCTTTCAAGGCTTGACTAATGAGAGATTTTCAGTTTTCTTTGACACATGATCTGAACTTTTTTCATGGTGATTATATTTTTGTTTTGTTTTTCTGACCAGTATGTACAACCTATGTTGTCATGTTCTATGCATGTTTAATTGCTTATAGGTCTCCGCATGTATGTGCATCTCACATACTATGTCCTACACATGTTTAATTGCTTACAGGTCTCCATATGTATGTGCACTTTACACACTATGACAGTGGCATGCCCTGAGCAGAAGGACCTGAGTTCTGTTTCTTTTGTATCTGCTCAGCCCTTAAATATTCCAGAGCGCTTCTCAGTTGCACTGTACCTCTGTTTCCTTGTCCCAAACACAAAAACTTTCTTTTCCCATGGAGTACAGGGCCATTACTTGAGCTTAGAGTTACTTTTACTGGTCTTTTTTCAGCTCTACTCTGGGAATGTAGTACTCTTTCATTTGTGGTTCATATTATATATATATTTTCTTTTTCTTAAGAAATTTCATCTTAGCCGGGCATGGTGATGTACACTTGTAATCCCAATACTTGGGAAGCTGAGAAAGGCAGATGGCAGGCTTGCGGACAGCCTCAGCAAATTAGAGAGGTCCTCCTCAACTTAGTGAGACCCTGCTTCAAAGTAAAAAAATAAAATAAGGCTGGGGGTGTAGCTTGGAGGTAGCATGCCCCTGGGTTCTATCCTCGGTAACACACACACACACACACACACACACACACACACACACACACACTTTCATCTCAGCCTATTTCTCTTTTAGGAGTCTGCAATTCCATTTTGAAAATATTTTTAATAATTTTTTTGAAAACAGCCTCTGTTAATAACCAAAATGAAAGTGTATAGGTGAAATTTGCTTCTATGTCCTTAAAGATATTTTATTAAAACTGAATCCCTAGTGTTATACCTTGATACTTTAATTTTTTTCCACCCTACATACAAAGCATGTGCTTCTATTACTTATTTTTCTTTTTGCAGTACTGGGGATGGAATCGAGGGGCATTCTACCAGCTGCACCTCAGACGTTATTTTTTATTCTTTATTTTGAAACAGGGTTTCATTAAATTACAAAGGACCTCCCTAAGTAGCTGAGGCTGGCCTCAAACTGTGATCTTCCTATCTCAGCCTCCCAAATGCTAGGATTAAAAGCATGCGTCACCATGCCTGGCCTATTACTTACTTATTCTAGTGCAAAAATAATCTCTACTAGAAAATAGACTCTCGTTCTCTTGCAGATGAGTTCAGTGACCGGATTCTCTCTGAGGGCTGTAGAGGGCATCATTGTTCCATGTTTTACACAGCGGCTTCTCCACAGACACTGTGATCCCAGGAAGCACAGCAACTAAAGTGCTTTAAAATCGATGTCTCATTGCTAAATTATCATGAAATCCTACGCGTCTGTCTGTCTGCCCAGTAGATAGCTAGAGCCTAGTTATGCCATGTACAAAATTTTGATGGCTTCTGGGTTAGAGTTCACTCCACTAGGATGTAACACCTCACTGCTGTCGTGGAAAATAGTCACAAACACCGAAACATCCCAAAGGGGCCTCAGGGAAACCTTTCTCAGAGTGACATAAGCCCGCCTCTGTTCCAGATCCAGGAGCCCGGCAGTGATGGGCTGAGAGGAAGGATCCCCTCTGTCCCTGTAACTCTTTGGGAGCCCAGCCCGGCCCTGGTCTAAGCAGTGAAGCCTGGAAGGACCCATCAGGGCTGAGAAGTTCTTGAAGGCCGCGTTCTCCTTACTGCTCTCCCTACTCACTGTGATGGAAGTAGGCAGCAGTCTGCTCTTTAGCCAAATAATGGAAAGATGCACAGTGTTTACTGTCTTTTATTGTATTTTTCTGGCAGTACTGGGGATTAAACTCAGAAGCATCCTGCCTTTGAGCTACACTCCCCCCACTCCCCACCCCTTTTTAATTTTTTGTTTCAAAACAGGCTCTCGCGAGGTTGCTGCCGCTGGCCTTGACCCTGTGATCCTCCTCCTTTTACTGTCCTTTCTGATACTTGTCTGGTCATAACCTCTTGGAATAGCCATGATTAAGTAATATGGGAAATTAGGCCTCTGTGTGTCACTTTGCCACGTATGAGTAGCATGTGATAGTTACTTTCTGGCTTTAAGACTGTTGGAAGCACCATGCTATCAATGTTTACCCTACACACTCGTGTATATCTGTACAGGTTCAGCACATTTTATGAGTGTGACAGGAGGGGAAAAAGGTTACTCATTCCACTGACACAAAGGAACAGCAACATTGATTGTGCTGAGGCATGCACCAGCGCTGGCACTCCAGTTCTCGTTCCATGAAAAAGTCACTGTATATTGGATTTGGAATGACATCGTAGATGTCATTTTAATACTTTGGTGCATGTGATGTCATCTCCGTGATTCTCCGTAATCTGCTTGTGTTACTCTCAGCTCTTTTATAGTGCTTGTAATTTATATCATCAGATTTTTGAGGAAAGGATTCTAGAAGATGAGACTAGATTCAGACTTTACTTAGGGTTCCTGAATTCATGTTTTGCTTTCTCTTGTGGAAACTGGATGACTTTGGATGAATCATTGTGGCCCCTCTATGCATTCATTTCTTCAGCTATAAGAAGAATAATAGTTTTATCTGTTTCACTAGATTCATTTTGGTTATCAAATTAATAGTAAAAGGTCAAATGTTGTGAAAGTATTTGGAAAAATAGCATCTTGGGCCTGTCACGGGCCTCAGTAATGATCTTACAGTGATGTTTCAGATGGCGTTGGAGGGGCTTGGCCTTCACTTCTTATTTGTTCATGGTATCATAATTCTTTGGAGTGAGGACTAGTCTAATTCTTTTCATATGTAAGTTCTCAGTAAGCCTTTATTTATCTCTGCCATGCAAGGCACTGGGTTAGGCACTAGAAACATAGACAAAGCTGTCTGTCCCTATCCTCGGGGGGGTTTGCGGTGATAAATCAATGTGTCAAACATTAAAGAAAGAGCAGGAGAGTAGTGAAACAGAGACGCTGCACCAGCATACCCTGCAAGTCTGAAAGTCTGAGTCATGACTAAATGAATACAGAAATTTTGCTGATCTGTTTCTGAATGGGATGTTGTGGCCAAGCCATGGGCCTGTTCTGTTTGGGGCTCTATTTACGTGTGTGTGTGTGTGTGTGTGTGTGTGTGTGTGTGTGTGTGTGTGTAAATGTCAGGAGGTTGGATTTTGGCCTTTGCTGTTGATTGCTCACTAGGAACAAATTGGGCAGCTTCTTGTGTTCCCTGTCTGTATAACAAAGCAACCCCCAAATCACAATGTGATGGGTCGGAATATCAGCTGGACATTTTCCTGCCTTCCTGGTGACCTGGGGCGCCCACCTGGATGCATTCAGTGACTGGGCTACAAAGCTCCAGAAGCCTTGCTCCTGTGATCAGTTCTTCTCCAAGGTATGTCTCTGTTCCCGGGCTGTCTCATCGTCTGCCTTGAGCTTCCTTACAGCGTGCAGTGGCTTTCCCAGAGAACATGAAAGTGGAAGTGGCTAGGCTTCTAAGAGCTAAATCTGGAGCTGGTACACGGACTTTCATCCTGATCTGTTGGTCAGCAGATCACAAGGTCACAGGGAGAGAAGACGGACTCCAGCTCTTGATAGGAGGAGCGGTGTTCATATCCAAAGGAGGGGAAGGCTCTGTAGTGGTCACCTTTGAAGACTGTTTTCTAATTTATAAATGAGATTGTGAGCTGAGACATCTCTGTGGGCCTAATATCTAGTCCTACTTTCTGTGATACCAAAATTTTTCCTGAAGAAATTCTTTGCTGCATGGTATAGTAGAAGAATTTGTACTTTGAGGAAGAATGGCCCGGGTTGAAATCAGAGCCTCCACATTGAGCTGTACCTTGGAAACCACTTAAGTCTTTATAAGTTTTTGTACCATCTGTTAAATACTAGGGTTAGTTAAATAGGGCGAAGATTAACTTACTTCTAGGACAGTTGTTCATTTTAGCACTAATCACTTAGAGTTGGCCCTCTTCCCCTTTTTCCTTCCTTATTATCTGATAGAGACCTTCTTTTAAAGCCACCAGGAGTTGAAGACTTTAATTGAGGTCTTTTTGTTATTCAATATAAAGATGTCCAGGCATTTAGTCATATTTTGTGGGCATTTTTAGGGTATTTTCTAAGACTGGGAGTTCAGAAAAGACAAACTTATTTATCTGTTTCAGGTGTATTATAAATTATCCTTAGAGTGTTATTTCTCTTTAAAAAATGGGCTTAGAGCCGGGCGTGGTGGCGCATGCTTATAATCCCCGCGCTTGGGAGGCTGAGACAGGAGGATTGCACAGGTTCGAAGGCAGCCTCAGCTACTTAATGAGGCTCTTAGCAACTTAGTGAGACCCTGTTTCCAAAATTATATATATATATATATATATATATATATATATATATATATATATATGTGTGTGTGTGTGTGTGTGTCTGGGAGTATAGCCCAGAGGTAGAAAGCCCCTGGGTTCCACCCCCAGTACCACACACACACACACACACACACACACACACACACACACAAAATGAGCTTAGAGCCAGTGTGGTAAGACACACCTCTCAGAACTTGGAGGCTGACACAGGAAGATCACAGGTTCAAGGAGAGCCTCAGCAAGAGCTGAAACACTCAGCAGCCCAGCAAGACCCTGTTTCAAAAATAAAAATAAAAACAAAGGACTGGCCAGGCTTGGTGGCACATGCTTGTAATCCCATCACTCGGGAGGCAGAGACCAGAGAATCACAGTTCTCGGACAGCCTCAGCTACTTAGTGAGGCCCTCTGCAACTCAATGAGACCCTATTTCAAAAAATATAAAGACTAAAAAATAGGACCGGGGGGTGTAGTTTGGAGGTAAGATACTCCTGGGTTTCATCCCTATTACCAAAAAAAGGGGGGGGGCTGGGGTGTAGTGAGGTAGAACACCTCTGGGCAACACTCAGCACCACAAACAAACAAACAAACAAACAAACAAAAAAAAACAAAGAAAATGAGCTTAAAAATACCTGGATAGTTTGACAGTGCATTGTTGTCTGAACAGCAGTTGTGTGGCCTTTCAGGTAACTTTTGTCCAGAAACAAAGGAACGCTGTACGGGGTGGCCAGCATCCAGGCTGTTACCTTGGGCAGCGGTAGCAGTCAGCCTGTGGTTAGGTCTCATAGTGATACCAGGGCCACACACGTTCAGTCCCGGGCCACATGTCAGGACCACCTGTGTGAGAAAGCTCAGTGACTCAGGGGAATAGGAGAAAAGAAGGAGTGTAGTCGCAAAAAAGTGCCGGTTCTCCAAGTGTGCTCTCTGGGTCGGCAGTATTAGCACCTCCTGCACTAATTGTAGAATTTTTAATCATCTTTACTATGAAGGTTAAGTGAAATGATACATTGAAAGTGCTTAGCACAAGACCAGGTGGCCATTTGAGTAAATATTAGGGATTATCAATGATGCTCATCATCATCATTAATAATAAATATTAGAGCCTAGTGTGGCAGCACATGCGTATAGTCCCAGCGTTTGGGGGACTGAGGTGGGAGGATCGCAGTTCATGGACAGCCTCAGCTACTACTTAGTGAGGCACTTTGCAATTCAGTGACATCCTGTTTATTTATTTATTTATTTATTTAATTTATTTTGGGGGTATTTCTGGAAGCCCTTCTACCTCCGGGCCATGCTCCCAGACCTATTTTTATACTTTTTTTTTAAATTTGGAAAGAGGGTCTCTTAAGCCAGTGCGACTGGCTTCGAACCTGCGCGATCCTCCTGTCTCCGCCTCCCAAGCACCGGGATAACAAGCGTGCTCCACCAAGCCCGGCGAGATCCTGTTTTAAAATAAGGAATAAAAAACTAGGGCTGGGGTGAACATCGGAGATAGAATGTCTCAGGGTTCCATCCCTAATACTACAATAAATGAATAAATAAATAGATATTAGTCATTGTAATGAATATTTTTCCGACAGGGTGCTTCATGAAGTAGTTTGACTTGTAATTTTTTTTTTTTTAAAGCTACCAGAGTTCTGATTAGTTCTTTTCCAAAACTTGTGGCTGTTCTGCTGGTCTGACTGTCTTGCTAGTTGTCAAGCAAATTAAGACCTTAAGCAAAACCTGCAGATGTTTCTTACAGACTTGATTCTGAAGAAGATAGGCTTCAGTCTGAAGCATCGCTATATCCCAGAACCTAATCCTGCAGGCTGTAGAAAGGCTGAACATTCTGGGAATCACCAGTGCCGTTTAATGAGTCCCAGGCAATTTCTGAACACCGGAGTCTGCTTTGAAGACTCATTCTCTCTCAGGACTCCCACTTCTCTAGATTTCAGATATGGATATCCTGTATTTAAGTATCCACATGGAGGTTTTCCTTGTTTGTTTTTTTCCTCCTTTTTTTTTTCCATTTGTGGTACAATAAGGACCGTGGTTAACTCCAAACGGAAGGATGGTGGCAGCCCGGGCCAAAGACCTAGGTGGGTCCAGAGCCTCTCCATGTCTGCTAGCGGCCGCGTTCACTTTCTCTTCAAGTCCAACTCTCAAGCGAAGAGTCAGTTATTCCTCTTTGGAATAAGTAACCCCTGCCGATACAGAGGTGGCGGAGTACTCTTTGGATGACTCTCGCCTCTGAGCTGTTGACCATAACTCAGCTTGGCCTCTTGCTGGCGCATGCATACACCACTGGCAGCCTCTGCTCTCCTCCAGGGAGCTGTGGCTTCAGTCGCAGCCAGTGAGAGGCGGCTCCTCTTCCCCAGCTTCCGGCTCCCTGGCCCGCGTGGTGCTCCTCACCCCCTTGTCTAGCCGTCTTTGGACAAACACATGAACCCACTCTTCATATGCAGGACTGTGTACCCTGCGGAGCCGAGGCCTACGGGACGTCCGAGCCTGGGGTTTTCAGCAGGGTTCCCTGGGAGTTGTGCATTCTGTGGAGGGCCATGCCGGATCCCTGTGGTTGCTGTGACCTGACCAGCTCAGGGGCCATGGGGTGGTGTCCTGAGGTCCTGCATAGCATGGCCCCGAAGTGCCCTGAGAAGCCCTGCTATAGCCCAGCTCCCACAGGGTGGAAGGAGAGGATCCCTGTGGAACACAGGAGGGGATCTCAAAAGTTGCCCAAGAGAACTTAGCATCTTCTTTAGAGCCCTGGTGTCACTGCTAGTCAAGGCTCTTTGGAAGGAAGTAATAAATCCACACAGACCCAGCTTGACCTGAGAAAGGGTATTTCATGACAGGGACCATGAGTGGCTAAGAGCACACCAACATAAGGGTACCATTGGGGTTCGTGGTGGCCCTGCCCCCAGATAGCTCCAATATGGCCTCTCTTGGAGAAATAGGATCCCAGTCTGTGCATCTTCTTTATTTCCCCTCTGCTGATCTCTGCTCGTGGGCCTGCACCTCCTGAGTGATGCATCCTACTAAAGTGTTGAGCTTTCTACCCCATAGCAAACTGCTGCAGGTGAGTGTGGGCAGGTCCTTTGCTCCATTGACCCTGATGCAGGAACAGTCAACTTAGTACATGTATACCTATCTGTGCTCACTCTGGGCCATGGCAGTTTTCTGAAAACAGGGTGCATATTCCTTCAGAAATTCTATTCAGAAGTACTATTCAGGCATGGTAGCGCATACTTGTAATTCCAGTACTTGGGAGGCTAAGACAGGAGGATCCTGGTTCACAGCCAGCCTCAGCTACTTAGGGAGGCCCTCTACAACTTAGTGAGACCCTGTTTCAAAAAAATAAAGAATAAAAAATATTATTAATAGTACTATTTGGAATAATACTGAATAATAAAGAATAGTACTTCTGTAATAGTGCTATGACAATCGTACTTCATGGTTTAAAGAACTTAAACTTTAAAGTTTCTTCCTGGCAATCCTGTAGCTAGACCTTACAGAACATAATAATGAGTGCTTACTGCGTGTAGAGAGTCCTCAGGGGCATCCTAGAGGTATCTGGAATACCTGACCCTTGAGAAGGTTCTCTTGGTTACTGGGGATGAGCACAGTCATAATTACTGCTCTACTTACGTTTGTAACTTGCTTTCTTATTGATTGCTGTGGCATTTTAAGGTGGTTCACGTCCCTCAGTGTGCATATGCATTGCAATGAATCCAAAACTGTGTGAAAATCAAAAGTATCAAAGAGACTTTCATCCTATTAAAATTTCTGAATATAGATGATATTGTGAACCAGGAAAGGACCCAACTTTAGTAGCATGCATCTGGCCTTAAATCTTAAATTCCGAGTTATTGAATTCATTTCAAAGAGTCTCCTAGTCAGTTAGGAGCCTCCATATTTGCTTTTGACTTGGCAGTCCTTGTGTACTTCCTTCAGGGCAAAATGATAGAAAATGCATTGCAGCTTTGATACTTACACCAAGCCGTGCTGCTGGCGTTGTGCAAAGTCTTCTTGCCTCTTATGAAATGCTTACTTTAAGAAGGTTGCCCCATAGAATCAGATCTTGCTGCATCAGTACTGATGCTGCTTGATCTGTTTCACTTCCTGTAATCACTGACTCTCCACCTGCCATGACACTGCACTCTTGAGCTGCTGCCCTCGCTGGGTTGGTGACCAGCATGTTTATTTTTAGGAAAGTTAAAATTGTCTAGAGAAGGGCGCCTTCTGTAAAACTTACATGAATCAGCTTCGTACTTCAGAGAATATGAGAGTGTGTGTGCGTGTGCATGTGTGAGTGTGCATGTGTGTGTTGAGTGTGTATGTTAATTTTAAGAAACACCTCTTCTGCAAGAATTTAAAACTATTAAAGAGAAGGAATGTAATGAATATTGATGTTCCCATCACCTATCTTCAACATCATGGACAGTTTTAAGTAATATTCAAGCTGAATGCTGGTTTTTAAAAAAGCGAATGTCACCACATACTACTCATACTCATGTGTTTAAGCAGGATTTTCCAGGTTTCAGTGCTGTCATTCATTCTCTTCTGCAAAACAAAACCAAAAAATTAGTCTTATCTATTCATTCAGTCTTCAAATAAATATATTAGAAGTATAATAGAATAAGAGATCTTACCAGGGCGTTAATGTGTTTTTCCCGTGCAGGACAGCAGACACTGAGGCCATTGATTTTGGATATTTGTTTCTAAGGATAGCAGTGTTCATTAGATTTCTGAATTTCATTGAAAGGAAGTCTTGATTTGGAGTACCGCACAATAGTCAGATGGATTCGACTGCTTCTTCTACCTGTGGATGCTTGATTTCTCCCCCATCCCGCCCCAATATGGGGATAATAAATGTCAGCTTTCATGGATTTTCTATTCTGTTTCATGTGATAGAGCTCCTGTATCAGAATTTGTGCCTTTTTGAGGAAAGGTAGGCCCAAGCTAGAAATGGATGTCTTTCCTGTGATTAGTTCTGCCTCCTAAATAGGCATTTTTTGGTGACAGTTGTACAATTGTATATATTTACTAAAGCTCATCAAACTGAAAATCTAAAACAGGTGAATTTGATGATATGCAAACTTATCCCAGTAAAGCTTCTTATTTATTTATTCAATTTGTTTGTTTATTTTTGCAGTGCTGGAGATCCAACCTAGAGCCTCCCATACACTAAGCACATATTCTACTGCTGAGCTATACTCCAAGCCCAAAACTGTTTTTTATTATTTTTATTTATTTATTTTTTATTTTTTTCGCGGTACTGGGGGTGGAACCCAGAGGCTTTCTACCACCGGGCTATACTCCCGGACCTTTTTTACATTTTATTTGGAAACAGGGTCTCACTAAGTTGCTGAGAGCCTCACTAAGTAGCTGAGGCTGGCTTCGAACCCTTGTGATCCTCCTGTCTCAGCCTCCCAAGCGCAGGGATTGCAAGTGTGGGCCACCACGCCCGGCTCAAAACTGTTTTTTTAAAAAACATATTTGTGCTGGGCGTGGTGGCGCACGCTTGTAATCTCTGTGCTTGGGAGGCTGAGACAGGAGGATCGCGCAGGTTTGAAGCCAGCCTCCGTTGGCTTAAGAGAGCCTGTTTCCAAATAAAAAATATAAAATAGGTCTGGGAGTGTAGCCTGGAGGTAAAAGGCCCCTGGGTTTCATTCCCAGTACCACCAAAAAATAAATAAATTAATTAATTTAATTAAATTTAAAAGAACATATTTGTTCACATTGCTTTTTTCCAGAGTTAGAGATCTTAGTTTCCAGGGTGATAATTACTCATTAGTCTCAACCATTCACTCTTCATGTTTGTTTATTATTTTATTGTTACAGGTAAGTGACACCAAGGAAATTATTTTGTAATTAACTTAGAATGAGTTATTGTGTTCCCTTTAACTTTACTAGCAAGCAAAATGATTATCAAGAAAATTCTGGACTATAAAGGAAATCAGAAACAAGAAGGAAAGTACTTTCGAGTTAATGCCTTCCCAAGAAGATCCCAGGGTCATGATGGGTCCAGGACACGCTGCCCCAATGTGGCACCTCGGCCTTTGTGAACCAGCAGCAGCCAGGACTCCCCCTCCCCCACCCTGTCTTTCTCCCCACAGCAGGTCACAAAGCCTAGGCAGGAGTTTCTGGCCTTTTCCTGAAGCAGGTCATAAGGCTCTTACTGGAGGGCTGCCCTCCCTGTACCCAGAGAAAAGGTGTGTTCTTATCTCTGAAGACAAAGGGTCACAGAAGAGTCTGAACAAACATGCCTTGCTGTGTTTCCTGTTATCATTAGATCATACTTTTTTATCCAGTTATACCTCAGTAAGACTATCCACTTCCACAGCAAACCTAGTGTAAGAAATAGCTAGGCTTAAACCGGGCGTGGTGGCACACGCTTGTAATCCCAGCATTCGGGAGGCTGAGACCCGGAGGATCGCGGTTCTTGGACAGCCTCAGCTACTTAGTGAGGCCCTCTGCAACTCAGTGAGACCCGGTTTCAAAATAAAGAATAAAAAATAGGTCAGGGGTGTAGCTCGGAGGTCAAATGCCCCTGGGCTCCATCCCCAGACCCCCCCCTCCCCCCAAAAAAAATAGCTAGGCTTACTTCTCTGACCAGGTCTTCATTTCCTTATGAATACTCCCATGTCACCTAAAACTAATATTAAATAACTGTGCATGCTTTTTTCTCGTTAATCTATCTTTTGTTATGAGGGCCTCAGTCATGTACCTAAGATGGGTGAGGGAAAGAATTCTTCCTTGCTTCCTTGTCTGCTGTGAGATAGCCTTTTATTAATTCATTTTACTAGCAAAATTGAGTCTAGAAGAGTCAAATCTTGACAATCTTTACAAAGGCCGATATAG
The DNA here is from genome assembly GCF_963383645.1 of Muscardinus avellanarius. Classification (NCBI taxonomy): domain Eukaryota; kingdom Metazoa; phylum Chordata; class Mammalia; order Rodentia; family Gliridae; genus Muscardinus; species Muscardinus avellanarius. The sequence continues at coordinate 7,780,733 of NC_137805.1, read as the reverse complement.
TGTCCATGAAGCAATTTAGAACTGACCTCCGCTACTGTTAGCGAGGAGTTTGATTTACCTCTTCAAGAAGTTTTTATTGGGAGCTCACTACTCTGGTGATTAATTAGCGATATCCAACGTAGTATATGGCAAGTCCCCATCAGTCAGCCTTTCAGTGGACAGATGGATAAGCACCTAATGCTGCTGGAGTGCCAAGGAAGAGAAGGTGCTGCTTTCCGCTGAGAATCCAGAATTGCAGGCTTTGTAACCTTTTGTCCCAGGCACTTTCCTGTAAGTTTTTTTTTTCTAATCCTTACAACATCTCAGTAAAAATGTTCCTCCCTACACATAGAGGAGAAAGAAGCTTGGGGCTGATGTATATGGACATCAGATGTGTAAACGTTTAGGTCATAGGTGTGGATGAATTTGGTAATAGAGGGAATATATACAGGAACAGTGATCCAGAAAACATCTTCCCTGGGATAAATGATGCGGCAGGTCATATAGCCAAGGCAGCGCAACTTGTTTACTTGTTTACAAACTATTAAAGTCTAAGGGAATTATCATTGATATTATTGTTGTTGTTGTTGTTGTTGTTGTGCTGTGGTTTGAACTCAGAGGCATTTCTCTGAGGTACGCCCTCAGCCCTATTTTATTTTTTATTTGAAAATAGGCTCTTACTAAGCTGCAGAGAGCCTCACTAAGTTACTGGGGCTGGTTGTGAACCTGTGATCCTCCTGTCTCAGCCTCCCAAGTACTGGGATTACAGGCACGCGCCAGTATGCCCTGCCTAAGACAATTAGTAGTTCCTTAAATAATAGTTCCTTATTTTAAATCAAGTTAGCTACATTAAACTTTCAACCCTAGCATTTCTTAAGAGCATTTAAAAAGTGCCCTTTGGAAAGGATTCTAGTCTGAAAGAACAGGCTCCTATTAGAACAAAGTGATGCCTGTATCTCTCCATTCAGACTGGCTTTGTTTCTTTCCAGTAGTCAAAAAGGGTCCAAGTAAGTGTTGATTGTTAGCTCCCTTGATCAATCGATTCTAATCCACAGCTGTTCTTTCCCACTCAGTAAACAGAGGGTTGGGTTGGAGTAGCTCACATGCCCTTCCAGCACCACATGTTTCTGCTCTCTGTAGAAAATGATTCCTTAAGGCAGTAGCTTTTCCAGGGTTAAAAAGAAAAACAGCAGAACCAGCAACAGTCTAAACTTACTCAGCTCTTACTTGTTCATTTTCTGAACTATAATAACGTGTCAGATCTTTTGCAGTAAAACATAATTCCCAATTTTCCAAGGCCAGCTGTAGATGAAGATTCGAAAGGACTCCTTAATGGAAAAGGGCGGGTAATGTGTTTGTCAAGAGGCCACTTAGAGAAATCGGTTCCATGTAATTTTTAATACAGTTCTTTGGATAGACTTTTTATGACTCAGTGTTACAGATGTCATTAATTTATAATGAAAAATAGTGAGACAGTGTGACAGTGATCTTCAGACTCAGGGATACTTGGGCAGCAGGGCGGGCGATGACTGAACAGTTTGAACAGAGGCTTCTGCAGAATGCCATGAAGCTGAGGCGCCAAGCGTGGGCGTCTGTGCCTCTGATGGTGCTCGATGCTCCGACCAGGCGGCAGAGACGAGGCCTGGTGGACGTCGAGGCCCTTGAGCTTCCTTCTCACCGGAGGAAGCTCCGCACCTGTGTGGCTTCTCTCAGCAGGCTAAGAGAGGGGCAGCTCTGGGTGGAATGAGGAGTCAATTTTTGTTCCTCCACAGTCGTATTTCCACATACTCTCCTCCTCGGAATACTAGACATTTGAGAGATGAAAAGGAACCTCTTGCAGGAATATTTTGGACATTTTGTGTAAGAGGGGAAGTTAAAAGTTAAAATATATTAGTGATGTTGGGCATGGTAGCACACGCCTGTAATCCCAGTACTTAGGAGGCTGAGACAGGAGGATCACAGGTTCAAAGCCAGCCTTGGCATCTAAGTGATGCTCTCAGCAACCTAGAGAGGCCCTATTTCCATGTAAGAAATTAAAAAAGAAAATCAATCTGGGGTAGCGCAGAGGTAGAATGCCTCTGAGCTCAATTCCCAGTACCACCACCACCACACACACACACACACACACACACACACACACACACACACACATAGAAAATTGTGAATGTTCATAACCAAATGGGATGATAGTTTTTTGGGGTGTTGTTGTTGTTGTTGTTGTTGTTTATTTTTTTGCTGGAGATTGAATGTTTCATTCATTGTCTTTCCCAACATATGAACTTTTAGGTGGAAGTCATATCTGACTTTTCAGGTAGGGCATGCCATCTGGGGAACCCAGTTTCCAAGTAACAGAAAAATGAGTAAGAGGGGCTACTGGCATGAGTTGGGGGAGCTGGGTTCTGCCCAGGTCCTGATCAGAGTCCTACTGATCATCCTTGTAATGGGTTGAATTACATCCTCCTAAAAAGGTATGTTGGCATTCTTACCTTTGGTACTTCAAAACATTGAGCTTAGTTTAAGGTCTGAAAAGTGGTAAATGAGGTCATTAGGGTGGACCCAATTCAACATGATTCAAGTCCTTAAAAAGGGGAAATGTGGGCTCAGCAGCACTTGTGCGCAGAGGAAGATGATGTGGAGACGCAGTGGGGATGCCGCCCCCAAGCCAGGGAGCCGAGGATACTGGGAGCGAGGAGCGGCATGGGTGCATTTTCCCTCACAGCCTCTGAGGGACCAGCTGTGCCCACAACTGGATCTCAGACCTCTGACCTCCAGGACTGAGGCCATACATGTCTGTTGGTTTTAGGCAGCTGGGTTGTGGTATGGTAGCCTCAGGAAACCAATACAGTCCTGATTCCCCAAAAGCCACAAACTTTGAGCAAGCCTCTCAACCGCCTGGACTTCTGCTTCCTTTTTTGCGCATTACTGGAGTAGATGTCTGGACCTTCTCGCTGTGACATTTGATGATTAATATTTCAAAAAACACATTCAATTTTTAGCAAAGTAACTACATTTCTTAATATAGCTAAAATACACAAAAAATGCTTGTTTCAGTTCCCGATTCTGTTCTTTTCATTGAGGAGTCATTAGTGATACTTCCCTTAAGCTATACTGTTGGGTAAGGCTGTCCCTTCCAGTTGACACACTGAACAAATGACAGTGTGTTTAGCCCGTGTAGTAGTATAACATATAAACAAAGGACATGTCACTTAAAAGCATATAGCTATTTTCTGCTGTTATGAGCTTAGATATTTTGGATGTCATTTTATGAACTCTTCTCTAGGTATGTATAATGATTTCTGGCACATGTCCACAGGCTTTTTCTGGTTTCCCAAAGGAACCTGCCACTTAGATATGGGCCACTCAGGTATTTGCTCAGTGCCTCCCCTCTGTAAACAGTAGCAGAGCAGCACGCTGCGCTCTTTCAAGTATGGTCCACACCACACTCCACATAAGCCAGGGAGCTCAGCATGGGGCCAGTCTTCCTTTTTGACTTGTTCATGGGTTTTGTTTTATTGTTTGTTTGTTTGTTTGTTTTTTGGTATTGGGGATGGAACCCAGGGGCTGAACTACATACTCAGCCCTATTTTTTATTCTTTATTTTTATACTTTTTTATTGAAAATAAATGGTATACATTTAAACTGTACTTGGTGCCCTCTCCTGCCCACCTGTTTTCCCTTTCCCCCCTCCCAACAATGATTGTCCAGGGTAACCGTGCTATATTCATACTTTTACACATATTCGGATGTGGACCCTCATTAATCAAGTTCAGCCTTCATCCTCTCCTATCTTTCCATTCAAACTTTGCTGAGAGTTCCCTTTCATTATCTGGAGCCCCTCTGGTATCCCCAGTGCTCCCTAGTTTGGGCATATTAGAGGAAACATATGTCCTTTCTCCTTCTATGCTTGGCTGATCTCACTTAACATAATGCTCTCCAGGACTTCCATCTTCTTTCTTGCAAATGACATGATTTTGTTCTTCATTATAGCTGAGTAGAATTCCATTGTGTGTATTTCTCATAATTTTCAATCCATTCATCTGTTGATGGGGACCTGGGTTGGTTCCATATTTTGGCTATTACAAATTGTGCTGCTATGAACATGGGTATGCATGTATTGCTGTAGTTCTGTAGTTTCAAGCCCTTTGGAAAAATACCCAGTAGTGGTAGAGCTGGATCCTATGGTGGATCTATTCCCAGTTTTCTAAGGAATCTCCACACAGATCTCCATAGTGGCTGAACTAGTTTGCACTCCCACCGACAGTGTAAAAGAGTTCCTCTTTCCCCACATCCTCGCCAGTATTTGTTGTTATTTGATTTCTTTATGCTTGCCACTCTAACTGGGGTTAGATGGAATCTCCGTGTAGTTTTGATTTGCATCTCCCTGATGGCCAGTGATGTTGAACATCTTTTCATGTATCTATTGGCCATTTGTATCTCTTCTTTTATAAAGTGCCTATTCAGTTCAATTGCCCATTTCTTGATTGGGTTATTTGTTTTGCTAGTGTAGACTCTTTTGAGCTCTTTGTATATTCTGGATATTAGCCCCCTATCAGAGTGGTGGCTGGTAAAGATCTTCTCCCATTCTGTAGGCTTTCTCTTTAGGTTCTTAATGGTTTCCTTTGATGAGAAGAAACTTTTTAGTTTGATGCCATCCCACTTGTTAATTCTTGCTTTAATTTCCTGAGCTTTGGAGATTTTGTTGAGAAAGTTACTGTCTGTGCCTATATGTTGTAGTGTTGAGCCTATGCCCTCCTCTAATAGCTTCACAGTCTCTGGTCTAATTTCTAAGTCTTTGATCCATCTCGAGTTGATTCCTGTGTATGGTGAGAGGTAAGGATTTAGTTCCATCTTTCTACAAATGGTTAGTCAGTTCTCCCAGCACCATTTGTTGAAAAGGCTGTCTTTTCTCCAGTGTATAAGTTTGGCCCCTTTTTCCAAAATTAGTTGACTATAGGTGTGTAGATTTGTCTTATTCTTTATTTTGAAAAAGGGTTTCACTAAGTTGTGGAGGCCTCACTAAGTAGCTGAGCCTGGCCTCGAGCTTGCTATCCACCTGTCTCAGTCTCCCAAGTACTGGGATTACAAGTGTGCGCCACCACGCCTGGCTTTGTTTGTGGGTTTTAGTTGGTCCACTCTTCTTAGCCAAATCAAGGCACTGGCCAGGTATGGTGGCTCATGCTTGTAATCCCTGCACTTGGAAGGCTGAGACAGGAGGATCGCACAGGTTCGAAGCCAGCCTCAGCTACTTAGTGAGATTCTCAGCAACTTAGTGAGACCCTGTTTCCAAATAACATATAAAATAGGTCTGGGAGTATAGCCCGGAGGTAGAAAGCCTCTGGGTTCCACCCCCAGTACCACAAAAAAAAAAAAAAAAAAAAAAAAAAAATCAAGGCACTAGCGTTGGTGCTACCCCAGAGGAAATAGCTACTCACCAGCGACTTTCTTTATGGATTCTATAGCTGAAAAACCTACAAGATACATTTGGAGTAATGCTAGCTCAGACCTTTTAATTTTTCCTTTTAGTCCTTAAATTACAGAAGATAATTTTTTAAAATACCTTAAACTTTTTAAGGAAAGATAAGCAATATAAAGTTATCTTTCTTAAAAAAAGTCATTATGTATTTATTCTAAGTACAAAAAAGAGATCTTTCAAGCAGCTATGTGACATGTTTGATACCATCTCTTCTTCTCTAAGGCTCTTCCTGATTTTCCCTGAGTCCTTTTGTATTTTCTTTCTCTACTACAGTGTCTCTTCTCCTCAGCCTTCTTTTTGTGCTGACACAAAGACCAAGAGGCCAGGGTAGGACTGAGGAGAGAACTTGAAAGGGGAATTGAATTAGCTCTGGTGGGATATGCCTGGATTGGCCTTAATGGCTCCTTTTATTTTCTTTTTACTCAGAGAAATGGTGACAATTCACCGTCTTCATCCAAGTTAAAGATAACAATTTTATTTTCATGTTTAATAAGGCTAATCTGGTTCTGTGGGGATGTGGCTTAGAGCACTTGCCTAGAATGTGTGAGGTCCTGGATTGGATCCTCAGTGCTGCCAAAAAATAAAATAAGAAGGGCTGGGAATGTTGCTCAGTGGTGGAGCACTTGCTAAGCATTTGGAAGACCCTGGGTTCAATCCCCAGTACAATCAAGAGAAAAAAGAAGAAGAAGAAGAAGAAGGAGAAGAAGAAGGAGAAGGAGAAGGAGAAGGAGAAGGAGAAGGAGGGGGAGAAGGAGGGGGAGAAGGAGGGGGAGAAGGAGGGGGAGAAGGAGAGGGAGAAGGAGGAGAAGGAGAAGAAGGAGGAGAAGAAGGAGGAGAAGAAGGAGGAGAAGAAGGAGAA